>NC_091617.1:144720811-145045097 GCF_027580195.1 Bos mutus | reverse complement strand
GGAAAAGGGGCCTTGTAGAAACTTTGTGCGTGTGTGTGCGTGTGTGTGTGCGCGCGCGTGTGTGTGTGCGTGCGTGCATGCTTTGCTTTCTCAATGTGTTTACCATGCTGTGGCCTTGTCAAGAGCAAAAGCTAGGGAAAGATAAATAATAATTTCTTACCTTTTGGAAAAAAGTAAACTGGACTAATGTAGCTGGTCACGTATCATCTCTATGTTATCAATTTAAATGTAAAAGTTCAGTTTCAAAAAAATGAATAAGATTGCAGTTATGTGGGTGGATTTGGTAGGAAGTCTAATTACGTTGCAAGGCTGGAAGGTAATCTTGACCAAAATAAAAACATATCCCTTTGATTTTTAGAAAGCTTCAAACTCAACCTAAGTAAAATGGAAATTGGTAAAAGGGGGAGAGAGATGGGCAGGATTGATCAGATCAGCTTAATTTAATTTTATTTATTTTTTACAAGTATATGATTTAATATTAATGTGTTAATATTAATTGGTGAGATTTTATGATTGATGCATAATCATATTATGGCCATATATATGTATATGCCTGAATATATACAGACTATTTGCTTATTTGCTTATATACATATATCTATGATAAAGCATAAAGTTTTTTATTCCATAAACACACCATGTAGTCACATTCTTAGATTCAAGGTGAGTGGACCAAATATAAACTTGTTAAAACAGAAAGTCACAAATTGTTTTTTTAATTAATTTTTACTGGACTGCAGTTGATTTTAGATTAATTTTAAAATTAAAGAAGTGTTGACTTTTGCCCAAGAAGACTCAGGAAAGCTAAAAGCACATGAACAATAATGATCACACTGCTTTGCATATTTCGGGTTGCATTCTTTGCAGCCTCAGCTAACTGAAATAGAGTCTTAAAACTGGCACAAAGCTCATGGTATAAGACAGGCGTGGCCCTGCCTTGGAGAGCGGGCAGAACCCTAAACATACTGCTTCCTATGGGTTACCTGATTTCCACTTGAGTTAGGGGCAGCAGATTGATTGACTAATTGCTGACCAATCCTGGAGTTGTGTGCAATGGCAAAGGTGGAAACAAAGATCAGAGATGATCTGCGGGAGTAAATAAATTTAAGTCTCTTAAATGCCCCCTTCAGGAGTGGTGACTTGACAGTGAGACTCATAAACTCCCACCCTCTGTAGTCTTCAGCTCTAAAATCTCTGCATCTGGACTTTTTATTAAAAAAAAAAAGTGTGTTTATTTATTTATTCATTTGGCTTCCCCTGGTCTCCCATGAGACCAGGGATTGAGCCCAGGCCCCCTGTGTTGGGAGTGCAGGGTCTTGGTTACTGGGCCGCCAGGAAAGTCCCTGCGTCTGGACTTTTAAGCCACCCTGACACGTTCCCACACCTTAGGTGAATGACCATGGACCTGGCTGGCCATCACGTGGGGGGCTTCCTGAGTGTTCTCCATTGTTCTTGTCCTGAGCCCATCTACATAAGACCTCAGACTCCTCTCCTCCCGTACAGCTTTGGGTACCTATGCTTTGCTCTCAGAGGTTTGATTCTTGTGTGTCCTCCTGCAGCAGGACTTAGAGAAGAGGCCTTCATCCAAATTCTCAAGGCCCTGCCTCCAGCCTCTCCTGCAAAGGAAGGGTGGAGATGAGACACAGAAACCACATCTTCTTGATGCTGAGTGGAACTGCACCCCTAGTCTGGGAAGGGTCTTATACACTGTTGGCCAGTAGTACAGGAACAAGGTCAGTAGTACAGGAACAAGGTCAGTAGTACAGGAAAAGGTGAGGACGAGCAAGGCCGTTGCTAATGAATGAATTACTGTGGATTGTTCTGGTATGTTCATGCCACCCACTTAAAGCCTCCTTTTCTTCTGGTAATTTACTAAATAATTCATGATGCGCCTCAGTTTGGTATAACTCATCATCACAGTTTGATGAGTTAAGGATGTGGCCCTGTTTGGGAGTTTTTTCGGAATATTGGCTCATCTGAGTGAAAATCGGTATTCTCTTTCTTCTACTTCGGTATCTGCACACTGTGAGTAAGGGAGAATGATCACTGCACTGGTAATAGTCTTAGGTCAGGACTCCCAGAGACAGGTCCCAAGATGAGGATTTGCACGCAACTGATTTATTAAGGAAGTGCTCCTGGGAGACACTAGTGAGAGGCTAGGTATCAGGACAGGAGAAGGGAAGACACCAAGCCACAAGTGCGCTCCAGGCCAAGTCCCAGGTGGGACGTTTAGCCTCATCCTTCATGGGGGCCCGGGTGGGAGGTGACTGCCCCCACGAGTCACCTGGGCCTCCTCCACTCACATCGCCAGTCACTGTGGACACCCACCCTAGGGCCACGTAAATTCCTGGGGATTCTCCTCCAGCGCTCCTGGGACCATCCTCCCCAAGAGGGTTGTGCACGAGGCCACTGGAAGTAAATAGCAAGGAGCAGGAAGAAATCACTGAGACAGCTGAAGGAACTCAAGGGCATCTGGGTGGGGCAGTCACAGCGCCTGCCCCGTCGCCATAAACGCTTAGTGAGGCTCTTGGTACCAGGAGAGCTGTTTCTTCGTGTGCACCATTTAGTTCTTACAGTCAGATAGATCAGATCAGATCAGTGGCTCAGTCGTGTCCGACTCTTCACAACCCCATGAATCGCAGCACGCCAGGCCTCCCTGTCCATCACCAACTCCCAGAGTTCACTCAGACTCACGTCCATCGAGTCAGTGATGCCATCCAGCCATCTCATCCTCTGTCATCCCCTTCTCCTCTTGCCCCCAATCCCTGCCACCATCAGAGTCTTTTCCAATGAGTCAACTCTTCACATGAGGTGGCCAAAGTACTGGAGTTTCAGCTTTAGCATCATTCCTTCCACAGAAATCCCAGGGCTGATCTCCTTCAGAATGGACTGGTTGGATCTCCCTGTTTCACATAGTGAGGACTGAAGTGTTAAGTAATCTGTAAGAATGTTCCAGAATATTGTGATAGACTACAGGTAGACTCAACTCCAGTTCTACCTAAAGACCACGTCCACAGTTAACTATGTTTCCTCTGATTATGTTCCTTTCTGGTCTCTTAGATTTTGGACTCACTGCTTGGCATGTGGGTTAGTCCCTAGATACCAGGGATCAAATCCTGGTGTCAAACCGCACTGGAAGCACGGAGTCTTAACCGCTGGACCGCCAGGCAAGTCCCATAGGAATTTGTTTTCCCCTGGACAGTTACTATATTCTTTATTCTTCTCCTCTTATTACATTCCTTACTTTTCTCTCCTTTTACTATATCCCAATATTCATTTGGTTATATTCCATAACCAAAGTGAAAGGTTCTGTTCAGGAAGGCATGGGGAAATTGGGGATAGGGTAAATAAGAAAAACAGAGAGGATAAAATAATTTGTAAGCAAGAAATACTATAGCAAATGAGTCGGGATCATTCTATGACCAGGAGAGAGGAAGAAATCTAATAACATCTTTAAGTTCATGAGCGGTTTTAACACAGAATAGATTGACCAGCTGTTCTCAAATATCAACAGAGCAGAATAAAGAAGAAACCTCCTTGCTATTATAGCAGGAGGATTCTATGTTGAATTAAAGAAAGTGCTCTCTGGACATAATGGCTATTGAGTACCAGATTGAAGTCCTGTAAACTCAAATGAGAAGGAAAAGAAAAGAAAAAGGGAAAACACACAGATGCAAGCCCGGCCTGCCATCCTGCGCAAATGTATGAGATGTTACCTTGAAGACAGCTGCTTCACACCTGCAACCTTCCACAGAGTGGGAGCTGTGAACTGAAAACCAAACAGCAGCAAAACTGAACTTCACCGGAGCTGACGATGCCCACCAGAGGCCATCCCACTGTCTGCACCAGAGAGAGGCTAGAACCGTCGGGCCTGGCAATCTGCTTCTCCATGAGAACGCTTGTTTTCACTTTTGTCCTTTCTCCCTTGAAGAGAAGATCACAAATGCTGCAGCACACACGTGACAGAAATACAGAGAAAGAACATGCGTCGAGGCTGCAGCGCGGTCTGGAGCCGCTGACTGCTTGGCGAGGAGAGGGGATGGGCCCCGGGAGGCTGGACGTGCCTTTGAAGAGTCTGCTGTTTGCCTGCTCCCTGTCCATCCGCTGCTCCCTCCCCTAGGGATTTTCTCTGTAATATGGCTCCGTTTAGATTTCTCAAATGTTAAAAAATGTATATCCTCGACGATGATTGTTAAACATTAAAAATGTATGTCCCCAGTGATGTGCTTGCTGCCAGACTAAACTACTCACTATTTTTGAATAGGGACTGTGCAGGAAATTAATTTAGGAATCACTTATGAATATATCTTCCCAAAAGAAACTCTGATGTGGATGGACTTGTGTTTTGGGGAAAAATCCATTGCAATCACAACCAACATACCTTTGAAGGTCCTAGTCTTTTAGCTACACTGTGCAATTGGGGTTTCCCAGCTGGCGCTAGTGGTAAAGAACCCGCTTGCCAATGCAGGAGACATAAGCAACATGGGTTCGATTCTTGGGTTGGGAAGATCCTCCAAGGAGGGCATGGCAACCCACTCCAGGATTCTTGCCTGGAGAAGCTCATGAACAGAGGAGCCTGGTGGGCTACAGTCCAGAGTGTCACAGAGAGTGGAACACGACTGAAGCGACTAAGCATGTGTGCTTGCATGCCTGTGGACTTAAATGGACGCTTCGAAGCTAGAGTAGGAATTTGATCACTGTTCAGATCGTTATTTCCCCAGAACACTGAATTCTTGTTTGGATGTGGGACCCCAGGACTGTTTCCAACCTAAAATACCCTTCGGTGGAGGCTTGCAGGGGGTTTTCTGTGCATCGGGTGAGGCCGGGAGGAAACAGTCAATTGCCTCTTGAAGTTCAGGGCTGCTCTTCCTCTGGCCAGAGAGGTAGTGATGTGTGTGTTTGTTTTTTCTGCACTGCTCGGTTTGTGAATCTCAGTTCCCTGACCGGGGATTAAACCTGGGCTATGACAATGAAAACCCAGAATCCTAACCTGTGGGCCACCAGGGAACTCCAGAGTGGCGATTTGTTCTCTGCAAAAGAGGATTCCCCTAACTTCTAGATTAACAGCAGCCATTCATAGGAATGAAGAATTTGTACAAGAGTGACTATTATTATTGAGCACCTATTATGGATCACAAACACTGTCATTCACTATATGTATATTATGTAACTTTCATAATAACTTCGAGGGGTATTATTTTCACCATTTTATAGAAGAGGGAACTGTCTTTAAAAAGTCAACTTGTGTCTGAAGTCCTATTCATAATACATGATTGAATTTAATGTAATTAGAGCTCCAGATTGTCTGACATCAAAGTCTAATCATTTCATAGATGTTGCAGTGGGCATTTATTCCTTGGCTGCATCCCTGAGATCTGTTCACCCTTATCATTATTTTCTTCTGGCATATCTACCTTCACTGCCTGTACCCTACAACACACCACAGCCATTTGATTTGTGCAGAAATGACCCCATATCTGCGTTAGATGTGAGTTTAGATTGAAATAAGATAAGCACTAGATTCTATTCCCTTTCACCATTTCCCCTGCCATATTGCCTGGTACAAACATGATTAGGTATATTCATGAATATGAATATAATTCAGAGTCAGGGAAATAGAACGAGATGTTTGCTGGTCTTCTGGAAATGAGTAGTTCCCCTCTTTAACAATGTTATATCAGGAAGTGAGTTCTGAAGTGGTGGCAGCATTTTCTTACCCACAGGATACAGCATGGCTCTGCTGGGTTGTGTATTATACAGAATCTAAGGTTGAAGCCGCTAGGACAGAAGACAAAGGTCAGAGACAGGATTCAGGCTCACACTGTCAGTCACTGAGCTCCTGGATCAAGCCTTACCTGAAGTAAGAGCGGCTCCTGGAATAATTCAAACCTTTGCTCAAACCACTATTTGTAGTTTTAGTCACTCAATAGGTTCTCTGCCATCTTCACCATAAGAGTTGTAAGTGACACAGATGCCCTGGTATGAATCACGTTCCTGAGACAATTCAGAAACCTAATTAATCAAATTAAATTACACTCAGGCTAGTCTCCTGAATAGCTGATAGCTCAATTGGTAAAGAATCCTCCTGCAATGCCAGAGACCTAGGTTCGATCCCTGGCTTGGGAAGATCCCTGGAGAAGGGACAGGCTACCTGCTTCAGTATTCTGACCTGGAGAATTCCATGGACTATACAGTCCATGAGGTCTCAAAGAGTCAAACAGGACTAAGCCACTTCTACTTTCATTTCACAGGCCATTCTCAGTGACAAAAGCTGTCCACTTAAAATTTACAAAGATTCTGAGCAATACAGAATGAAAATAAAGAATGTTTTGGTTAAGGAATTTAAGTTACGCAGAAAAAATTAAGTAAATGATGTCATTCTCTGATAACTATAATTAATCTGAGATTTAATTCCATAGGAATAATAAAAACTGGGGTCTGGGTTTAAGTTTGAGGAGCAAAATTCTCCAATTTTTTACATATGCTTAATTTTGTAAAAATGTGGGTGTACATTGGTTTCTGATCTGAGACAATATATTAGTATTTCTTAAGGAAAGTGTATTTCTCATTATCTTGATAGTTGCTCATTTTGCTGAAGGTATCATGATGGTACCCTCCCCAGCACGTGATAAGGATTGGAGCTGCAGTTCTCAGGCGTTTTACAGGCCGCGGGTAAAGCCAAGTGCGCTGCTGCTGTCCTCTGAAATGAGAGACTGCCAGAGGGTGGGGAACGCCGTGAGGGAGAGGGGAAGCAGTCACGAGGAAACAGGCGAGCGGAAGGAGAAAGAGGGGCTAATTTCAGAGGCCATTCCATCAGGAAATATCAGTTTTAATTGGTGGGTTCCCTTCCTTACAGGGCCCTTCTAGGGCTGCAGGAGGGACTCTACTCATGTATTCTCATAGTACAGGAGTTTTCAAAATTTTCGAGAGCTAGGTATTTTAACTGAAATTCATTAAGACCATTGTCTTTTCTCTCCTCAAATGCTCCCTGCCCCATTTTATTTACTTGGGTTGGGTAGCATTGGAGACACTCCAGTAATTCTAGAAGATGCAATTCAAGAGGGATGTATTTATGTGGGCCACAGACATATATTCAGTTAAGGTATTGTTAGCCATCCACCCCTGGATTCCCCTGTGGCTCAGAGGGTAGAGTCTGCCCACAACGAGAGAGACCTGAGTTTGACCCCTGGGTTGGGAAGATCCCCTGGAGAAGAAAATGGCAACCTATCCAGTACTCTTGCCTGGAAAATCCCATGGACGGAGGAGCCTGACAGGCCACAGCCCATAGGGTGGCAAAGAGTCAGGCACGACTGAGTGGCTTCACTCTCACCTTTTTTTCAGCCATCCGTCCCAGCTGGAACTGCCTTCCAGAAATATTCATTCCATCACCTGGGCCAGTGAACCCAGCACTGAGACAAGAACCTACAAGGGCATATACTTGATCATGAAATGAATGGGGGCTAAGGTGTCCAGCTCTAGAAGTATGTAGGTATTGAGGAGAAGCTTGGTTGAAATGCATGGAAACAGAAATGAATCAATGGGAATTCTTCCAATTATTAGAAATGTAAAATTGCCAATGGAAGATTCAGTTCTTCCAATATGAAGTCAAACTGGAAAGTGTGCTCTGATCAGAAATATAACAAATAATGACACGTGCACAATGGCTCATGGTGGATGCAGGTCTCTAGAGGAAATAATGAGCCATCTTTTTGTCTTCTTATAAACAATGTTATAAAATTGTCATAAAATAGATGAACAAAGATTTTGCACAAAAATGTGTTAGAAGTACAAGTGGTGAATTAATAAATATATACATCATTTTTGAATTTTGTGCAGTTGAGGATTGTGTCAACTTTTTAAAATTAGGTAGATTTTCTGGTTTCTACTGTATATAAAAAATTCCCAATCTCCTTATTTTCTCAGCCAGGTGGTCATGGGTAAGGTAGCTAATTTGTCTTAGTTTTCTTGTCCATCAAATGGGCACAGCAATATCTAACTTTAAGTTAGATATTCCAAGTAATATCTAACTTGGAAGAAAAGCTATGACAAACTTAGACAGCATACTGAAAAGCAGAGATGTTACTTTGCAGACAAGGGTTCATTAAGTAAAAGCTATGGTTATTCCAGTAGTAATGTATAGATGTGAGAGTTGGACTATAAAGAAGGCTGAGTGTTGAAGAATTTATACTTTCAAACTGTGGTGTTGGAGAAAACTCTTGAGAGTCCCTTGGACTGCAAGGAGATACGACCAGTACATCCTAAAGGAAATCAGTCCTGAATATTCATTGGAAGGACTGATGCTGAAGGTGAAACTCCAGTACTTTGGCCACCTGATGTAAAGAGACAACTCATTAGAAAAGAGCCTGATGCTGGGAAAGATTGACGGCAGGAGGAGAAGGGGACGACAGAGGATGAGATGGTTGGATGGCATCACCGACTCAATGGATATGAGTTTGAGAAAGCTCCAGGAGTTGGTGAAGAACAGTGAAGCATGGCGTTCTGCAGTCCATGGGGTTGCAAAGAGTAGGACACAACTGAGTGACTAAAACACAACAATAGTTGTGTATTAATAATAATTTCTGAACCTAATTTAATTTTTAAAATTTATATTTCTTTTCTTAAATTGACATTATCAATTTAACATTCTTTAGAGCTTAAACACTTGGGCCTGATCTTGGTCTATTCAAGCTTTGTATGTGTGAAGTCACTCAGTCATGTCCGACTCTTTGTAACCCCATGGACTGTAGCCTGCTAGGCTCCTCCGTCCACGGAATTTTCCAGGCAAGGATACTGGAGTGGGTTGTCATTTCCTTCTCCAGGGGTTCTTCCTAACCCAGGAATCAAACCCGGTCTTCCACACTGAAGGGAGACTCTTTACCATCTGAGCCACCAGGGAAGTCTTTCGAGCTTTAGGTGAAAGCAACTGCTTCAACCTCTAGGTGAATTCTTATACCTCCCAAGAGTCCAGCCTGATAACCATTAGTGGGGCCACCATACTTTTCAGTTCAAACTTTCCTTAAAGGGGTTCTGGATTTGCATAAAAGGAAAGATCCAGTCTACTTTTTTTATATGTAAGCATTTTATCAGCTTTATTGAGGAATAGTCGCCATCAAACAGGCAGTGCTTATTTAAGGCGTACTGCTTGGTAAGTTCTGACACATGTTTACACCCACGAAACTATAACAATAATCAAATAATGCAAGCGCCCATCACACCCAGAGTTTCTTCATGTCTCCCTAATCACTTCCTCTTGCCTCTCCCCTTCCCAGCCCCAGTCAGCCTCTAATCTGTTTTCTGTCACAACAGGTTTGTTTGTGTTTTCTGGAAACATAGACAAACAGAGTCCAGCTGACTGTATTTTTGTTGGTGTGGGGAGTGTCTGGCCTCTTTTGCTCAGAATAATTATTTTGAGATTTACCCCTGTCCTTCTTTGCATCAATAATTCCTGTGTTTTTATGAGTGAGTTCCATTGTGTTACTATTGTCATTATTTAGTCACTAAGTCATGTCTGACTCTGGCTACCCTGTCCTTCACTATCTCCTGGCTTTGCTCAAACTCATTCCCATTGAGTTGGTGATGCCATTCAGCCATCTCATCCTCTGTCATCCCCTTCTCCTCCTGCCTGCAATCTTTCCCAGCATCAGGGTCTTTTCCAACGAGTCAGCTCTTCGTATCAGGTGGCCAAAGTATTGGAGTTTCAGCTTCAGCATCAGTCCTTCCAATGAATATTCAGGACTGATTTCCTTTAGGATGGACTGGTTGGATCTCCTTGCAGTCCAAGGGACTCTCAAGAGTCTTCTCCAACACCACAGTTTGAAAGCATCAATTCTTTGACATTCAGCCTTCTTTATGGTCCAGCTCTCACAATCATACATGACCACTGGAAAAACCATAGCTTTGATTAGATGGACCTTTGTTGGCAAAGTGATGTCTCTGCTTTTTAACAGGCTGTCTAGGTTGGTCATAACTTTTCTTCCCAGGAACAAGCGACTTTTATAGTATATGTTACTATACCACAGTTTATATATTTTCTCTGTGCTGTTTCCAGTTTGGAACTAATACAAAAAAGAATAGCAAGAAGAGATAAGAAAGCCTTCTTCAGCGATCAATGCAAAGAAATAGAGGAAAACAACAGAATGGGAAAGACTAGAGATCTCTTCAAGAAACTTAGAGATACCAAGGGAACATTTCATGCAAAGATGGGCTCAATAAAGGACAGAAATGGTATGGACCTAATAGAAGCAGAAGATATTAAGAAGAGATGGCAAGAATACATAGAAGAACTGTACAAAAAAGATCTTCATGACCCAAATAATCATGAGGGTGTGATCACTGACCTAGAGCCAGACATCCTGGAATGTGAAGTCAAGTGGGCCTTAGAAAGCATCACTACGAACAAAGCTACTGGAGGTGATGGAATTCCAGTTCAGCTATTTCAAATCCTGAAAAATGATGCTGTAAAAGTGCTGCACTCAATATGCCAGCACATTTGGAAAACTCAGCAGTGGCCACAGGACTGGAAAAGGTCAGTTTTCATTCCAATCCCAAAGAAAGGCAATGCCAAAGAATGCTCAAACTACCGCACAATTGCAATCATCTCACACACTAGTAAAGGAATGCTCAAAATTCTCCAAGCCAGGCTTCAGCAATATGTGAACCGTGAACTTCCTGTTGTTCAAGCTGGTTTTAGAAAAGGCAGAGGAACCAGAGATCAAATTGCCAACATCCGCTGGATCATAGAAAAAGCAAGAAAGTTCCAGAAAAACATCTATTTCTGCTTTATTGACTATGCCAAAGCCTTTGACTGTGTGGATCACAATAAACTGTGGAAAATTCTGAAAGAGATGGGAATACCAGACCACCTGATCTGCCTCTTGAGAAACTTGTATGCAGGTCAGGAAGCAACAGTTAGAACTGGACATGGAACAACAGACTGGTTCCAAATAGGAAAAGGAGTACGTCAAGGCTGTATACTGTCACCCTGCTTATTTAACTTCTATGCAGAGTACATCATGAGAAACACTGGACTGGAAGAAACACAAGCTGGAATCAAGATTTCTGGGAGAAATATCAATAACCTCAGATATGCAGATGACACCACCCTTATGGCAGAAAGTGAAGAGGAAATAAAAAGCCTCTTGATGAAAGTGAAAATGGAGAGTGAAAAAGTTGGCTTAAAGCTCAACATTCAGAAAATGAAGATCCCATCACTTCATGGGAAATAGATGGGGAAACAGTGGAAACTGTGTCAGACTTTATTTTTTGGGGCTCCAAAATCACTGCAGATGGTGACTGCAACCATGAAATTAAAAGATGTTTACTCCTTGGAAGGAAAGTTATGACCAACCTAGATAGCATATTCAAAAGCAGAGACATTACTTTGCCAACAAAGGTCTGTCTAGTCAAGGCTATGGTTTTTCCTGTGGTCATGTATGGATGTGAGAGTTGGACTGTGAAGAAGGCTGAGCGCCGAAGAATTGATGCTTTTGAACTGTGGTGTTGGAGAAGACTCTTGAGAGTCCCTCGGACTGCAAGGAGATCCAACCAGTCCATTCTGAAGGAGATCAGCCCTGGGATGTCTTTGGAAGGAATGATGCTAAAGCTGAAACTCCAGTACTTTGGCCACCTCATGCGAAGAGTTGACTCATTGGAAAAGACTCTGATGCTGGGAGGGATTGGGGGCAAGAGGAGAAGGGGATGACAGAGGATGAGATGGCTCGATGGCATCACTGACTCAATGGACGTGAGTCTGAGTGAACTCCGGGAGTTGGTGATGGACAGGGAGGCCTGGCGTGTTGCAATTCATGGGGTTGCAAAGAGTCGGACATGACTGAGCGAGTGAACTGAACTGAGTCTTTGTTCTGACATTAACTTTCCTGGATGAATATCTGGAAGTGGATTGCCTGGATTACACATAGGTACATTTCACTTTTTAGGACAATTATTAAATATTTTTTCCCAAAGGACTTGAGCCCTTTTACAGTCATTCTCACCAGTGTGATTAAAGTTCAGTTGTTCCAAAACCCTTGGTAACACCAGGTATGGAAAATGTTTTAAAGAAAATTCTAGCTATCTTAACAGGTCTGTTTTGCTCATTGTGGTCTTAATTTAATGTTATTGAGGATTGTTTCATTTGCTTATCTGCCATCAATATATCTTCTTTGGTGAAGTATTTTTTACAAGTCTATTGCCAACTGTTTGTTTTCTTATTATTGAGTTTTGAATGTATACTTTAGATACAAGCCCTTAATCAGATGTGTAATTTGCCAATGTCTTTCCAAGTCTGTAGAATATTTTTTCATTCTGTTATCAGTGCATTTCAAAAAGCAGAAGTTTTAAATTTTGATTAAAATTTGATGCTCAGTTTGTTAATATTTTCTTTTAAAGATTGTACTTGTGGCATCATATCTTAAAGTAATACAAATTCAAAACAGTTTTCTTTATGGTACAAGAGATGTATCATCGATAGTATATGTACCATATCTTGTGCTATTAAAACCACAAATAATATTCAATTATGTCAGCACCATTTGTTGAAAAGAGCCAACTTTTCTTTATTGAATTGCCTTGAAACTTTGTCAAAATCAGTTGTCTGTACATATTCAGTTGTCTGAATATGTCTGAATCTATAGACTCTGTCCTATTCCATTCATCTATCTTTCTATCTTTACACCAACACCTGACTGTCCTAAATATTGTAGCTTCATTGCTGTTAGTCCTCTAACTTGATCACCCCTTTCCACACTGTTTTGGCTACTCTAGATCCTTTGGATTTTTTTTATCAATTTTAGAATCAGTCAGTTAATTTCTACAGAAAAGCCTGCCAGGGTTTTAACTGGTGTTCTAAAATCTATAGCTTGATTTGGGGAAAGTGGATTTCTTAACGTTATTGAGTCTTCAGATTGATGTACACGGTCTCTCTCACCACTTATTTACATGTTTAATTATTCTGTTATATTTTATAATTTTCAGTGTTCAGGTCTTTCAAGTCTTTTGTCATATTTATCCTTAATTATTGCACATTTTTAATGTCACTTTTGACAGCATTTTTTTTTTTTTTTTGCTTAAACAGCAGAGATTTATAGCTCAATGTTCCAGCTATCAGGAAGTCCATGATTTGGGTTCTAGCAGATTTATTCTTCAGTGAGGTCACTTTTCCTGGTTTGTAGACAGGATCTTATCCTTAGATCAGCTTCTCTTTTTCCTCTCTGTAAGGACACTAATCTGATTCATGAGGGCCCCACCCTCATGACCTAATTACCCCCCAAAGGTCCCACATCCTAACGTCATCCCACTGGGGGTTAGGATGTGAACATATGAGTTTTGAGAAGATACAAACATTCCGTCCATTATAGCGCCTTCTGTCAGTAGTAGTGAGTGCCCCTGTCAGCAGTATGTGCGGGGCAGATGTGTTCCCTCAGCTATCATTTGCTTTGGCTCTTCTGTTATGCTATACTTGGAAAAATAGATGTTCTTCATTTTAATGCAATAGAATTTTGGCTTTTTTTTTAGTTTATTATTTTTGTGTCTTGTTGACAAAATCCATCCATATCTTGATGTTAAAAATAATTTCATATTTTCTTCAAAAATCTTGAAATACTGTGACTTTGCTGAGAATTTTTATCATAAATGAGTGTTGAATTTTATTAAAAGCTTTTGCTGCATCTACAAAGATAATCATATAATTTTAACCCTTAATTTTGTTAATGTGGTATATCATATTGATTGATTTGCAAATTTGAACCATCTTTGCATCCCTGGGGTAAATCCCACTTGATCACGTATGATCCCTTTAAGGTACTGTTGAATTCAGTTTGCTAATGCATTGTTGAATATTATTGCATCTGTGTTCATCAGGAATGATTGTCTGTATTCTCTCTCTTTTTTTTTTTTTTTTTGGTATTGTTTTGTCTGGCTTTGGAGGAGGTTGCCATTAACCTCACCGTAGAGCTCTCAGAACTTACACAGAACTGGGGAAAAAGACTCTTGGAGAGCCACACAAAACCTTGTGCACACCAGGACCCAGGAGAAAGGAGCAGTGGCCCCACAAGGGACTGACCACAACCCGCCTGTTAGGGTCCACGACTGTCCAGTGGAGGTGCAGCTCTGTGGTGGCTGCCACAGGGTCAGGTGTATGGGATCTTTTGAAGGAGGTCACCATTATCTTCATTACCTCCACCATAGTTTGGTCTCAGGTCAAACAACTGGGAGGGAGCACAGCCCCACCCATCGACAGAAAATTGGATTAAAGATTTACTGGCCCTGCCCATCAGAATAAGACCTAGTTTCTCCCAGGCAGTCTCTCCCATCAGGAAGCTTCCATAAACCTAGTATTCTTATCCATCCAATGAGAAAACAGAATGAAAACCACAATCACAGGAAAATAATCAAACTCATCACATGGACCACAGCCTTGTCTAACTCAGTGAAACTATGAGCCATGCCATGTAGGGCCACCCAAGACAGATGGGTCATGGTGGAGAGTTCTGGCAAAATGTAGTCCACTGGAGAAGGGAATGGCAAGCCACTTCAGTATTCTTTCCATGAGAACCTCATAAACAGTATGAAAAACAAATATATATGATACTGAAAGATGAACTCCCCAGTTGGTAGGTGCCCAATATGCCACTGGAGAAGAGAGGAGAAACAGCTCCAGAAGGAATGAAGAGGCTGAAGCAAAGGAAAAACATCGTCCAGTTGTGGATGTGACTGGTGACGGAAGCAAGCTCTGATGCTGTAAAGAACTATATTGTGTAGGAACCTGGAATGTTAGGTCCATGAATCAAGGTAAACTGGAAGTGGAGTAGCCCGTATAGTCAACAAAAGAGTCCAAAACGCAGTGCTTGGGTGAAATCTCAAAAACGACAGAATGATCTCTGTTCCAAGGCAAACCATTCAATGTCATGGTAATCCAAATCTATGCCCCAACCAGTAATGTTGAAGAAGCTGAAGTTGAACGGTTCTACGAAGACCTACAAGACCTTCTAGAGCTAACACAGGAAAAAGATATCCTTTTCATTATAGGGGACTGGAATGCAAAAGTAGGAAGTCAAGAGATACCTGGAGCAACACGTAAATTTGGCCTTGGAGTTCAAAGAGGGCAAAGGTTAACAGAATTTTGCCAAGAGAATGCACTGGTCATAGCAAATACCCTCTTCCAACAGCACAAGAGAAGACTCTACACATGGACATCACCAGATGGTAAACACTGAAATCAGATTGATTATATTCTTTGCAGACAAAGATGGAGAAGCTCTATAGAGTCAGCAAAAAAAAAAAAAAAAAAAAAAAGACTGGGAGCTAACTGTGGTTGTGATCATGGACTCCTTATTGCAAAATTCAGACTGAAATTGAAGAAAGTAGGGAAAACCACAAGGCCATTCAAGTATGACCTAAATCAAATCCCTTATGATTATACAGTAAATGTAGCAAACAGATTTCAGGGATTAGATCTGATAGATAGAGTGCCTGAAGAACTATGGATGGAGGTTTGTTACATTGTACAGGAGGCAGTGATTAAGACCATCCCCAAGAAAAAGATATGCAAAAAGGCAAAATGGTTGTCTGAGAGGCTTTACAAATAACTGAGAAAAGAAGAGAGGCTAACAGAAAAGGAGAAAAGGAAAGATATACCCATTTGAATGCAGAGTTCCAAAGAATAGCAAAGAGAGATAAGAAAGCCTTCCTCAGTGATCACTGCAAAGAAACAGAGGAAAACAATAGAATGGGAAAGACTAGAGATCTCTTCAAGAAAATTAGAGATACCAAGGGAACATTTCATGCAAAGATGGGCACAATAAAGGACAGAAATGGTGTGGACCTAACAGAAGAAGATATTAAGAAGAGGTGCAAGAATACACAGGAGAACTATACAAAAAAGATCTTCGTGACCCAGATAACCATGATGGTGTGATCACTCACCTACAGCCAGACATTCTGGAATGCAAAGTCAAGTGGGCCTTAGGAGAGTGAAATGAATTCACTCAGTCATGTCTGACTGTTTGTGGCCCCATGGACTATGCAGTCCACAGAATTTTCCAGGCCAGAATACTGGAGTGGGTAGCCTTTCCCTTCTTCAGGGGATCTTCCCAACCCAGGGATCAAACCCAGGTCTCGCATTGCAGGCAGATTCTTTACCAGCTGAGCCACAGGGGAAGTCCATTGGCCTTAGGAAGCATCACTACAAACAAAGCTAGTGGAGGTGATGGAATTCCAATGGAGCTATTTCAAATTCTAAAAGATGATGTGGTGAAAGTGCTGCACTCAGTATACCAGCATATTTGGAAAACTCATCAGTGGCCACGGGACTGGAAAAGGGAAGTTTTCATTCCAATCCCAAAGAAAGACAATGTGAAAGAATGTTTGAACTACCACACACTTGCACTCATTTCAATGTTAGCAAAGTAATTGTCAAAATTCTACAAGCCAGGCCTAACAGTATGTGAACTGTGAACTTCCAGATGTTCGAGCTGAATTTAGAAAAGGCAGAGGAACCAGAAATCAAATCGCCAAAATCTGTCGGATCATGGAAAAAGCAGGAGAGTTTCAGAAAAACATCTACTTCTGTTTTATTGACTACACCAAAGCCTTTGATTGTGTGGATCACAACACACTGTGGAAAAATCTCCAAGTGAAGGGAATAGCAAACTGCCTTACCTGCTTCCTGAGAAACTTGTATGCAGGTCAAGAAGCAACAGGTAGGATTAGACACGGAACAACAGGTTGTTTTTGAACCAGGAAAGGAGTCCATCAAAGCTGTATATTGTCACCCTGCTTATTTAACTTATATGCAGAGTACTTCATGCAAAGTCCTGTGCTGGATGAAGCACAAGCTGGAATCAAGATTGCTGGAAGAAATATCAATAACCTCATATACACAGAAGACACCACCTTTATGGTAGAAAGTGAAGAACTAAAGAGCCTCTTGATGAAAGGGAAAGAAGAGAATGAAAAAGTTGGCTTAAAACTCAACATTCAGAAAACTAAGATCATGACATCCAGTCCCAAAACTTCATGGCAAATAGATGGGGAAATGGTGGAAACAGTGGCTGACTTTTTTTCTTAGACTCCAAAATCACTGCAGATGGTGACTACAGCCATGAAATCAAAATACCCTTGCTCCTTGGAAGAAAAGCTGTCACCAACCTAGAGAGCATATTAAAAGGCAGAGACATTACTCTACCAACAAAGGTCTGTCTATTATTTCTTCTGGCAATTTTTTAAAATTTAAATATCTGAATTTTTATTGTTAATACAGAAAAAAAGACCCAGATTTTATATATTGATATTTTATCCTGAAATGTTTCTTAAACTCATGTCTATTAGTTTTTTTATTTTTTTTTAGATTCCAATGGAGATTATGCATAAAGAATTACATAATTTTTTAATAAAGGCTCCTTTATTTATGCTTTTCCAATCTGGCTGCTTCTATTTCCTTTTCTTGCCTTATTGCTTTGACAAGAAATTCCTTACAATATTGAAGAGAAGTGGTAGAGTGGGCTATCTGCTTTGTTCCTGATCTTAGGTAAAGCTATATTTACAGTTTTTAGCTGTATTTTTATATATGTCCTTTATAAAACTGAAGAAGGTCTCTTCTGTTTCTAGTTTTTGAAGAGTTTTTATCAGGAATTTTTGTTGAATTTTGTTAAGTGCATGGTTCTCCAATCTATTGAGCTGTTAATATAATTTTTTATTCAATTTGTTTATTTGTTTCTTTGTATTATAATGGCCATTGGAAATTTTCTACTATTAAACTGACTTTGCACAAGCTTTGACACTTGTTTCACACATATGTTATCTTTTTATATAGTGTCCGATTTAATTTTTTCACATTTCATTAAGAAAAAAATTATTTTTGATCATGAAGGATATTTGTCTGCAATTTTTTCCTTTTAATATCTCCGTTGTTTTTGATATCAGGGCATTTCTGGCCTCATAGCCTGAGTTGGGGAGTATTTTCTCCCTTTCAATTGTGGGGAAGTATTTTTGTAGAACTGATATTATTTTTCCTTAAATCTTCAGGGTAATATTCCAGTGACGCTATCTGTGTCTCAGTATTTCTTTGTGGGAAACTAAACTACAAAGTTAGCTTCTTTAATAGATGGAGGGCTATTTATGACATCTAACTTTTCTTGCGTGAGGTTGATTGTCTGTGTGTTTCAAGGAATTTGATCGTTGCCTTCTAGCTGCAGAGTTTATTGGTATAACTTTGTGTATATAGTATCCTTCTGATATTTGTGAAGTCTCTAGTGGTATCTCCTCTCTCTTTTCTGAAAGTGACAATTTATATTTTCCTCTTCCTTGACTAATGTAGAGATTTATCCGTTTTACTCATCTTCTCAAGAAGTACATGAATTCTTTCAGTGTTCATACAGCTGAAAGCGTCTTCATCTTGCTTTCATTTTTGAAAGACGTTGTCACTAAGTACTGCGTTCTGGAAAGACAGATTTTTTCCTTTTCAATACATGAAAAACGTTGCTCCACTGTTTTTTTTTTTTTTTTTTCTCTTGCCTTGTTTGCGACAAGAAATCTACTATTATTCTTTTCTTTGTCCCTTTGTACACACTTTTTTATCTGATTGGTTTTAGGGTTTTCTGTTTATCACTGGTTTTAATCAGTTTGATTACACTGTGCCTTTGTATCATTTTCTTTGTGTTTCTGTAGGTTCTCAGCTTCAGGTATTTACAGTTTTTGGCAAATTTGGAAAGTGTTTATTCATTATTTCTTCAAAAATGTGTTTGCCTCTCTCCCCACGGTGACTTCATATTTCAGGCTGCTTGAAATCACCCCGTACCTCACTGACCCTCTGTCCAAGTGTCAACAGTTCTCTGTGTTTCACTGTGGATTGTTTCCACTGCAATGTCTTCAAGTTCACTAATCTTTTCTCTCACAATGTCTAACCTACTGTGAGTCCTAGAAAGTGTATTTTTTACTTCACACACTGCAGTTTTCAGCACTAGAAGTTTGATTTGGATATTTTTAAATATCTTCCTTTTTTTTGCTTAACTTCTTGAACATATGGAATACAATTATAATAACCATTTTAATATCCTTCTCTTGTAACTCTAACATCTGTGGTTAGTTCTTAATCAAATTCAATTGATTGATTTATCTCCTTATTATGGATCATATTTTCCTGTTTCTTTGTTTGTCTGGAACTTTTTGATTGCATGCCAGACATTGTAAATTATACCTTGAGGGATGGTGGATATTTGTGTATTTCTATAAATACTCTTGAGCTTTGTTCGGGGACACAGTTAAGTTACTAGGAAACAGTTTGGTCTTTTCTGGTCTTACTTTTACTAATGGTTAGACCCAGTGTAGTGTTGACTCACGGGCTGATTATTCCTCGTCAACAAAAGATGCTTTTGAGCACTGTACTCAATGCCCTGTAAATCTTCAGCTTTCCCATCTGCCTGATGCATATAGACACTGTTCTTACCCCTGAGTGTTCACTGAGCCCTGGAACTTTTGATCCTTTTGGCTGATTCTTTGTCTGGCTCCAGGTAATTCCCTCACTTGCATGCGCTGATCTGTACTGACCTGGGTATTCAAGGTGGGCACTCTGCAGAACCTCCTCTGTGCGGCTCTTCCTCTCGGGTATAGTGTCCTGTGAACTGTGTTGCTTTGCTTTCCCCAACTCAAGGAGTTGGCTGAGTTCCTCCTGGACTCTCACTCTCTAGACGTGACCTAGAAATTCTTTAAAGGTAGTAAGGTGGAGCAGCATAGAGTTCACCTGATTTATTTCTCATATCTCAGGGACCAACACCCTTCATCATATGAAGATCCAGTGTCTTGAAAACTGTTGCCTCATATATTTTTGTCTAATTTTTGGTTGTTTTAGGTGGGGGTAAATAAGTTCTTTTTTTCCTCCGTCCTTGCCAGAGGTAAGAGTTCTCATTATTTGATTTTTCTTTTTCAGTTCCACTGGATTCTTTAAGATCAGAATTAAGTTTAAAAAACAAAAAGAAGAAAAAGATATTTCAAAAAACTCATGAAAAGACTTCAGATACACAGCATTGGTGTGTTTGACAATTAAATAGATTAGTGGGGCAGTCTCAAATTCAGTTTCATTTATCTGCTAAAGAAAAAAGAATTTATCCAAAATCTGAAACTCAGATTGGTCTGTTGGCCACTGTGTCAGAAGACTTGAGAGCTACACTCTGGAAAAACAAAATCCCTGACAGTTGTTGATGCTTTTTGTAATGGGAGACTTCTGTTATTTTAGCAAACAGAAAGACTGCATAAAAATGTCAAAAAGAAACTACTTTTGAAGAAAAAAATAGAAACTGACTCACTAAAGGGACCTATTGGGGATAATTACCCAGAGCCTGTGGTAGATCGGGAGGGCTGATTTAAAGTTATTGTTTCTGCAAGTTCTGCAAAAAACAAAAAAACAAAACAAAGATTTTTTTTTCCCTTGCTTTGCTGGTAGTAGAAAAATTCCTCCCACAGCCGTAATCTCATGTAAACTGCCCAAATGAGTTGTTCTTTCTGAGTTCCTTAAACCACCTTTTCTGTAATATAGAGTAATATTGGCTTATGACAAAACAGTGAAAAAAAAACTATTATTTGAAAGAGATTTTTGGTTTTGGGTCTGCTGGTAGATTAAAGCAGCTTTATTTTGTTGGTTTCCTGTTGCCTTAGGCAAGTAAAGCTTGAACTTTCTCATCTGACACGTGTTCAACTCTGAGGATGCTGGTTAATTCATGGTGGAAAGGTTTCAACTTCACGACTCAGACCTCTACATTCTTGAAATGCCCTCGCATGGGAGACATAAGATAAGTTTTTAATTAATTGAGGTAAATAAATATCCAATCCTTTGGAAAATAACATATTCTCTTTCACTCAGAAAATGTCTTGTCACTTGAACTTTATCAATAAAAATTTATTAAATTTATTTTAATTAGTATCATCTCAAGAACTAGTATAAATCACAGAGTGATATCTGTGCTTTTCTGGCCCATAAACTACTTGCTCTTTTTTGTTTTTCCTGATGTACAGCCTGGTGCCTAGTGAGTGCATGCTCAGTTGTATCTGACTCTTTGTGACCCCATGGGCTGTAGCCCACCAAGCTCATCTGTCCATGGGGTTCTTCAGGCAAATATACAGGAGTGGGTGGTCATGCCCTCCTCCAGCTAATCTTTCTGACCCAGGGCTCGAACCTGGGTATCCTGTATTGCAGGCAGATTTTTTTTACCATCTGGCCACCAGGGAAGCATCCCCCGCCACCCAACCTTTTTAATATAGATAGTAGTGTGTAATTCCAAACTCCTAATTAATTTCTTTTTACTTCCAGCCCATCTTTCCCCTTGGTGACCCTAAGTTTGTTTTCTATGTCTGTGAGCTTGTTTCTGCTTTGTACATAAGTTCATCTGTACTAATTTTCCCCCCTAGATTCCAAACATGAGTGATGACATGTGGTCTTTGCCCTTCTCTGTCTGACTCACTTCGCTTAGTGCGATACTCTCTAGGTCCATTTGTGTTGCTGCAAATGGCACTATTCATTCTTCTTTACGGCTGAGTAACATCCCACGGTATATATATGCTGCATCTTTTTTATTCACTCATTTATTGATTGACATGTATTGATATGCCTTGGTTATTGTAAGTAGTGCTATGAACATTAGGGTGCATATATATTTTTTCAAGTCAGAGTTTTGCCTTTTCCAGATCTATGCCCAGGAGTGAGATTCCTGGGTCACAACGTAGCTCTGTTGTTAGTTTTTAAGGAACTTCCGTACTGTTCTCCACAGGAGCTTATGTTCTCAGTTCATACAAATATGTTAGTTGCTCAGTTGTGTTTGACCCTTTGTGACCCCATGGACTGTAGTCCACCAAGATACTCGATCCATGGGATTCTCCAGGCAAGAATACTGAAGTGGCTTGCCATTCCCTTCTCCAGTGGCTCTTCCCAAGCTAGGAATCAAACCTGATTCCTGCACTGCAAGCAGGAATTCCTGCATTGCAGGCAGATTTGAAACTCAACAAATTCAGTTTTAAGCTGAAAAATCTTTGTTAAAAAAGAATTTAAACTAGGATTTCAAGTAGCTTTAACCAAATCTAAACAGTAATCGTGAACACTAAACACTGAATGTGAATGAACATGGAATCATTGACTGGTTTATCACCTTTTCGGAAATCAATTCTGTCTCCTGAGACCTGACGGCATTCAGGCCTCGGTTCACAGTCAGCTCTAACGGAGGATGTCCTGTTGCCTCCTCTACGCCCCTTTGTGGGGAGGACATCCTGAGTTGTTTATGAATGGAGTTACCAAGGTTCTCTTCGGACAAATACTGAGCAGGGTTATGAAGTACAATCCCACTGAAGAAGCAGGGGGAGCCCCTATAAGTTATTCCACTTTAGAGCGTCTCACCCAAGGGATACGGGAGCTACCGTTTTTACCCTTCAGCATTCCTCAGATGTTGCTTCAGAGTTGCTCCGGAGGCACACATTCCAGGAACTTAACAATTTGTTGACCAGGTGGCAAAGTGATTTCCATCAGTGAGAGGACACCCCAGTGAAACCTGCTGGGGCTAGGAGCTGGAAGGAGGAGCAAGTGCAAGCAGGTGCTAGCAAGGAGGTGACACGAGAAGGGCACGGACACCGCCTGCTGTAAGACTGCACGCGAGAGGCAAGACGTCCGGGACACCCTGGACACATGAGTTTCTACTAAACGAAGGTGCAAACATAACACGTGATCTTCTGCGTCGCCTGGAATAGGGTTGGTTATGCTGCAGTTAAAAGCATCCGACTCAGTGGTTCAGTCCCCCCCGAAGTTTATTTTTAACTCATGGTTGCCCAGGGACCTCTGGGCAATTGTATTCACTCAAAGACTCAAGGTGGTAGGAATGCCACTGCCTCAGGCTCAGCAGACTGCGCATCAGAGGGAAGAGTGAGGCTTTGCCTTGACAGTCACATGGTTTGACCTGCAGTGACTTGTGCCACTCTGCACAGAGGGTGGGCTCTTTGCCAGCTGAGCCACCGGGGAAGCCCTCCTTGTGCCACTCTGACTCACGATTGATCACGTAGGATTAGTTTCATAGTTCAGTCCACCGTGAGCTGTGTATGTGCCCTCTACCATGTAACTGGAAGAAGAGAGAAACAACTGATTAAGGACTCCCACATCCCAAGACTATCGATAGCTTTAGATGAATCGATGACCTAAACCCCAAAGTGGCATTAATGGGGCAGAAGAAAACCATGAGTGAGATTTGTTCACATTTAAAGTGATTTCTAACTAACATGCAAAGCACAGAAACCACAAGGGAAAGAGACTGACAAATTTGAACAGAAAAAAAAATTTGAAAATTTGATGTGATAAATATACTACAGAAAAATAAAGAGTCAAAAGTCTAAAGAAGATGTTAACATAGCAGAATGGATACTAATTTTCTTAATGTACTAAGAAGTAAGTAAGAGAAATTCAGTACCTAGAAGAAAAAGAAGCATGGAAAAGGGTAGTTCACATATAACGGCCTTTATGTGGCTTGTAAACATATGACATACAAAATAAAATAAAAATACTGCTTTTTTAGTCATTGCTTGGAGCCAAAGTACAAAGGTACAGTGAAACTCAGGCATTTTCATATACTACGGATAGGTGTGCAAAGAAATTCAGCCTCTAGTTTTATTTGTATTTTTGAACATGTCCATTAATATTTTAAATGCGTATCCTCTTTGACCTTACTAATTTTATGTCTTGGGCTTTAGAGATAAACTTGAGCAAATGTATTGGATTTATGTACAAATATGTTCAATGGAACATTATTTGTTATTACAACACTACCCCCCATGTATGGATATGAGAGTTGGACCATAAAGAAGGCTGAACGCCAAAGAATTGATGTTTTTGAAGTATGGTGTTGGAGAAGACTCCAACACCACAGACTGCAAAGAGATCAAACCAATCAATCCTAAAGGAAATCAAATCCTGAATATTCATTGGAAGGACTGATGCTGAAGCTGAAACTCGAATACTTTGGCCATCTGATGCGAAGAACTGACTCATTAGAAAAGACCCTGACACTGGGAAAGATTGAAGGCGGGAGGAGAAGGGGATGACAGAGGATGAGATGGTTGGATGGCATCACCAACTCAGTGGACATGATGAGTTTGAACAAGCTTTGGGAGATGGTGAAGGGCAGGAAGGCCTGGTGTGCTGCAGTCTATGGGGTCGCAAAGAGTCGGACGTGACTGAGTGGCTGAACAACAAACTCCCCCAAAACCAATTGTCCATAAATAGGGAATTTGTTAAATGAATTATAGTACATACTTTTAATGGAGTATCATGTAGTCATTGAACAGCATGAAGTAGACTTCTGGGGCTCATATGGAAGGTCTAGGATGAACTGTTAATGAAACGTAGAATAGCAGAAACATCTATGGTGTGATCTCACTTGTGTATGTCTTGTATATGTACTGAATGTTGGTAAAAGAACACATGAGTGGTGGTTCAGAGTGAAAATATGTGAGCAGGCTAATAGGAGTCCAGAGAGGGAAACAGGACCTAGAGTGGACGTTATTTAGTTTTTGGCCAAGAATATTTATTCTTCCTTCTTTGTGTCAAATTATATCCTTTCCTTTCCCTCAGATCACACTCTTTGGGTGGGCGCTTCATCATCATGACTCCAGAGGTGGAGCATAAACCCCAAGCCTGGTCAAACAGTCTATCCCATCCCATGAGCCACAGTGATTGATCATGAATGTTAAGAGTTGCACGCTGGTCCAATCAAGGCCAATCTTGGGATTGGCCCAAGATTATAAAAAAAGAATATAAACTTTTTTTTTCTTGATGTGAGTCTGGAAAAATCTATGCTCAAGCTATTGCAGCATCTGAATATTATGAAAGATGAGATAAAGCATGAGGAAGAAGCAGAGCTCATATGTTCAGGGTTAGATCCATGGACATTTCAGTTAAACAAGAAACAAATGAATCCATGCATACATAAATAAACAAGCCATTGTTTTTCCCCCTAAGCAAGTTTGAATTAGGATGGAGCTGAGAGGTTTTTTTTTCTTTCTTTTAATATCCTTCCATTCAGATTGAATAAACATGCCACTTTTGTAGTGAAATCTATTTTATAAATAATAAGTCTCTATTCATTTTATAATTATATTTTAAAAGATAAGCACAATAGGGGGCTTGGTTATATAAAGTGAGATATTTCTAACTATAATGCAGAATAACTCTTAAGAAAATAATGAGGATATTTCCTACACTGTTGATGGAAATATAAATTGGTACAGTTACTATAAAGAACAATATAGAGCTACCATATAATCCAGCAATCCCACTCCTGGGCATATATCCAGAAACGATGAAAACTCTTAATTCAAAAAGATACATGCGCTCCAATGTTGACCGCAGCACTGTTTACAATAGCCAAGCCATGGAAGCAACCTAAGTGTCCATTGACAGAGGAATGGATAAAGAAGGTGTGGTATGTATGCACAGTGGAATTTTGCTCAGTCGTGAAACAGAATGAAATAATGTCATTTGCAACAACATGGCTGAACCCAGAAGTTATCAGACAAAGTGAAGTAAGTCAGATGGAGAAAGACAAGTACCATACAATATCACTTATATGTGGAATCTAAAAAAAAAATAATATAAATGAACTTATTGACCAAACAGAATAGACATAGAAAACAAACTTATATTTACCAAAAGGGATAACAAGGGTGGGACAGGGGAGAGGAATCAGGAGTTTGGAATTAACATATACACACTAATATATGCAAAACTGGTAAAAACAAGGACCTTCTATAGAGCACAGGGAACCGCATGCAATACCTACAGAGGAAAAGAATCTGGAAAAGAACAGGTAGCCATCAAAGTGATATGAATCTTTTCTGTACACGTGAAACTAAGACAATGTTGCAAATTATGCTTCAGTGAGAAAAAAGAATTAGAAAAGGCATGAGGTTGGTCTTGGTGTACTCATATGGAAAGATGCTCTGGAACTGTGAATAATTCAGGTTCCAGAAAACCAGGCAGAGCATATATCCTGTCATGGAGAAGAAAACCTTTTTATGTGCATCAAGATCTTGACAGCTATACCACAATTTAAATAATTGTTTTCAAAGTGCTGAGTTACGGGAGGGAAGTACACTTCCTATTCTATACCCTGATATTTGGAGGTCTTTTATTCTCACCCTCAGGCAAGAAAGTCCTCAAATACAAGGTTCATGTCATCTTCGAAGATGATTTTAAATGATTTGTTCATATTAGGTAACAAATAAATGTTTGTGGAGTGAGATAATATGAAAAGGAAAAATTAAAGTGAATTAAGAAGGAGATTTTGCCTTAGAGAGTGAAAAATACTCAGCAAGTCTTCTGTGTCAGATTGGGCGAATTTCTAATACGGCCAGCTCCACTGGCTTTGAAGAATTAATTCAATCACAACACCCCAGTCTCTTCCCCAGTTCTGCTTGGTCCTTTGTAAATGAAGTTATGCTGAGGAGAAACATTTTGTTTTGTTACTCTAGATTTTTTCACAAGGGTGGCTGTCAGGATAAACTAGGATTAAGTTGTACTAACAAATCAAAAATTTCGGGGGCTTAGAACCATCCAAATATACTTCCTGTACATGTGACATTTCCAAAGCAAATTAGCAACGGGACTGTGCTCCTTACAGTCAGTCAGGAATCCAGGTAGATGGAGTTGCCTCTCAAACTGCGAATCCGCGAGGAAAGTGTAAAGAACACAGCACCCCGGCACACTGTGCCCTGGTTCCTCAAGCGGCCCCCCGAGGGGAACACGGCCCACCGTCTCACGGGCCCTGCGGGTCTCCTGACCGCATCTCACACCGGGGGCAGGGATGCGCGGTTTCCCCCTTGCCAATTAGACGTGTTGGGTGGGGTTTATCTGCGTGCGACATCGTCCACACGGACTTCCTTTTCAGCATCCAGCCTTTGACCAGAGACGGCTTCCTAAAACAATGCTTCCTCTCACTTCATACTCACAGCAGAAGAAGAGAGAGGGCCTGCCCACAGCTACCACCGCTTAGCTGCTGTCTTACTTCCTGTTCTTACTATAGCTGGCGATCACAGTGCAAGTGAATTCCACTCCTCACGGGGGACCATACTTGAGATCCCGTTGATTTCTCACCTTGGGAATGCAAAGAGAGCACATGTTACCTACCAGTGAGTTAGCCATTTTCTTTAAAATAAAAATTCTCTGGACATTTAATTGCTATTTTCAGTAAATACAAAAAACCAAAGTGATATATTGCTATGTTCTGTGGGGTGAGTGTGGGGCCGATGGGACACAGCACAATAAGTATTAAGTGGTGAGAATGGAATGATTAAAGTTATAAAGTAAATGCTCACATTTGAAAAAAGGGGATTTTGTTTCACAAGTTCTGAATAATAGGCGCTCTAATTTCCTTTGTGAAATAGACTGCCTCAAGTAGGCCGTGGTGTCGTCTTTATGGCCAAGTTTGAACTGCAGCAGACACAAGCTCTATGCTCATCTTTGGAGTTTTTCCAAAATTCTTTACTTTTGCTTTTATTATTTTGTTTGTTGATTGGTTTATTTACTTATTTCCCTTTTTAAAAATTGAGGTAAAATTGACATACCTCATTCTATTAGTGTCAGGCATACAAGGTAAAAATTTGCTTTTTGTATGCACTGCAAAATAATCACCACGATAAGTCTAGCTGCCTTCCGTTATTACACAAAGTTATAGGAAACTTCTTTTTCTTGTGATGAAAGCTTTAAATTTACTCTCTTGACAACTTTCAAAGTTTTATTGATTATAGTCACCATGCTGTACATTACATCCTTGTGACTTATTTATTTTAAACCTGCAAGTTCTAACATTTTTTATTTTTAAAATAACATTTTTGTTTTATTTGTTTATAGCTGAGATGTCCTTATAAATGTTTTCTGTTCAAGTGTCACTTATTTATAATAAAGCCACTTAAAGCTCCATTGCTAAATTCACACCTTTAGTAGGAATAAATCTGAAGTGACCTTGGTAAACAGAAATGGAAGTCAAAACCATAGAGCATTATATTCTCCAGGAATGGGTCATATTCAACCATGTCAAAAATGACTCAGACTTCACTTGGGCAGAAAACTAATCCTTTGAAATGTTATTTAATTGCAAGGAATCTATTTGTTTGACAGCATGGATTCGACCAATTAAATTATGATATCATTCTATAAAGGAATATTATTATATTTATAAAGAATTTAAACTATGGGAAGTGGAAAAGGCAAGAAAACGCATACATCGTCAATTTAAACTGTTTAAAACAATGTGCATAGGAAATAAAGATGACAAATTGTGAAGAATATTATCTCTGGATGCTGGGATTGGATGTTTACTATTTTAACACTTTGGAACAAAAAAATCCATTCATTTTATGATTAGAAAAACTTAAACTTTGTTTCAAATCCCAGGATTCTTTCTTGCTGTCGTTTGTTGGTTTCATCTGCTGCTGCTGCTGCTAAGTCGCTTCAGTCGTGTCCGACTCTGTGCGACCCCAGAGACGGCAGCCCACCAGGCTCCCCCGTCCCTGGGATTCTCCAGGCAAGAACACTGGAGTGGGTTGCCATTTCCTTCTCCAATGCATGAAAGTGAAGAGTGAAAGGGAAGTCGCTCAGCCATGTCTGACTCTTCGCGACCCCATGGACTGCAGCCCACCAGGCTCCTCCATCCATGGGATTCTCCAGGCAAGAGTACTGGAGTGGGGTGCCATTTTTTGTATTCAGTTTTGGTCTTTGCAACCAAAGAAGCTCTTTAGAATGAGAGAAGATAACAGAAGATAAGCATGAAGGTGATTGAAGGTTTTGGAAATGTGAATCAAGATTATTAGACCCAGCAGAGAGCTGACAGTGTGGCATTTAATTAGATGGTGGATTTCCATAGAGAGCACGGTGACAATTTAGGACACAAGAGTCACTCAATCATCATTTCTTGAATGACTTTTAAAAATAAGTGAATGAATGACCAATAAAGAAAAATGTTAAAACTATGGAAGGAGCAGTCTACATTGAGTATAATGTGATATGAAGGGTCTTGTATTGACTTCTTCTAGAAACGGTTGAAGAGAGAGAGTAAAAGAGAAAATTAGAGTACTAATTTAGAGTGTTCTCACAAATCTAAATTCTGAGGTTCCTTAAGGAATGACCACCAAGACCCAACTTTGAGCAGCAAGTGTTCTAAGCCTGGGGAACTGGGTGTCCAGCAATAAGGTGACTGGTTTTTAAACTCTGGGATATTAATATTTTTGGATAAAACTGTCATTTCACGCATTTAAGCATCACCAATGCAGAGCACTTTAATCCAGAGAATGTTTGAGGTTAAATGATTATAATTTATTAACACCTCTAGAGAGAAATGGAGCTTTGAATAAATTCCTTTGATTTACTAATGTTGGATCAAAAAATGACTGATTATGCAGTATATTTTGAGGATCCACAGAGAGCTAATTTTCTTTCTAAAGTCATATCAGCAATATTCATGTCTTCACAGAGCAGACTATCTACACACACACTCACACACACACACGCACTCACACACACATGCACTCACACACACACACTCAGACACACACACACACACACACGCACACACACACACACTCACACACACACGCACTCACACACACACACGCACTCACACACACATGCACTCACACACACACACTCACACACACACACACACACGCACTCACACACACACGCACTCACACACACACACGCACTCACACACATATGCACAGCCTATCCTCATCATTTGCAGACTCCACTGTGCAAATACACCCACTTTCTAAAAGTCACCTGGACCCCCCACATCAGTACTCGAGGCGCTCTCACGGTCATTTGTGGACATGCAATCTACTGTCACCAAATGTGCACATTCCAAGTGAAAGTTGAACCAGGCAACGCCGTTTTCTTGTTTCAGCTTTCTTAGTGTAAACACGCACCCTTTGTTGGTCTACCCAGTATTACATTTTTTGCAAGTTTGCCTCTTTGGTGATTTTTCTGTTTAAAATGCCCCCAAACACAGTGCTGCAGCCCGGAAGTGCTGTCTATTGGCCCCAAGATCAAAAAAGGCTGTGATGTGCTTTGTGAAGAAAATTACGCGGTTTAGGTAAGCCTCGTTCGAATCATCAAGTTGGTGGCTGTGAGTTTAACGTTAATGAATCAACAACATACCATAAATAATTGCTTTTAAACAGAAATTATACATAAAAGAAAGTTACCTTTTGATTAGTTGATGAAAATGTGCCCAGAGGCTTCCAGGAAGCTAGCTAGCCCTGTATTTCCCGTCCTAAAGCCTTGGCCCAACCATGATTTCTGGTTGCATTTTTATACTTTGCGTCTTTATCTTCTGAAACCTAAAGTCTTTTCACTTTTGTTGCCAACTTTCAACTCCTGGAGCTCAGAAAATCTCGGCCGCTGTCTTTGTACCAGGCTCCAGTATACAGGGTTTCACCAAGTTGCTTATGAGAACATATCTGCAGATTGGTTCTTCTTCTACAAGAACTGCGTATTCTTAAACTTTGCCCTAATGACCAAGATATTAGTCTGAAATACAAGAAACAGACTGACAACAATAAAAATGACAATACTAAGTGTTGGTGAGGATGTAAAGCAACTGAAATTCTAATCCTTTGCTGGGGAGACTGCAAAATGGTGCAGTCATACTGGGAAATAGTTTGGCAGTTTCTTTATTAAATTAAACATGCACTTACTATATGACCCAATGCTTTCACTTCTAAATATTTATTCAAGAGAAGTGAAAACAGTTATCTACCAAAGACTTGCATGCAAATGCCCATGGCAGCTTTGTTCACAGTTTTCCCAAATTGGAAATAACCAGTGTCCATCCAATGACGAATGGGTAAACAAATTATGGTGTATCAATAAAATGGACTATTAGCAATAAAAGAATGAAATATTGATATAAGCAACAGTATGGGTGAATCTCAAAAACATTAAGTTGTGCAAAGGTAATCGAGTCTAAATGATTACATACTGAATGACTCCACTTATGTGAATCACAAAAGACAAATCTAATTTAAATGGACAGAAGGCAGATTGGTGGTTGCCTGGAGCTGGAGGTATTGATATGGTTGGATGGGGAGGAGCTTTATGGGGTGATGAGAATGTTCTTACATCATCATTGTAATAGTGGTTGCGTGGCTTAATAAATTAGTCTAAACTCATCAAAAGGTATGCTTAAAATGTGTGCATTTTCAGTTCAGTTGCTCAGTCGTGTCTGACTCTTTGCAACCCCATGGACTGCAGCACACCAGGCCTCCCTGTCCATCACCAACTTCTGGAGTTTACTCAGACTCATGTCCATTGAGACGGTGATGCCATCCAACCATCTCGTCCTCTGTCATCCCCTTCTCCTCCCGCCTGCAATCTTTCCCAGCATCAGAGTCTTTTCCAATGAGTCAGTTCTTCGCATCAGGTGGTCAAAGTATTGGAGTCCCAGCTTCAGCATCAGTCCTTCCAGTGACTCTTCAGGACTGGTCTCCTTTAGGAGGGACTGGTTGGATCTCTTTGCATTTTAGTGTATGTCTATTGTGCGTCGTAAAGTTGATTTAAAAGTAAACAAATTATAAGCTCAATTTACTCTATTCTCTTTGAATTCTTTAGGTGCTCCCATTCTTGGGGGGAAATTCATGAATGCATTTGGCTTTTGGAATGGGAACCAACTTGCCAACTACAAAGGAAAACCAAACTATGGTCTACAAACTTTGTGCCCTTTATTCTGATGAAAGACAGAAGCGATATGAAGAGAGATTCCCTTTTAAATGTAAGATGTAAGATAATAGGTCCAAATAGAGACACTCGTTAATCATCCCAGATGATTAATATGCCAGATATGCCAAGCCATGCATCAAAGAGTAAGACATTTGACTGTAAGCACCTGAGTATGAAGGCTTTCCTGTAAGTTCAGTGCATGTTCCTAGTGCCTAGAGCAATGTGCTTCATACCTGCTTATTGACAGGTAGAATGAAGATAGCTCCTCATGACGGATATTCAAGTGAAATGCAGGAGGAAGCCATAGGTCTAAGGCGTTCCATAGATAAATAACTGCTAGGTGATGAACCTACAGTGCTGTGGATGTAGAGAGGGGGAACAATTAGCCCAAACGGGGTTTCTGGAATGGCTTTGTGGGTCCATATTGGGAAAAGCAAACATAAACAAAACAGAAGGGACAATGTGGAAGATACCAGTCAGAAAACATAGGCTGGGCAGACATGGAGATTTACTCAATCATTCAGCGAATCTTTGCACGGCGGCTGAGTGGTCTAGACACCCGTACGGATGACGTGGGCTGAAGATGAACAAGGCAGAACATCATCTCCATCATCATAGATTTTCTGTTCTAGTGAAGGGGACAGGAGATTAAAGAAACCAGTCTCCCTCAAATATACAGCAGTATTGATAAAGAAGAAATAAAGATGATACAGAGGAAATAGAGCCGAGTACGGGCTATGGAGCATGATGGGAAGGTTGGTGTCCTAGTTTATGCAGGGCTGTCGTTTTCATGTTGAAGTCAGAGAGGAGCCATGTGTGTGTGGGGTGGAACAGCTTTCAAGGCAGGTGGAACAGCATATGACAAAGCCACGAGCAAGGGCAGAGAAGGTCAGGGAGCAAAGGGACAAGGAAGCAGGTGAGACCTGAGAAGGGAAGAGCTCGGGGTAGCACCTTAGGGACCACTGTAAAGAATCTGGATTATACTCAAGCAAAACGGGAAAGCGATAGATTAAAATATATGACAGGACTTACGCTTTAAAAGTACTGCTCAAAAAAAAAAATAAATAAAATAAAAGTACTGCTCAGGCTTCTTGGGAAAGAACAGGCTACAGAGAACAAGGGTAGAAGTGGGGACGCAATTAGGAGACTGTCACAATGATTCGGATGAGAGGTGGTGTGTTTCTGGAGTGGACTGACCGCAGCAAAAATTGTGCCAATAGACGAGATTCCAGCTTGATTCCACAGATAGAGCTGGTAGGATTTTCTGATGCATTCGATACAGTGGGATGAAAAGAAGAGACATCTCAGGGATAATTCCCCGGTGAGAGCAAACAGTACGTGCAGTGAGGAAATGCGAGAAAGCTGTTACTAGTAAAACACAAGGGGTAAGGCAGGGTGGTGCTGGGATTATACTGGAAAAATGAGTAGAGACACACCACTGACGGCCTCATCCGCATGATACATGTAGGTAAGAATCACTTTGCTCTTCATCTGAATGGGGACTCATTGAAAGGGTTTCAGCAAGGGAATGGTGTTCTGGGCAGAGAGGGATTTTCAGAGCACCTCTCTGGTATTAGTGTGTAGATGGAATTTAGAAATCAGAAATTAGTAAAATCAGAAGTAAAGAAGCTAGTTAGAAGGCTGTCATAGTGGTCTACTGAAAGGTGATGAGACATAACTTGAACAAAAGTTATGAATACGTTGAGAAAGGAATGGATTTGGGCAAATATTGGGGAGATATGAAACTGGAAGTATCAGTTAATCAACTGGATGTGAGACAAGTTCAGTTCAGTTCAGTTGATCAGTTGTGTCCGACTCTTTGAGACCTCATGGACTGCAGCATGCCAGGCTTCCCTGTCCATCATCAACTCCCAGAGTTTACTCAAACTCAAGTCCATTGAGTTAGTGATACCATCCAACCATCTCATCCTCTGTTGTCCCCTTCTCCTCCTGACCTCAATCTTTCCCAGCATCAGGGTGTTTTCCAATGAGTCAGCTCTTTGCATCAGGTGGCCAGAGTATTGGAGTTTCAACTTTAGCATCAGTCCTTCCAATGAATATTCAGAGTTGATCTCTGTTAGGATGGACTGGTTGGATCTCCTTGCAGTCCAAAAGACTCTCAAGAGTCTTCTCCAACACCACAGTTCAAAAGCATTAATTCTTCGGTGCTCAGCTTTCTTTATAGTCCATCCTCACATCCATACATGACTACTGGAAAAACCATAGCCTTGACTAGATGGACCTTTGTTGGCAAAGTAATGTCTCTGCTTTTTAGTATGCTGTCTAGGTTGGTCATAACTTTCCTTCCAAGCAGCAAGCGTCTTTTAATTTCATGGCTGCAATCACCATCCACAGTGACTGGAGCCCAGAAAAATAAAGTCAGCCACTGTTTCCACTGTTTCCCTATCTATTTGCCATGAAGTGATGGACTGGATGCCTTGATGTTAGTTTTCTGAATGTGGAGCTTTAAGCCAACTTTTTCACTCTCCTCTTTCACTTTCATCAAGAGGCTCTTTAGTTCTTCTTCACTTTCTACCATAAGGGTGGTGTCATCTGGATATCTGAGGTTATTGATATCTCTCTCGCAATCTTGATTCCAGCTTGTGCTTCATCCAGCCCAGTGTTTCTCATGATGTACTCTGCATATAAGTTAAATAAGCAGGGTGACAATATACAGCCTTGACGTACTCCTTTTCCTATTTGGAACCAGTCTGTTGTTCAATGTCCAGTTTTAATTGTTGCTTCCCGACCTGCATGTAGGTTTCGCAAGAGGCAGGTCAGGTGGTCTGGTATTCCCGTCTCTTTCAGAATTTTCCGCAGTTTATTGTGATCCACACAGTCAAAGACCTTGGCATAGTCAATAAAGCAGAAATAGACGTTCTTTTGGAACTCTTGCTTTTTTGATGATCCAGCAGATGTTGGCAATTTGATCTCTGGTTCCTCTGCCTTTTCTAAAACCAGCTTGAACATCTGGAAGTTCATGGTTCATGTATTGCTGAAGCCTGGCTTGGAGAATTTTGAGCATTCCTTTACTAGCGTGTGAGATGAGTGCAATTGTGGAGTAGTTTGAACACTCTTTGGTGTTTCCCTTTTTTGGGATTGGAATGAAAACTGACCTTTTCCAGTCCTGTGGCCACTGCTGAGTTTTCCAAATCTGTTGACATATTGAGTGCAGCACTTTCACAGCATCATCTTTCAGGATTTGAAATAGCTCAACTGGAATTCTGTCACCTCCGCTAGAGAAAAGTCTAAATTGACTCCTAGATTTGGGAATGGGTGACTGAAAGTATCCTACTAATAATCAATCACATTAGAAAAAACTAGAAATCAGGAGGAGTATGGGGTTAGGCCTGTGGAGGAGAGAGGAGAGTTCAGTTTAGGCTCTACTGTTTACGTTTCCCAGGTATGTCGAAGTGGACACACACTGCTACCTATAAAATAAATAAGCAACCGGGACTACTGTAGAGCACAGAGAACTCTGCTCAGTACTCTGTAATGGCCCGTGTGGGAAGAATCTAGAGAAGGATGGATACACGCATGTGTAAAACTGATTGTGTATAATGGATACACGCACGTGTATAACTGATTTGCTTCGCTGCACACCTGAAACTAACACATGCTGTAAATCAACTACACTCCAATAAAAATTATGAAAACAAAGTTCTCGTAATAACCTACAGTGAGGAAGACTCTGAAAAAGAATATGTATGTGTATATACGCATATGCATGTGTATGAGTCACTTTGCTGTTCATCTGAAACTTTGTAAATCAAATATGCTTCAATAACAGTAAACAAACAAATAAACATTTTTTTAAATTAAAAAGATGGAGAAACCAAGAAGGAAGTGAATATTGATCTTCCCAGAGCTCAGGGCAATGGGGAAAGTGTCAAAGCAATGGGGAAGGAGAAGGGGTCTGAGACTTAAAGACAGCAATCAAGACTTACTCTGTTGGCTTCCATGTAACAAGTGAAAATTACCAGTAATCGCTTTTTGAATAATTTATAATTATTACAGGCTGAATAACATTCCAGAAATATTTCAGTATAAAAGTGTTCCATCTATCTAAAACAACCTAGAGTTGGGTTATAAAGACATATGACCTTAAGCAGTGCATGTGTGCATGCTAAGTCACTTAGTCATGTCCGACTCTTTGCAATCCTATGGACTGTAGCTCACCAGGCTCCTCTGTTCATGGGATTCTCCAGGCAAGAATGCTGGAGTGGGTTGCCATGCCCTCCTCCAGGGGATCTTCCAGACCCAGGGATTGAACTTGTGTCTCTTATGTCTCCTGCATTGGTAGGAGGGTTCTTTATGACCAGCATCCCCTGGGAAGCCCAACGAGTGAATAAGCACCTCCAGTAGTCCAGACATCTTGTAGGGATAAATGTCTCTGCTGTGGGAGCTTGACTTTCAAGCAGATTAGAAGAGAAGAGGGGCAGGGGACAGCCTGCACTGGGAGAAGTGCTGGAGAGGCAATAGCTCTTTCCACGACTGGCTTCTGTGTGGGTGATGCTATCCTGAGCCTGTTATAACGTGCTGCATACAATTCTGTGTGGGTGATGCTATCCTGAGCCTGTTATAACGTGCTGCATGCAACTCGTATATGTTGACCCTAGACATGATTACCACACACGTCAGCTTTGCTCCCCTCACTCACCTGACTATAGGTCATAAAGATAAACCACTCAGACAGCTCTCCCTGTTGACACTGATAAGTGTCTGTGGCCACCAGTAAGGGTCAGAATGAACATATCGTACAACTGGAAACAGTGATTTTCGAGTTTTCATCCAATGGTGGGTGATAGCCTGGGCAAAGTGTAGAGGAGAAAGAATAGAGGCCAAACTGAGATCTGGGGAATCCCACTCCTTGAGAGCCTAGGAGAACAGGAAGAGCTTATGAGGGAGACTCAGGTGGAATGATCAGAAGCAGAAGAGAAACGGGGAGAGGGGGACACGGCCCCCAGGGCACAACAGAGCTGCCTGCCCCTCCAGGCACTTCCAGCACTTTCCCTCCAGCGGCCTCAGCCTAAGACACATGGTCTTCTTACTATGAGGTTTGGTCCATTTTGTCTCCGAGCCTTTGCACGTGCTAGTCACCCTCCTCTCAGATACTTGAAAGTCTGATTCATTCAAATCACTGTCTCTGTTCATAAGTCACCTCTGCAGAGAAGTCCTTCCTGATAATCCTAAATAAGCTTGCACACACTGCAAACTAAAGTTCTCTCATTCATGTGCTTCTTCTTCTAGTCGTTTTTTCCCCCGAAATGGAATGTTGACTGTGTGAGAGCTAGAGCCTTGTCCTGCTTTGTTTATGTAAGTATTCCAGGACGTAGGATGGTCCCTGCCATGGTGGTCAGTCATTATTTACTGAGTGTTCAATGCTTCAAGTCAAGGAGCAAAGTGCAAAGAGAGTTTTAATAAGAGTCAATGGGCAACAATGTCAAACACAGGAGAAAGAGCTAAAATAAAGAGGCATCGATTGGATTTGACTCAATCTCTGTCCTTAACAGCTTTTGTTAACAGCACAAAGCACAGACCTTGGAAATGTGCAAGGCATTTAAAAGCAGCATAATATAATAGATGTAAATGGTACAAGAGTGTGGACCATCAAATGAGTGACTTTATAAATACTTTTTCATTTACTCCCAGCATAAAAGCTCAGGGGTTTACTCTGCTCCGGTCCTAAGCCACCCACTCACTGCTCTGGGAACAGGGTAAGTGGTACTTTTATTGAGCCTGATTTGAAGCTATGCCTTTGGTGCCTGTTGGCTTGCAAATATTTCAGTCATGTCTGTTTTCAAGGGAGTGAAGCGTGACTGGTTCAGCTTTTATTGCTCTGAGGTTATGCAGTGACTCTTGATCATACTTGTCAGTTGCAAAATTTTGATCAACTTCATTTTCGGAGATCACTCACAGAATATGAAAGGGAAGTTTTCACATTAGAAACAGTTACCTGAAGATTATGATTCAGCTGGATAATAGGTTTTGATTGCCTAAATATGTCAGTGTTTTAGAGTTTACCAGATAGCACGCCTGCCTTGATAAATTATTGAATGTGAAGGATCTCGCGTTATGGGTGACTATGCATGGCAGGGACAGGGGCAGGCAAAATCTGGTCCTCACGTCATCTGCCCAGGCAGGCTCTTTTGATGCCATCCCTCACCTTATCCCATCCACAGTGGTCTCTGTCCACAGGAGCGTGACACTGCTTGTCTTATCTGGAGCTCGGGTCGGTCCAGCTGCATCACCATGGAGACCTCCCTTCTTCCAGTGTACACAGTCACTGGCCCGTTGGTTCTCCCGATGCCTCTGAGCCCCAGTTGGCCAAAGTCAATCATCTGCCTTCTCCTCCGCCACACTGCAAAGTGGGAAATTCTCACATTGTCTAACGTTGTACCGGCCTCAATGGATGCAGCGGTCACTCTCTCTCAGCGTTTTCTGCCTCCTTTGGTTGCGTCAACCTAGATTTCATCAACTTCTCAGGCGTTTTGTCCTCTGTTTTGGACTTAGCCCAGGAGCATTCATGGTGACCCTCCCTTGGGAGGACATCTGTTGCCTCCATCGCATTCTCTTTGCTGCTACTTCTGTACATTCAGGGAATTTTGTTTCCTAAATTGGCCTTAAGTGAAAGTGATATGAAAATGTTAGTCGCTTGGTCATGTCTGACTCTTTGTGACCCCTGGATTGTAGTCTGCCAGGCTCCTCTGTCCATGGGGTTCCCTAGGTAAGAATACTGGAGTGGGCAGCCATTCCCTTCTCCAGGGGATCTTCCTGGCCCAGGGATCGAACCTGGGTTTCCTGCGTTGCAGGCAGACTCTTTGCTGCCTGAGCCACCAGAGAAGCCTTAAAGACTCAGGGAAAGCTGTGTGCACGCCATGATGTTTTATCCTCAGCCTTTGGCTAGACTGTAGCTCCTTACTAGTCCTCTCCTCCATTGTTGAGGCTTTTGAACTCAAAAGCTGAGAAGCCACTCCTTTGTTGTCATTTTCTGCCGTCACGTCCCCTTTGTAAAACAATTAGATGAGAACAGCATAGCTGACCGAACAGTGGGCAAGCCAGAGGCCGTGTGAGGGACCACTCGGGGTGTGTGGGCGCGGTCAGGCTGGCTAATATTTTAACCTTATTATTCCATCATTCAGTGAAATGTCAACCTTTCATTTAGAAATAAGAGTTCTGAGTTGTCAAGTCATGTAATTTCCCCTTTCACTGCTTCATGCTCTCCATGACTTAACAGAAAGGTTAGTGAGAAATCAAAGGGAAAATTAAGGCAGTCAAGTAGCAGAATAGATATGAGAGAAACTTTAATTCTTGGGGTTTTCTCTGATTCTGTTACTGAGGCATTCTTTGTGTTCTTGATATGTGAGTAGTGGCAATACTAATCTAACCTATCACCCACAGCCCCTGAAGAAATGATACAGGAGCTCATAAAGGAAATAAGAGTCCTTGCTTGGTGATTATTTTTCTCACCCTCTCCTGGCCTACCCTCTCTTCCCAAGCTCTGAAACATCAACCCTTAATACACACACACGCACATGTTTCCACGTACACGAGGATCAGGCACGCATATGCTGGAGAGCTATTTGCATTAACAAAGCATGCATTTAAAGCACAAAGGCAATTCTTCACTCAATAGATGTTTGTTTCCAGAGGAGTTTGGATTTGGATGTTGAAGGGAAGAAGAAAATCAGAGGAAAAGAAACAAACAAGCAAAATAGAGGTTCAGTATTGATGGGGATCCAATGTCTCCTCACCTGAGTCCATCTTTCCATCACCTCCTTCTCTGTCTTTAGGGTGAGACCTCCATTATCGCATACTTGAAAAGCTCTGGATGCTGAGCTGGAGACAGCTTGGAGAGTTGGAGACTGGGAGGGGGCTAGAGAAAGAGAGAAACTTGAGGATGACGAGGAACTGGAGGACAATGAGAACCTGGAGAATGCCCGAGCGCTGGGAGCAGTGGAGGCTGTCTTCAGAGGGTGGCGTGTTCCCACAGAGAAGCCATAGTCCCTGTGGGGAAAACCTCGGACCCTGGAGATGCCACGTTTAAATGAGATTAGCCTCTGAAATTGAAGTTGGTGATACTTGGGAGTCACAGGAGAAGCCTCTCAGCTTTTAGAGTAAATTAGTCAAGTAATTCGGAGAAGGCAATGGCACCCCACTCCAGTACTCTTGCCTGGAAAAACCAATGGATGGAGGAGCCTGGAAGGCTGCAGTCCATGGGGTCACGAAGAGTCGGACACGACTGAGCGACTTCCCTTTCACTTTTCACTTTCATGCATTGGAGAAGGAAATGGCAACTCACTCCAGTGTTCTTGCCTGGAGAATCCCAGGGACTGGGGAGCCTGGTGGGCTGCCGTCTATGGGGTCGCACAGAGTCGGACACGACTGAAGCGACTTAGCAGCAGTCAAGTAATTCCCAGGTTGCCTGTGTCTTTAGTTCTGAGGTGTCGTTTCTGTTGTTGAATCATGGCGCGTTGCTTTGTCATGCATTCAAATCATCTTTGGAATCTGTGTTTTATGTTCTGATAATAAGCCCCTTGAAGTCAGCAATTGCAGTGTTTACAATATGTCCTGTGACATTTGGTTCACAGAGAGCACTTTAGGCATGTTAATTCACTCTCTCCACAGACGTTTACTTGATTTTATTCCCCGAGTTATTTCTGAGGTATTTGCTTTGTCTCACTGAGTAGATTGTAAGTTTCCTGAAGGCAGGGACCAGATCTTCAACTTTCTCATCATGCCTAGTAGAGTGACATGCCCAGCTAGGGAGCTCACTGAATACTTGTTAATGGACTGAGTGATTGACTAGAAATTTCCCTGAGGTCCTGATTCTAGGAAGTGAAATTTTCAGTTTGCCTCATAAAATGAACAAACAAAAACTGTGTGTGAAATGGTAAAGCATCTCCAGATTTCTTAATGGTTCTGATAATTTCATTGACAAGGATCTTGCATTCATCACACTTGTTTGGCTGCTGGAAACTTTATTTATATTGGCTTTTACAAAATGAATGAATGAATTTAATAAAACTAAATTTATTTACTCACATAACTGACAAACCCAAGATCTTGTTGATTTGATCTGTATCTCAGGGACCCAATTATGTCAACCAGACCAGTTCTGTCCCCCTTGCTGTTCTCTGCTTCCCTCTGCAATACCTTCATATTAACACAGATTTTTCACTCACAGGGGTCCTGGTGGCTCCTTCTTATCCTTCTGGGAGAGACTCAGGGCTGACACCTGATTGTTGTAACAGTCTGACCAGGGTCATTGTCAAGGACCTGAATGTGATATTGGAATTATCCAGGTCTGGGTCATATGCTCATCCTAAGACCAGGTGATGGGCTCAACTAGACCCAGACTGACTCTAGGGGAGGAATCTTTCCTCTCAAAATTAGAGCACTGTTTTCAAAAGGAAAATGAATGCTATATATGCAAAAGCTACAGCTATCTACAAGAGATTCTCTTTTTAGTTTTTCCCAAATGGAGCCCAATTTCTATTCCTCAAGTAAATCAACCTGTCTTTCATGACACAATATTGAGCCAAAAGCATTATAGGCAAAACACCCACAAACAAACAAAAAAAACACAAACAACTCTTCCTTACCTTAGATGTTGGAAGCTGCATGTATGTTTTCTCCTGGACCTTTTGAGAAAATGGAAATAGCTCCTTGGCCCTTCAGTCCTGTTGCTACAACTCCTGTCATTTTAGGAGACTGGGTTGCACAGTTGTTAAAGTTCACTTTAATACAGAGTTTTTCAGATGTAACTGTGCATCACCAGGGGTTATTAGGGAGTCCTGATGGTTCTTCAGCGCTCATGTTCAGGGGTTCTTACTTAGCTTGGTGAAGGAGCCAGCCCTTGGAGGGATGTTTGCTTGTTTTTGCAAACACTCTAGTGAGTTTATGTGCAGAACTGGGGACCTTTGCAAATCTTCCTCTTTTTGCAATGAGTTTAAGGGGCTCTATAAATCAGGACTAATGAACAGTGAACACCGTTGTACCTGGCATAGTTGCAGCGTGCAACCACAAACAGCTGCACAGCTCACTCCAGGTGTACATTTCCCTTTGTCCATCACACCTCTGCAAAAACTGGCAAACGCAACTGTAATCACCACAGAGAAGTTCACAGAAAGGTTGACACCAAAGATGTGTTTTTCCTTTTGCTCATGTGCTAATTTTCTTTTCACATTAATAAACAGTGACTGGTTCACATTTTTGGCAGAGTTCTGCTTCCAAGTTAATATGCATTGTGAGTGCCAGGGAAGCAAAGTTTTCCCAAGAACTTTAGCATTGTTTGTGGTTTAGCGGTCACTCATAATGGCTTAAAGAGTTTAGCTGGAGTTTTGATCTTGCATTTTTTTTTCTTTTTCTGCAGAACGCTATTAGTTTTTCTTATTTCATTAAATACGTTTCTCCAAGAAGGTACAGGCTGTACCATGAATAATCTTGCCAGCTGATTTAATCTGTATATGTCAATATTTTCAAGAAACTTAGGAAGAAATGAATAATGAAGTAAAACTTATCAGCAGTGGTACTGAAAAAGGGCAAGTCGTGGAGCACAGAATCCACAGAAAATTTATAAAAGCATCAGATACATGTGATATCTAAACTTGGAAGCCTCAGCAGTGTATCATGAGAACATACTTCTGCCCTGGTGTGATGAGAATGTTTGATGTGGCTATAGCTCCAGTAAATGTAGGATCTGGGGTCTTGGAAAAATCGGATTTAAAATATCTGTTCCATTATTTCCGCAAATCATCAAAATATGTGGAAATTCCATTATTTTGGCCTGAAAACAACATATCTCAAATTGTTTGCCTTCCAGCTGCCTCTAAGATATCTGACTTGAGGTTTGGAAAGTCAGAATAACACAAAGAAGACCAAATAAGACTTGCAGAGAAGGTTGATTAGTAAAATTCAAGAGTGATCTGTGTTCACAATGACAGAACTGTTTTATTACAGATTCTGAGAAGATGATAGAAAATCAAAAGTCTACAGTAAATGAAACTACCTTTGAATTTTCTCAATCTGATGGTTCAAACTCCATACTTAAGCACAGTTAATGCTCTAATTGACTCCATAAAGCTTGCTGTTCTTCAACCACTAAGTACTGATTCTTTGCGACCCCATGGACTGCAGCACACCAACCTTCCCTGTCCCCATAAAGCTTGACTTGAGTTAAAGGGGAATTCGACTTTTGAAACTGACACACACACTTAAAGATAACTAAAGAATTTGCTGATTATTTCTGGCCTGAATTTTTATTCCTTTTGACGAAAGGGGCTTCCCCTGTGGCTCAGCTGGTAAAGAATCCACCTGCAGTGCGGGAGACCTAGGTTCAGAAGACCAGGGTTCTTCCCTGGGTTGGGAAGATCCCCTGGAGAAGGGAAGGGCTACCCACTCCAGTATTCTGGCCTGGAGAATTCCATGGACTGTGTAGTACATGGGGTTTCAAAGAGTAGGACACGACTGAGCGACTTTCACTCACTCACTTTCACTTTGACCAAAGATATTACAAGATTTACATGTTAAGAAGGAGAGGCAGTATGATCTCTAAAATAATGTATGAGTATTCAAATAGAGCAGAGTCTGAATAAGATGCTAAATGTAAGAGGTGGTGTTTCAGAAGTGATATCCTAAAATAAATTATTAGGCCAATATTAATTATTTCTTTTCTGATGTGAAGAGTATTTGATATTTAGTGACACATGTACAATAAGCCCACCCTGGAAATTAGCAAAGTCTGAGGGCATAATGACACAGAGAAAAAATATGAACACTGATTAGATCTCAGGCCTGACTCAAGGGACGCATCTGCCATTTATTTAAGATGCCGACGTGTGGTGACTTGCGCCAGCAGGGAGCACCGTGTGTGAGTTCCGGGTGCTCCACACCCTGACCAACATTTGGTGTTGTCAGTCTTTGTAATTTTAGACATTCTCGTAGAAGTAGAATGGCATCTTATCATGGCTTTCATTTGCATTTCCCTGATGACTAATGATATTGAACATTTATTCATGTGCATTTTTTTTTTTGCCATCTGTTTATCTTCTTTATAGAAATGTCTGTTCAAATCTCTTGCCCATGTTTTCATTGGGTGTTTGAGTTCTTATCATTGAGTTGTAAGAGTTATTTATACATTCTGATGCAAGTCCCTTTTCACATATATGTATTGTAAATATTTTCTCCCAGTCTGTTGCTTGCCTTTTCATTTCCTTAGTGCTGCCTTTAGAAGAGCAGAAAATTTTAATTTTGATGAAGTCTTACATATGAGAAACTCTATTTTATGTTTTGTGCTTTCTGTGTCCTATCTCATATTTTTTTCATATTCTAAGATTGAAACAATTGTCTTCTAGAAGATTTATGAGTAAAACCACATGGAAGATTGGTTTAACTTTTATGAAATTACACAGATCCTTACCGTACAGCCCAGGAATTCCTGGTAGGAATTTGCCCAGGAGAAATGAAAGCATGTTCATAGAAAGACCTGAGCACAAATGTCTATAGTATCCCTAAACTGAAACAACTCAAATGACCACCAAAGGATACAAAGGTGTGGCATATACATACATGTTGTTTATGTATACAGAGAAATAAAAAGGAATTACTGTTGATACACGGAGCAGGATGGATTAACCTTGAAACATTATGCAGAGCCAAAAGAGACAGAAACAAAAGCGTGCAAACATTCATGTGAAATTCTGGAATTAATCCATAGTGATAGAAAACCAATCAGTGGTTGCCTCCTGGAGTGAGAAAGGATTTGTCTGAGAATATGCATGAGGGAACTTTTTGCAGTGGTGATGGAAATGTTCTATATCTTGACTGCGGTGTGGTTATATGGGTGTATGTGCTTGTCAAAATGCATCAGCTGTCCATACTTTACTGTGCTTTAAGCTATGTAAAATCAAAAGCATTTGGTCAAAGATGGTAAAAAAAAAAAAAAACCATAGAGTTAGCCAATAGTAATAATATACTTAGAGGAAACATACATCGACTAATTTTTAAGATGTGATAATCATTGGTAGAAATTCCAACTGTTAAACCCCCAGATCATGACATTATCATTTACATTTTAAAAGAAGACATTTTAGTTAATAGAAATTTGAAAAATACAGAACAGTTAAAAGAACCAAAAGAAATGGCTTCTTGTCTCAATGCTTAAATACCCAACCTTTCTTCTACGCTTTGTGGATTTCCTTTTCGTTGTTTAGTTGCTAAGTTATGTCCAGCACTTTTGTGACACCATGGACTGTAGCCCGCCAGTCTCCTCTGTCCATGGAATTTTCTGGGCAAGAATACCGGAGTGGGTTGCCATTTCCTCCTCCAGGGGATCTTTCAGATCCAGACATCAAACTCAGATCTCCCGCATTGCAGGCAGATTCTTTACCTCTGAGCCACCCGAGAAGCCCTTTAGAATACTGGAGCGAGTTGCCATTTTCTTCTCCAGGGGATCTTCCCGACCAGGGGATTGAACCTGCATCTCCTGCATTGGCAGGAAGATTTTTTTTTTTTACCACCTGGGAAACCCCTTCTTTTTCATACTTGTAATCATATGCTTTAACACTTGACATATTACATTGAACAGATTACTGCTTTTGTCATATAAGGATTTTCCCAAATAATTTTAGTTTTTATAAATGTGATTTTAAAAGTTACATAATATTCAGAGAAATAGACATTACGAATTACTTGAAGATGTCTACTTCTAAACACTTCACTTTCTTGTTTACTTTGGATTTTTCCTTATCTAAGGTTACAGTGATTAACATATAACATTTTCCCTACTTAGAATTATTTACTTGGTATAGATTTCCAAACATCTTGATCAAAGGGTAATGCAGTCAACGTTATTACTTGAAACCAAAAGATTGATACTTGTCCATTCCGTGTGGCTTTTCTCTTTGGTTTCCATTCCAGAAGATCTTTTCTTCTTTCACTTTCTGATGAATTATTGTTTTTTGAAGCAGGGAGCTAAGGAGAAAGAGGATTTTCACCTACTCTTCTGCATGTACTGCGTTGCCTGAATTAGCCTCATCTATCTGTCAAAGTGCCCAGAAACCATGATGATAGGAGCTGTGGAAATAGATATCTAGCATATGGGAACCTGCTTATAATTTCTTGCTCACAGCATTTATCCCACATACAGCATTTATCTTTAAAAGAGCAAGACTAATGAACCCGTATGTATTGTTTTCTACTTATAGAACGTCCTCATTTGAAATACATCCCATGGAAAATAAAGCTCTGCTAATGAGTAAGGAATTGCAATGTTTTACAGTGAGTAGAATCATAATGCCTTGGTATAATTCTTGCTTTTGCCACTGACCTTATTGGGTCATTTTTTTTTTTAAACTAGAGAGACCATTTATTGTCTGTAAAATGCTTTGATAATTTCTGATCTAGAATACTACGTAACTACACCATTTAATAAAAATTACCTTGCTTCAAGAAAATTGGGATTGGTCAAACCAATTACTGAGGAGGCATCCATTTGGGGAAGTTATTTTTGCATTGACAAAGGATTTATAAAGAGTATGCTCAGAAATAGTGCATTACAACTTTGGCTTGAATAACAAAAATTCAAATGATGATCAGCTTCTTCAGGACTGCATCTGTCACTAAATGTTAGACAATGTGGAAGAGTGGTTAGGCTCTGTCTTTTAAAAGCTGTGTGTTTGGGGGCAAGTTACATGGCCTATCCAAGTCTTAAAGATCCAAGTCTTGCAAAAGATGAGTCTTTTGTAAAACGAGCAAAGGGACAACTTGTTCATAAATTGCTATGAAGTTCCAATGAGATAATGCGTGTAAACTGCATACCTCATCCATGGCACACCTCCTCCATGGCACCTACTCAATAATGCTCATAATTGTGGCTACGCTTATAGGAAAAGCAGAACCTGGGGACAGTCCATCGTGCTTCACAATTCCTCTTGTCCCCTTCTCCTTCCTTCTTCTTTGAACTTGCATCACTGGACATCTGTCTCTACCCTCTATTCTCCTCTCACTTTCAAATCCTGACACTCCCCGTGGGAGGGAAACCACCCAAGAGACACAAACTCTCTGATAAATGTTCTTTTCACCACTTGGACTGACATCAGACTGTCCTCTGAAGACTTGACTCCTCAGCAGTCCTCTATCTTGGAGAAATTTCTTCCCCCTTCTCAGGCCCAGAAAGAGACGGAATTGTCCTCCACTGAACCAGGCTGCTTTTAGACCAGGGTCCTGGCCCTCCTCTGCACCTGCTGTAGCTTTGAGGTTCAGTTCTTGAAAACAGACCATCATCTCCTTCTCATGACTGATGTTTACAGACTTCCTCCTAGCCACTTCTCTTCTTTCATTAAACTCAATCATAGCTTCAGTATCTTCATTTCCTTCTATACTCTTTTCATCATTCTTGGGAACTTGGCTTTTCAATTCCTCTCCTTCTCTTTGAAGTGAACTTGTCCTTCCCACCCACTCTGGAATCTCAGCTGCATATCTCTCTTTCTTGGACCACAATATCACATCATTATGGTATTTTCTACTCCGTGACATTCGATCCATTGATCTCATTGCCTAACTCAAAATCCTTGAGCTTATGTCTGCTACCTGCAGTTATACAGTGGAAGTGACAAATAGACTCAAGGGATTAGATCTGATAGAGAGTTCCTGAAGAACTATGGATGGAGGTTCATGACATTGTATAAGAGGCAGTGATCAAGATATTTCCAAGAAAAAGAAATGCAAAAAGTAAAATGATTGTCTGAGGAAGCCTTACAAATAGCTGAGAAAAGAAGAGAAGCTAAAGGCAAAGGAGAAGAGGAAAGATATACCCATTTGAATGCAGAGTTCCAAAGAGTAGCAAGGAGAGATAAGAAAGCCTTCCTCAACGATCAATGCAAAGAAATAAAGGAAAACAACAGAATGGGAAAGACTAGAGATTTCTTCAAGAAAATTAGAGATATCAAGGGAACATTTCACACAAAGATGGGCACAATAAAGGACAGAAATGGTATGGACCTAAGAGAAGCAAAAGATATTAAGAAGAGGTGTCAAGAATACACAGAAGAACTATACAAAAAAGATCTTCATGACCCAGATAACCATGATGGTGTGATCACTGACCTACAGCCAGACATCCTGGAATGTAAAGTCAAGAGGGCCTTAGGAAGCATCACTACGAACAAAGCTAGTGGAGATGATGGAATTCCATAGTTGAGCTATTTCAAATCCTAAAAGATGATGCTGTGAAAGTGCTGCACTCAACATGCCAGCAAATTTGGAAAACTCAGCAGTGGCCACAGGACTGGAAAAGGTCAGTTTTCATTCCAATCCCAAAGAAAGGCAATGCCAAAGAATGCTCAAACTACTGCACAATTGCACTTATCTCACATGCTAGCAAAATAATGCTCAAAATTCTCCAAGCCAGGCTTCAACAGTACGTGAACGGTGAACTTCCAAAGTTCAAGCTGGATTTAGACATGGCATAGGAACCAGAGATCAAATTGCCAACATCCGCTGGATCATCAAAGAAGCAAGAGAGTTCCAAAAAGGCATCTACTTCTGCTTTATTGATTATGGCAAAGACTTTGACTGAGTCATTTCAGTTGCTCAGTTGTGTCCGACTCTTCCCGACCCCATGGAGTGCAGCATGCCAGGCCTCCCTGTCTATCACCAACTCCCGGAGTTTACTCAAACTCATGTCCATTGAATTGGTGATGCCATCCAACCATCTCATCCTCTGTTGTTCCCTTCTCCTCCTGCCTTCAATCTTTCCCAGCATCAGGGTCTTTTCAAATGAATCAGTTCTTTGCATCAGGTGGCCTAAGTATTGGAATAGTCAACTGTGTGAATCACAAAAAACTGGAAAATTCTTCAAGAGATGGGAATACCAGACCACCTGACCTGCCTCCTGAGAAATCTGCATGCAGGTCAAGAAGCAACAATTAGAACTGGACATGGAACAACAGACTGGTTCCAAATTGGGAAAGGAGTATGTCAAGGCTGTATACTGTCACCCTGCTTATTTAACTTATATGCCTAACCCTCAGCGACCCCATGGAATGCAGCCTTCCAGGCTCCTCCATCCATGGGATTTTCCAGGCAAGAGTACTGGAGTGGGTTGCCATTTCCTTCTCCATATATGCAGAGTACATCATGCGAAATGCCAGGCTGGATGAAGCACAAGCTGGAATCAAGATTTCCAGGAGAAATATCAATAACCTCATATATGCAGAAGATACTACCCTTATGGCAGAAAGAGAAGAAGAACTAAAGAGCCTCTTGATGAAAGGGAAAGAGGAGAGTGAAAAAGTTGGCTTAAAGCTCAACATTCAGAAAACTAAGATCATGGTATCTGGTCCCATCACTTCATGGTAAATAGGTGGGGAAACAGTGGAAACAGTGAGAGACTTTATTTTCAGTCAGTTCAGTTCAGTCACTCAGTCATGTCCAACTCTTTGTGACCCCATGAATCGCAGCACGCCAGGCCTCCCTGTCCATCACCAACTCCCGGAGTTCACTCAAACTCACGTCCATCAAGTCAGTGATGCCATCCAGCCATCTCATCCTCTGGCGTCCCCTTCTCCTCTTGCCCCCAATCCCTCCCAGCATCAGAGTCTTTTCCAATGAGTCAGCCCTTCACATGAGGTGGCCAAAGTACTGGAGTTTCAGCTTTAGCATCATTCCTTCCAAAGACATCCCAGGGCTGATCTCCTTCAGAATGGACTGGTTGGATCTCCTTGCAGTCCGAGGGACTCTCAAGAGTCTTCTCCAACACCACAGTTCAAAAGCATCAATTCTTCAGCCCTCAGCCTTCTTCACAGTCCAACTCTCACATCCATACATGACCACAGGAAAAACCATAGCCTGGACTAGATGAACCTTTGTTGGCAAAGTAATGTCTCTGCTTTTGAGTATGCTATCTAGGTTGGTCATAACTTTCCTTCCAAGGAGTAAGTGTCTTTTAATTTCATGGCTGCAGTCATCATCTTCAGTGATTTTGGAGCCCCCAAAAATAAAGTCTGACACTGTTTCCACTGTTTCCCCATCTATTTCCCATGAAGTGATGGGACCGGATGCCATGATCTTCATTTTCTGAATGTTGCGCTTTAAGCCAACTTTTTCACTCTCCACTTTCACTTTCATCAAGAGGCTTTTTAGTTCCTCTTCACTTTCTGCCATAAGGGTGGTGTCATCTGCATATCTGAGGTTATTGATATTTCTCCCAGCAATCTTGATTCCAGCTTGTGTTTCTTCCAGTCCAGCGTTTCTCATGATGTACTCTGCATAGAAGTTAAATAAGCAGGGTGACAATATACAGTCTTGACGTACTCCTTTTCCTATTTGGAACCAGTCTGTTGTTCCATGTCCAGTTCCAACTGTTGCTTCCTGACCTACATACAGGTTTCTCAAGAGGCAGGTCAGGTGGTCTGGTATTCCCATCTCTTTCAGAATTTTCCACAGTTTGTTGTGATCCACACAGTCAAAGGCTTTGGCATAGTCAATAAAGCAGAAATAGATGTTTTTCTGGAATTCTCTCGCTTTTTCCATGATCCAGCAAATGTTGGCAATGTGATCTCTGATTCCTCTGCCTTTTCTAAAACCAGCTTGAACATCAGGAAATTTACGGTTCACATATTGCTGAAGCCTGGCTTGGAGAATTTTGAGCGTTACTTTACTAGCGTGTGAGATGAGTGCAATTGTGTGGTAATTTGAGCATTCTTTGGCATTGCCTTTCTTTGGGATTGGAATGAAAACTGACCTTTTCCATTCCTGTGGCCACTGCTGAGTTTTCCAAATTTGCTGGCATATTGAGTGCAGCACTTTCACAGCATCATTTTTCAGGATCAAAATAGCTCAACTGGAATTCCATCTCCTCCACTAGCTTAGTTCACAGTGATGCTTTCTAAGGCCCACTTGACTTCACATTCCAGAATGTCTGGCTCTAGGTGAGTGATCACACCATCGTGATCATCTGGGTCATGAAGATCTTTTATGTACAGTTCTTCTGTGTATTCTTGCCACCTCTTCTTAATATCTTCTGCTTCTATGAGGTCCATACCATTTCTGTCCTTTATCGAGCCCATCTTAGCATGAAATGTTCCCTTGGTATCTCTAATTTTCTTGAACAGATCTCTAGTCTTTTCCCATTCTGTTGTTTTCCTCTATTTTTTTTGCATTGATTGCTGAGGAAGGCTTTCTTATCTCTTCTTGCTATTCTTTGGAACTCTGCATTCATGCTTATATCTTTCCTTTTCTCCTTTGCTTTTCACTTCTCTTCTTTTCACAGCTATTTGTAAGGCCTCCCCAGACAGCCATTTTGCTTTTTTGCATTTTTTTTCCATGGGGATGTCTTGATTCCTGTCTCCTGTACAATGTCACAAGCCTCATTCCATAGTTCATCAGGCACTCTATCAGATCTAGGCCCTTAAATCTATTTCTCACTTCCACTGCAAAATCATAAGGGATTTGATTTAGGTCATACCTGAATGGTCTAGTGGTTTTCCCTACTTTCTTCAATTTCAGTCTGAATTTGGCAATAAGGAGTTCATGATCTGAGCCACAGTCAGCTCCTGGTCTTGTTTTTGTTGACTGTATAGAGCTTCTCCATCTTTGGCTGCAAAGAATATAATCAATCTGATTTCAGTGTTGACCATCTGGTGATGTCCATGTGTAGAGTCTTCTCTTGTATTGTTGGAAGAGGGTGTTTGCTATGACCAGTGCATTTTCTTGGCAAAACTCTATTAGTCTTTGCCCTGCTTCATTCCATATTCAAGGCCAAATGTGCCTGTTACTCCAGGTGTTTCTTGACTTCCTACTTTTGCATTCCAGTCCCCTATAGTGAAAAGGACATTGGGTGTTAGTTCTAAAAGGTCTTGTAGGTCTTCATAGAACCATTCAACTTCAGCTTCTTCAGCATTACTGGTTGGGGCATAGACTTGGGTTACTGTGATATTGAATGGTTTGCCTTGGAAACGAACAGAGATCATTCTGTCGTTTATGAGATTACATCCAAGTATTGCATTTCGGACTCTTTTGTTGACCATGATGGCTACTCCATTTCTTCTGAGGGATTCCTGCCTGCAGTAGTAGATATAATGGTCATCTGAGTTAAATTCACCCATTCCAGTCCATTTGAGTTCACTGATTCCTAGAATGTTGACATTCACTCTTGCCATCTCCTGTTTGACCACTTCCAATTTGCCTTGATTCATGGACCTGACATTCCAGGTTCCTATGCAATATTGCTCTTTACAGCATCAGACCTTGCTTCTATCACCAGTCACATCCACAGCTGGGTATTGTTTTTGCTTTGGCTCCATCCCTTCATTCTTTCTGGAGTTATTTCTCCACTGATCCCCAGTAGCATATTGGGCACCTACTGACCTGGGGAGTTTCTCTTTCAGTATCCTATCGTTTGCCTTTTCAAGAGGTTCTCAAGGCAAGAATACTGAAGTGGTTTGCCATTCCCTTCTCCAGTGGACCACATTCTGTCAGATCTCTCCACCATGACCTGCCCGTCTTGGGTTGCCCCACGGGCATGGCTTAGTTTCATTGACTTAGACAAGGCTGTGGTCCTAGTGTGATTAGATTGACTAGTTTCCTGTGAGTATGGTTTCAGTGTGTCTGCCCTCTGATGCCCTCTTGCAACACCTACCATCTTACTTGGGTTTCTCTTACCTTGGACTTTATTTTGGGGGGCTCCAAAATCACTGCAGATGGTGACTGCAGCCTTGAAATCAAAAGACACTTGCTCCTTGGAAGAAAAACTATGACCAACCTAGACAGCATATTAAAAAGCAGAGATATTACTTTGCCAACAAAGGTCCATCTAGTCAAATTTAGGGTTTTTCCAGTCGTCATATGTGGATGTGAGAGTTGGACTATAAAGAAAGCTGAGTGCAGAAGAACTGATGCTTTTGAACTGTGGTGTTGGAGAAGACTCTTGAGAGTCCCTTGGACTGCAAGGAGATCCAACCAGTCCATCTGGAAGGACTGACGTTGAAGCTGAAACTTCAGTACTTTGGCCACCTGATGTGAAGAGCTGACTCATTGGAAAAGACCCTGATGTTGGGAAAGATTGGAGGCAGTAGGAGAAGGGGATAACAGAGGATGAGATGGTTGGATGGCATCACCGACTCAATGGACATGAGTTTGAATGGACTCCAGGAGTTGGTGATGGACAGGAAGGCCTGGCGTGCTGTGGTGCATGAGGTCGCAAAGAGTTGGAGATGACTGAGCGACTGAACTGACTTATGTCTGCTATCACTTCCCTTCACTTCTTGGCTAGTTTTGTGATGAAAAGGTCTCCCTTGCAAATATGCCAACACTCTTGTCCTCTCTCCCTCTGTCATGTGAAGTTTGTAAATTGCCAGCCCTGTTTCAACTTTTCCTGCCTTTTCCATGTCTGCACATGAAGAAGTAGGACATAGCTGAGGGGAAAAAAATCGAGAATCAGACATCAAGGGTTTCTTAATACTCATTGTTCAACAATAAAATAATAAGCACCGTTTAGAGATTTATCCTACTCTTAATTATTTCCCTCTCTTTTCAGCTAATAACCTAGTGTTGTTACGTAAGTAGAAACCACAAGATACAAAACTCTGTCTTTTTTCCCCTCGTGATCAAAATGACTTGTTCATGTCCATCTGCAACGGTGTCCATCCTCTCCTTTCTTACTGTTAAAATGAAGTGCATACCTCTCCTTTCAAAGGTTGGTACCTCTGTATATCCTTCTGAGCTCATCTCCTCTCTCTTTGTTAAGTTTTTTGCCCACCAGGCCCTTCTCTGTCTGTCTTATATCATCAGTCTTTCTCTTCCTGAGTGATTTTCCCCATAATACCAACTTGCCATCTTGTCTCCAATGCCCACATTTCCTCCACCCTGTCACCTCTTCATCCACTGCCCCATATCCATACACATTTTCATAGCTCAACTTCCTGAGATTGGTCTGAAAAGGTTACTTCTGCATTTTCATTGAATTCAGGTGAGTTTAGTTCAGTTCAGGAGCTCAGTCGTGTCCGACTCTTTGCGACCCCATGGACTGCAGCACACCAGGCCTCCCTGCCCATCACGAAATTCTGGAGTTTACTCAAACTCATGTCCATTGAGTTGGTGATGCCATCCAACCATCTCATCCTCTGTCGTCCCCTTCTCCTCCCACCTTCAATCTTTCCCAGCATCAGGGTCTTTTCCAATGAGTCAGTTCTTCACATCAAGTGGCCAAAGTATTGAAGTTTCAGCCTCAACATCAGTCCTTCAAATGAATATTCAGGACTGATTTCCTTTAGGATGGACTCGTTGGATCTCCTTGCAGTCCAAGGGACTCTCAAGAGTCTTCTCCAACACCACAGTTCAAAACCAGCAATTCTTCTGTGCTCAGAAGAAGAGGTCCACCTCTCACATCCATACATGACCACTGGAAAAACTAAAGCTTTGACTAGAAGGACCTTTGTTGGCAAAGTAATATCTCTGCTTTTCAGTACACTGTCTAGGTTGGTCATAGCTTTTCTTCCAAGGAGCAAGCATCTTTTAATTTCATGTCTGCAGTCACCATCTGATTTTGGAGTACAAAAAAATAAAGTCTGTCACTGTTTCCACTGTTTCCCCATCTATTTGCCATGAGGTGATGGGAATGCAGCCTTTAACAAACTCTAGAATGGCTCCCACCCCTGCTGCTCCACTGCAACTGCTTTGGCTAAAACCACCAAGAAGCTTCATGGACCAATTTCAAAGACTGATTTTCTGTCCTTATCTTTAATGATTACCTAACAGCATTTCATGGTATCTTTAGTAAAATAGCACCCTGGTTCTCTAAAATTGGCCAAGAGCAAGAACTTTCCGATGGGTGATACTTTATCTCCTCTCTCATTTTTCCGCTGTCCCTGAGATGCATGTCCTTGGGGAGCCACATCGCAGCCCCTGCTCCATCTCTTTCCTAACTCCACATCCAGATGTGGACTCAAGGCTTCTCCTATGATATCTCTCAATATTCCTAATTCAGCTGTAGGTGGAAGACTCTTAAAATCTCTCCGCACAGCTGGAACATGTTAAAAATAGCTGAAGTAAAAACTCAGGAATCACAAAGCCCAGAAAATAAACCTAGACAGAATCTATCAAGCCAACATTTTTGTCCAGAGGCTTGGCTTGTTCATCTGCAGCTTAGGGTTCCTAGAGTTCTGATTCTTAAAGGAATGGTCTGTGGTCCCCTGGTTGCCCATCAGGGTCTCCTTTGGATGCCAGTCATTTCTTTGATACTTAGAAATTAAAGTTGAATAGCATGCTTGTTCATAGCCCTTATTGTTACAAATAACCAAGAGCTATTTGAGCAGAACCTACTGAATTAAATATTAGTTAACCCAGCTTTGTTGGGTTATACAGTTGGTATTGAGTGATACATATTGGAAGTTGGAACTTATGAACTAAAATGACTAAATAACTAAATTCTGTCAAGGACTTTATTTGACAAAGAAGTCTGGTGGCTGCACATTTGGTAACATGACGAAGCTCCCTCTGATAGTATGCACGGCCAAGTATGTGCAGCACCACTGTTACGCATGTGTGGAAGGGCAACTGGCCTCTGGCTGAGCTCTGGATGGGGGCAGTGCAAACATGGCAGCTCCCCGTCTTATTTTTGTCTCAAGTGGTAGATGCCATCTTAGCAACACTCTTTAGGAACACTTCTCTTTCCAAGCTGGACAGACAGAGGAAGGGCCTCAGAAGAAAAATTTTCAGTTGATATTTTGAGGTTGGACTTGAAAGGCAACTCATACATTTAGGCGGGGGAACTTTGTTGCCTTGGGCTTGCACTTTAAGAACCCTGGCTACGTTTGGGGTGACTGGTCATGCAGTCATGGGGGAAAGTCTGTCATGTTGAGGCGGATGGGGAACAAGGCAAGGAGAGACCCCTTTGTTTTGGTGGGTTCCAGAATTTTTGCATTTCTGAGACCAGGAAAATTTCAAAAGTGGGGGGCCAAAACAGAAAGATGGCTTTTTATTTTACCAAATTAGGACTCTGAAAAAGCAATATATAACCTGGTATTAGAAGAGAGGACTAGTCATGAAATAAGATGAGGCAGGACACAATCTCAGAACAAATAAAGTAAGTATGCTTTACCATCTCTATTGTATGGCATGTAATCTTATATATCCTGTATGCTTTTTATTTAATATAGCATATGAAAGCTTCACTGCAGTTTGTTATTCTGCGTTTTGCCACACTGTGTGCCAATGAAAACCTGCCAGAGGTTTCCTCTGGCACATGGGACCCAGTGCTCCATTAGACAGCTTTATAAAGCTGTCAAATATGAATCAGATTACCAAATTGTGTATTCTTTTTTACTGTTTTCCTGTTTTTCCCCCATCCTTGAATCCATGGGAAAGCTTGATTTACATATCCTCATCTCAGTTAAAAAAAAAATTGAATCCATCTGTGGGGCCAAAGGACTCTCTGAAACCAGGGCGGTGTTGGCTCTGTGCTGATGTTTTAGCAATCTCCCGAAAAATGCGAACTTCAGGAAACAGGACTTGGGGATAAAGGTCCAGATGGTCTTCACATTCGAGTTCTTACCCTGTATTATCTACTGGGGGTTTGCATTTCGGTTTCCTCATGGGCACTCGGGGTTTCTCTAAGAGAACTTCCTCATGATTCTGGAATTGCCTTTCGGAATTCTTGGAAGAATGAAAGGACAATCAGACATCCTAGTCCCGCCTCACAGCTGTAAAAACGGAAAGGAGTCCCCGAAACGTCTCAGTGTCTCTGCATTTCCTCCTGGGGAGAGACACCAGTGTGGGCAAGTAGAACTGGTCCAGCTGGGGAGGGGTGGGCAGAGGCCCCTCCTTGGCACCGAGCCCATGGCACCGCTCAGCCCCGGAGTCCCTGGGACCTGCCTGGTGAGGAGTCCACAGTCGGCCTGCAATCAACCGGGTGGAGTCAGCAGAAGTTGCCGTGGGGGAGGAACTGGCTTGTTGGAGGGCAGCAGGTGAGAAGGTGGTCACGGCAAAAGTGGCCCAGGAAAGGACGCAGTCAGGATAGGAGCTGCAGCTGCTCGGCGGGATCTCATCAGGCAGCCCGCAGGCTCCTGAGGCAAGAGTGGGAGTGTCCCAGTCTTAGAGAGGGCGGCTCCTTTTCCAGTTGTTAGTGAAAATCACTCAGTCGTGTCCGACTCTTCGCAACCCCACAGAATTCATGGAACTCTTCAGGCCAGAATACTGGAGAGGGTAGCCGTTCCCTTCTCCAGGGGATCTTCCCAACCCAGGGAGTGAACCCACGTCTCCTACATTGCAGGTGGATTCTTTACCAGCTGAGCTATCAGGGAAGCCCTGTTCCAGATCACTGACAATTTAGCTGGAAGGGAAGGTGAGCCACTGGTCAGGGCCTCCCCTGCATGTGTCCCTGTTGGTCTGAGGGCACTGGGGTGAGGCTGCCCATGAAACTCCTTTGCACTGGGTTCTTTCCAGACCAGCTCAGGGGGGCTTAGTGAAGCAAACCCTTAACACAGGTCTCTGTCCAGAGGCAGCATTTAAGAGTCTATTGAGATGAGTAGTGTGAAATTAGGCAAACCAATGAGTGAAAAGGCGAGAAAAACATAAAAGGAGAGAAGGTGAGTGAGGCGCTGGGGATTAGGAGGAATCTGTGGACCAGGCGTGCTCTCTGCCGCGGGGCGCAGCGTGGTCTGACGAGACTGAGTACATGTGGTTTTGGCTTTGTGCTGCGGAGGCGTTTAACTGCATCATGTGAGGTGGACTGGAACCTCAAGGCCGTCCAGTGACAGGCTTGTTTCGTCACCAGTCTGCCCACTCCTGCATTTATCAGTAAACTGGTGCAATGTGTGTGTGTGTGTGTACATATATACATATATGTGTATTTTTAACTTCACAGTATGGTGTCTGATTTATAATTTCCCAAGGGCAATATTTTTTTTACAGCGACTGGCAGGATTTTTTGTTCTTCATTAGGCCTTTTATTAACCCACTGCCAGAGCTCGGCATCTAACCACTCCCAGTGTTTCAGTGATCATATTATCAGTAATAGCATATTTCCTCTGGGAGGTATGAATGCCATCTATTGCAGGTGGAAGGCTGGGAGGAGGCGGGCACAGAGCTGGGGAGTGTTCACATCTCTGTTCGTGCTCTGCCTTCAGACTCTCCCACTGAACTTGCAGATGTTGCTGACTAGCGACTTTGACGCTTCCTTAACTTCATTTTTATGCAGGAGAGCAGCAACTTGATTTGTTGAGAAAGTTTTCTAAAGTGGTGACATCCGGCTCTATAAAAAGCAGCCCTGACCACACGTTTGGGGGTGCAGATTCCTGAGGTTTCCTTCAGACGTTTGTCTTTCCCTCCCAGTTAAAGTCTAGTGAGTTAACGGACGTGGACCAGCTTGAAAAGAGCCGTACGGCGTGCAGGGGGTGGTTCCTTCCTGTCTGGCTGAAGAGCTCAGATGAAAGGAAGTACGGAAACCTAAAGCTTAATTATTATCATCACCGCCCTCCCATTTAGAGAGCAAGAAGCAGTGGCGATTACAGGGCTAGCAGCATACTTAGGAGAGGTCTTCTGGTCTTCTCTTCCTAACCTTCCATCAGAACCGCCTGTCAAAATGCCTCATTCAGAAAAGAAAACACTTGGTTTCTAAAAGATTTGCAGGGGAGGAAGTCCTAAAGTTTCCTTGGTATCCCATTTAAGCTCCCAGCAACATCATCTTTTTATCTTCAGTGTGACTATTTACTAGCAGAAGGTACCTGAACAAGTCACTTAATCTCTTGGAACCTCATTTGTCAAATTTGAATTCTAATAATAATCTGTGGAATTCATTTCATTGTTGTGAAGATCAAACCGAACAATCCACTTAAAAGGAATTTTCAAACAGTGAAGCATTACACAGTGATAAGCTCCTGTGATATTACACATAATTCCTGTTCATGTAGTACCTCTCAAAATAAAATGCAATCAACAAAGTACATCAGACACCTTGGTAGGGATGGAAACCATTGGCTTTCTTATTCTTGTTGCCTTCTCCTGCATAATACGACAGAAGAGAGTCAAAAACATGCCTTCTGTCATTAAACTTAAAATATTGATGTCCCTACACTTGGACATTCTTTGAATTCCTTGACACTAATTTCCATGCCATCTCAACTGTATCCCAAATTAATAAGGCTATCATAGCCATACCCCACTACCCCTCCTGTGCCCTGAATCCTTTTTAGGAAGACTTTTATCTCACAGAGCTAGCCTGGAAAATGGGGTGAGAAGAAGCTGACTGAGTATCTGCTGCCTTCCACTAATAATAGGAGGTTTCATCCTCTACACACTTTTATCCTGTTTAGGTTTTTCTCATTGACGTTCTACCCACACACATAAAGATCAATCAAAATTGAAGTCTATTGGGTTTGGATAGTCTTTGTCTATAACTGTTTTCCCCTTAACAGATTGCCCACTGTATTTGGGCAGAGGCAAAGCATCTGTGGTATGGGCGAGGCTCTCAGATGTATCCAGAAGGTCAATACTTAAGAAAGAATCTCTTGATGTTAAAACACTCAATAAAAAGAGCAAGAAAGCAGACAGACAGGAAGTGGGACAGGAAATATCCCCCCTGGTTTTGGGTGAGATGTGGTTTAAGACAGAATCACTCTGCATAGTCACAACCTCATTTGCTTGCTGTAAGGATTCAGTGAGATAAATGGAATGGTCATGTAAACTTCACCAACTCTCAACTTTCATCTTAATGGACATCGAAGTAAGCTGCTGGAACTGGCCAATAAATCTGTTTTGTCTGACTAATATCTCCTAAGGCTTCATGACATCTAGTTTGGTCAAATCTGGCTCAATGAAGAGAGAAATGGAATTTTCACCCAGTGGGCATCTTCCTCATAAAAGGAGAGAAGCTACAAGTCCCTTCTACTTGGCTAACTGAAGCTGACCATCATAAAAGGAATACAGTGACTTAACAGTGCTTCTAAAACGATTCTTCCCCTCTTCTCAAAGGCAGCTCTGCCATCAGACCTTTGGCCTTGCGAGAAAAGCATGGCTCTCATTTTGAGGGAGAAACAGAGTTTCCCAGACAAGTCTGATAGCAGTGTGTTTGCTTGTTATCCCTGTACAACCTTTGGAGCATGTGCTTTCTGCCAGGCATTCTATGCATCATGTATCATCTCATTTACCTCTCACAGCAAACATATGAGGTTGGTACCACCATCATCTCATTTTTCACAGGCTCAGAGGGCTGAATGACTCGTTCCAGGTGATGAGGCCAGCAACCAGTGAGGTGAGGATTGACTCAACTTTCTGGGTCTCCAAGTTTCCTTTCTGAATCACTACATATACTATCACCAACCTAGGCAACATATTAAAAAGCAGAGCCATTACTTTGCCTACAAAGGTCTGTCTAGTCAAAGCTGTGGCTTTTCCAGTAGTCATGTATGGATGTGAGAGTTGGACTATAAAGAAAGCTTAGCGCCAAAGAATTGATGCTTTTGAACTGCGGTGTTGGAGAAGACTCTTGAGAGTCCCTTGGACTGCAAGGAGATCCAACCAGTCCATCCTAAAGGAGATCAGTCCTGGGTGTTCATTGGAAGGATGGATGCTGAAGCTGAAACTGCAATACGTTGGCCATCTGATGCGAAGAACTGACTCATTGGAAAAGACCCTGATGCTGGGAAAGATTGAGGGCAGGACGAGAGGGGGGTGACAGAGGATGAGATGGTTGGGTGACATCACCAACTCAATGGACATGAGTCTGAGTAAACTCTGGGAGTTGGTGATGGACAGGGAGGCCTGGCATGCTGCAGTCCACTGGGTCATAAAGAGTTGGTCATGCTATTGTGTTTATCCATCTCCCTGAAGAGTGGTTACAGAAGACAGGTTGAGTAGCAGAAACAAGCTCTGCTGTCCAACGCTTCCTTCCCTTCAGGGGTCTCACAGTCACTAGCACGCCCTCCCCGTGAGTACCCCTCTGGAGGTCTGCTTTGTCCGTGTCCCTTCCCCCGATGCCCCCCCAAAGGTTTGTTGTGTGACCCAGAACCTGTGTCTCTACCTGTTGTTCCGCACACAGCCACCAGGTGGCGCCTATGAGTCCACGCCCTACCCCCACCTCCAGCGTGGATTCCCGAAAGGTAGAGGAGGCGTGGGAACAAATCTCTGCTTCCTGTCCTGCTGGATTCACTGGCGGGAGCTCACCCCTTCTTAACGAAGAGCCGCAGCTTGCCTGAAAAGTTAAGACTGTACTCCCTGGACTCAAAGGGAGACTCATTTGAAGCTGACTCAGATGTCTGATGGGCTACTTTGATGAGTGTCTGTTCCCAAGAGACCAGATGCTTATTAGTAATTCTTCCTTCAAATGCACAAATTAAACCCAGAAAGAACTTATAAAATTTCAGGCAAAGAAGTCTGGGGCTTGATTAAAACCAACACACATATACACACACGCACGCACGCACACACACGCACACACCCCAACTGGCTGCCAGGAGAGAACACCTGGGTGGGTGAAATGCCCCCAGGCACCAGATGACAGAGTCTGTAAAGAATGTCAAGGTTTGCTAAGTTGTGATCAAACTCCCCCTAACCCGCCCCCCTCCCCCCCCCTCACACACACACCTCCACCTTCAACCTTCGGAGGATGAATTTTTTTCAGAAAGAAAATTCTGTTCAAGCTGCGGAGTACCAAGGGGGTTGCCTGTCGCTGAGGCTGAAATGAACTCTTTCACCCTGTTTAAATATTTAAAAACAGAAAATCCTCCTGATACAGGCAAATAGGTCATGAAGTGCCAAAAGATATATCTGAGAATACATCTGCTTTTGAGATCAGGACTCCTGATCATACTCTGTCCGCTTTGATTTGCTTTATTGCTCAAATGTGAGAGGCACAAAATCTTAGCACAAGAACTAACTCATACACCCAGTGCTCCAGGAAAGAGACCCCTTCAGGGTAAATAAAACTAATGTTCCGTCACTCACATGGGTGTTCTTAAGCTTATCGTGGGCATCTTTTCCCTGGAGTAAGGGACAGCTCAGCTTAACCCATGCACACTCGGTGCAAATGATTGAATAATCCTCTGTGGATTAAAGAGGATGGGGGTGAGCAGTAGCCGTACTCGGAGTGTAAAGACTTGGACAGAGAAGATAAAGGGAATCAAGTTGTTTTTCTTCCTTTTGACAGTTATGCCTTGAGCTGACCTGCTGCTGAGACTAAATCTGGTCCATGTAATAATATTTTATTTTCCTTCTAAGAAAGAGCCATTTGTTTCCTGCTATAAAGGCATGGTTAGTTACAAGATATCCCTCTTGGGACTGTGAGGATTTGAGATAAATGGAAAGCTCAGAAAAAGTATGATTGAAACTTTAAATTCATTACCACTCTCTAGTCAAGATTACCCTCCACCCTTCTTTTGACACCTGACCTCTAGGTGACCTTGGATTTGTATCGGTTGTACTGTAGGTAGCAACAAACCCAAGTTAGAGGTGGAATTTAGTCTCAGGGTGTAGAGCTCTTACATGTTTAATTAGGTTACTTGGGGCATCCATAAATAGAAAAGGAGGGAAGGAATGTTTCGCTCGCGAGAGACATTAGCAGAAATTCAAGAGGCAGAGTGCTGTGAATTTCTAGTTCCACATCTCAGGTCATCAAACTCCAGGGGACACCATTGCAGCCTCACTGGTTTGCTTTTGCTGTTCAGTCACCAAGTTTTGTCAGACTCTTTGTGACCCCATGGACTGTAGCAAGCCAGGCTTCCCTGTCCCTCACCATCTTTTGGAGTTTGCCCAAATTCATGTCCATCGAGTCGGTGATGCCATCCAACCATCTCATCCTCTGTTGCCCTTTTCTCCTTCTGCCTTCAATCTTTCCCAGCATCAGGGTCTTTTCTGTGAGTCAGCACTTTGCATCAGGTGGCCAAAGTATTGGAGCTTCAGCTTCAGCATCAGTCCTGGTTTGTTTGAATTGACTGAAATCAGTAAGCCAGTTTCTGCCACTTGGAGTCAAAAATTTCTAGTTAACACCATTCTTTGAGTATTTCTGCTCATGGGTTGGCCAGGGGCTCTCTAGATAAGAATGAATGGCCAACAATTAAGGGATAATTATCAACCTTCCAAATACTTAACAGCATTCACTTTATACCAAATAAAGTTTTGTGGTAAACTTGTTTGTAGAGTTGGAGAAGTTGAATTCAAAGAACACTTTCACCTAAAAATCTGCTTGTTATGATGCAGGTTTCTAGGCCCTCTCCCTACTGAACCAGAGTGGATGAGGGTGTATCCAGGGATCTGCTCTTTAAACTACGTTCCAGATGGTTCTCAAATACAGTAGAACTAGAGCACTAATGAATTAAGGAGCTGGGGGTGTCAGAATTTCTGGGATTGCTCCTGTGAGAGTGGATATGCTCCATCCATACCCCTGATGCTGAGATAAGAATCTTTCAACTTTCATTAGCAGGGCGACCTGAGCAAATTTTTTTCTTTGTAATATCTTAGCCCAACTGTCCAGGCTCACCACTTAGGTTTTCCTTACCTCCCCGCCCAGTGGGAGTTCTTAATTTGATAGGTTGAGTAGCTGTTTGGATCCGAAATTCTGCAGGTTCTTCTGAAGGAGATTCACCTGCACAGCTGCACTTGTGACAAGAGATAAAGTTACTTAGCCGGTTCCCTGGAGGCCATTGGCACGATTTGGTGTAAGTCTTGTTTAAGTTCTTTAAAGCATCTCTGGCACAGGACCAAGAAAAGGGTGCTTAAAAATGGGGAAAAAATCAATGGACCAATCAATATGATGAATATATGGCTCCATTAGCCACTTCCCGGTCTCTAGGAGTGGGATGGTGTCTTCTGCATTTTCTCTGCTCTAGGGTTTGGATGGAATTAGGGGAAGATGTCACTGCCTGTTTCAAAGCTGCCTCATCCTCTTTCAGTGGCTAGTTTGGGATGTTTCCACACTTCAGACACGAGAAACTTGAAGATCCTCTTGGATCAAGAAGTCTGTCTTCCTTACCCTGCCCTCCTGAGACTTAAAGACTTCTCCAGATGAAACATTCAGTTACCTCCAACTTCCTCCTCTCCTGGTGGCTTCCTCAGTGAGCTGGTTCCTTTGCTAATGTGAACATTGGCCCTGGATCTCTTTCCTCAAGAACCTTGTTCAGTAACATTTCATGACTCTATTCCTGACTAAGGCATACAGGTGGAATTCTGATTCCACAAAGGGAGAGGCCTACTGAATAGTTCTCAAGTAATTCTGGAAAGTTGAGTGGGAATCATTGGGGGCTACAAAGGGATGCAAGCTGGTTTGTTGAGCTTCCATATTGAAGAAGAGTGGCTTACTGGAGAACACAAGCACTCTCCAGAGATGTTCCTGCAAAACAGACGTGTTCTGGTTTAAGGAGTGCTGCTGAGGAACCGTCTCTGGTGCAGGGGTACAGAAAGGGATTTCTAGACCCTAACCAAACTGCAAGAGAGTTTTCAGAATCATCCCCTTTTCTCAGAGAGAGGTTTGGTGCATGTAATGGGTACTGAGTCAACATGTCTGCTTTGCTGACCACTCGGGAGACTCTTCCCTGAGACCTGACCCTCAGCTGTAGGGTCAGCGATGGAAACAGATCCGTTTAGCAGTTTGTTTCTATCCGGCAGGAGAATGACTTCCACACTTAAGTGACTCTGCCTTTATTAGAGGTTACTATGATATGAAAGGATTTTAAGTCCTTAAACGTTATACGGGGCAGTAATGGGTTCTTCTCACTCCACTGTGTTTCTCGGGGGAATACACAACAGATTCCACAGAGATCACTACATAAGCCTGAGCTATAAGATCCTCTCCTCTAAGAACTCCTCCTGGATGAGGACAGGAGAGACACTCTCTGGGGGCCTATGACCCAGTCACCAAATTGGACATAAAAGGCAAGTAAAGAATATAGACTCACATGTGCGATCCAAATGAGGTGTTGCAGTAAGGGAACCGTGCCTGTAATGAGCATGCTGAAGACAGGGGAAGAGCCATCAAAAAGTGGGACTTCATTGTCCAGGGCAGAGCGTTTGCTTCCAGCAATAACAGAAGAGGTGTTTGGAGTGCCGTGCTGGGACAAGACGGTGGGCAGCCTTTTGCTCCTGAGGAGTTTGTAGTTGTAGGCTACTGCAGGGTACTTACTGAAGTTTTAGGTTTCCTGACTTTCCAGGCAAAGATGGAACTATGCTTTTTTTCCTAAAGGGAAAAAACAGTTGTGTACCAGAGATTCAAGTAAGACAGAGTTTGTTCACTCCCGTGGAAGGGATCAGGGCCGACGCTGGAGACGGTGTCCAGCAGTGGCTTTGCCCACACGGCTGTGGCCTTGATTGTCGTCAGTGAGAGCCAAGGGCACCCTCCTGGCATCTGACTTTGGGAAGGCAATTCTGAGAAGCTGACGTTAATGAGTTTCAAACATGGAGCTTTCTGAGGCTTTACTTTGCTAACAGGACTGGCACATACCTTAACTTAATCTCCCCAAACAGTCGTTGTTTCACTAAATGCTTCAGGCTTCTAGAGAGAATTCCGTAGAAGATTCTAGGAAGCAATTTGACAGGAACTACCAGAAAGAGCCTTGTGAAGGATTATGTCATTGCCATAGTAATCCCATGTCTAAAAGTCTACCTTATTCATGTTAGCAATAATCTGAAACACACACAGATGTTCATTTCAGTATTATCTATAAAAGTACAAAAAGAAAAGAAGGAAAACACAAATGTTTAATTGTAAACACATTAGATATTACACACAATGAAATATCATAAAGCCATTGACTTGGTAATAAATAAGAGGCATAAGGCTTCTGATCTAAAGTGAAATGAATAAGATACATATGAAACTTCATGGATGTTGTTCAGTAGCCCAGGTGTGCCTGGCTCTTTGTGACCCTATGGACTGCAGCACACCAGGTTTCACAAACCCGGGAGTTTGCTCAGACTTGTGTTCATTGAGTTGGTAATGCTGTTCAATCATTTCATCCTCTATTGCCCCCTTCTCCTCCCGCCTTTGATCTTTCCTGGCATCAGAGTCTTTTCCAATGCTTTGGCTCTTCAGATCAGCTGGCCAAAGTACTGGAGCTTTATCTTTAGCATCAGTCTTTCTAATGAATATTCAGTGTTGATTTCCTTTAGGATTGAAACATATGAACAACATGAACGGAGAATGTTAAAGGGCTAATATCCGTGGCATTACCATCAGGAGTGGCCATGAAGAGGGCGTAACTATTAAGAGTGTTGGTTTTGTTTTTAAAACATTTTCCATAATAAAAGATTATTACTTTAATAAAAGAAAAAACTATGCAATTATAAAGAGAAAATTTTACCACTAAGGTGTAAGTTTGGCCTTTCCTTCTGTCACTGACGTAAGGGACATAGGGCACATATTTCAATGTCAGACATACAAGGGGCAAAACTGTCTGAACAGAGAGGAACCGCTTTGAAGCTCCCACTCATAGGAAGACCCGTCACATCCTCAGATGGTAACAGGGGTGCCTCAAGAGTGTCCAACACTCTATGCCCCAAACACTGACTCTCCTTAAGAGGTCTGATAAAGTTCAGTCAAGAAAACACTCACATGTGGTCTGGAGCCAGGCTGTCTGGATTCAAATCCTGGCTCACTGCTTTCTGGTTGTATGAACCTGAACAAGTCACCTAACCTTGTATCACTATATCACTGCCTTATCCTTATGGGGTTTTTGTGAGGACTACAGCATGCAGCTGGAAAGTTCTACAACTAGCACCTTGCTTTCCGTAAGAGCTCAATAAATGTGAGCTACTATGAAATCAGGGCTCCCTGTCTGAGGTGTTTGGCCTCTTGACTCCTGGTGCCCTCGGCTGCCTCTGGCCCCCGTGACAAGCTCCTAGTTGGTTTGGGTAAGAACACAATGCAATGTCTTTTTAAACTCTTTCTAGAAAAATAGGCTCATGATTATTCACTCATAGGCCAGATATTTTTTTTATAAACTAAGGACATTTTGCTTATACAGACGATTGGTTCAATAATAGGAGAATAACTCTAATGAATTAATTTGCTAATTATCTATCCTGGTTCCATAAAACAACTGATCTTTAGTAAGGACGTTGGTGCATTATTCACAGTTGCCAAAGGAATAACAACCGCTATAGAAGAGGACGACACCTAAGGGACAGGAAGGCCTAGGAGACAGTTCAGAATCTCCTCTCAGAGCTGGGCGTGGCCTCAGCGTTGAGAGTCACCCAATAAAAAGATAGAAGGATCCCGAACCCTGGGTCCTGTGGGGAAACTGGAAAGGCTCAGTTGAGAAAAAGCACAGACCTCTCACAAAAGAGTGTCAGGGCTTTGAGTTTTTGAAGAAAACTGTATTTGTGCCACTAATTACTAAAAGAAATGAAACAGAGCTGCAGGGCCCATATACCGCTCAAGTTTTCATCAACTGATGTTATGTTTGAGGTGCTGTCTTTATTTCAATTGAAATGTAGTTAACTTACAATGTTGTGTTAGTTTAAAGTGATTCTTTGATATCTATAGTGAAGCAATTCTTCTATATACATATACAGACATACCCTGGAGGAGGCATGGCAACCCACTCCAGTGCTTTGGCTGGAGAATCCCACGGACAGAGGAACCTGGCGGGCCACGGGCCATGGGGTCACAAAAAGTCAAGACACGACTGACTACATTTCTGTATATATAGGTATATACTTCTCTACTCTTTCTCAGATCTCTTTCCGTTATAGATTATTACACACACTGGGCATAGTTCCCTGCGCTATCCGTAGGTCTTGCTGCTTACCTGTTTTATGTACAGCAGTGTGTGAGACGCTGTCTTAAAAACATCTGGGGCGGGGGTTTAGAAATAAGCTCCCCTCACCTCCCAACCCCCTGAAACGGAGGCTTTTTAAGAAGCTAGTCCTACATTAACTCTATTGAAATATATGCTTCACTTGTTAGTGAAACAAAACGGTTTGAATTCACTAAGGTCACAGTAAACCGGGCCTTTGCTCCGAAGCTAAAGGCTTTAAATAGATCAGAACATTCTCTGTAATGCCCTTGAGTGATCCATTTATTGTACTTAACTGTCTCATTACTTAAATGCAAAAGACTAAAGTTGAAGAGGCCAAAACATACATTTGGAAATTTCAGAAGACATAATAGGCTGAGAGAGATAATGTAATCCTTCTCCATGAAGAGGAGAGCTTGAATATCTTGATTACAGCTTCCCTACCCATCCCTCACACATTCAAATCCAATATATGTGCTTTTATTAATGCGTGAGTGCAGAGATATGCATAAATGAATATTGATAAGGCAGGATACTGTATATTTATGAGGTTTTATATGTTTTCTCTTTATGTTTTATTTGTATTTGTATCCAGGGCTGCATACTGTATGTATGTGTTTATAAGTGTAGCTGCTACAAAAAGAAATAAGATTTTAATTGATTTCATAATATTTTGCAACCACACATACCCTCCCATCTCTTTCAGTGATGTGCATTGTGAGTGGAGGGACACTTCCTGTGGCTCCCAGTGAAGACTTGTAATAAAGATCTCAGTGTTCAGACAAAATTTTACAAACACCCTTGTGTTGTAACACTACTGTACGCTTGGAATTTTACATGCCAAAGTCAGAAATTTGGAGTTGTCATAGTAACATCAATTCCGGCCCTTTCCAAAAGGGCAGTATTTTGTCATATAGCATAACATGTTAATGCTTGTGCCTCTGTGACTCGGCAATGAGACGGAGTTACATTTGTCACAGAGATCATGAGTCTGGAAGGCTTTACTGTCGACATTTAGAATCAGACGCATAACATGTTGCACTAAATTTCTCTAATTAAAAAAAAATGCAAGACAGTAACGAACTGGACAAAAGGACAAAGAACAATGATTATTATTTTTGAAACGAACTGAACAAATGGGAGAAAGAAACGGGAGGATGTTAGAACATTTGCTGGGAGGAACTTAGCGACCCAGACGTGTTTATTCAAATATAGTCCACATTGTAACAGGGTTCCAGCATCGAGGTTGGTGCGTTTTGCCACAAATGTTCAGGTCTCTGTTCAGGAGAAGCAACATCTGGATGAGATGTGGAAGCAAAGGCACAGGGAAGAATGTCACGTCCTTCTCCCCAGGGCTCTGCAGGAAGAAAGTAAACAAGCAGCTCTTGGGGGCAGGATAAGCAAATACCTGTCTGAAGACAAAAGCGAACTGAGGGTGCTTTAGGATGTCTCTCTTTAAAAAAAAAAAAACTCTTAAAAATGGAAGTATAGTTGAATTACAACACTGTTAATTTCTGCTGTGCAGCGAAGTGATTCAGTTATACGTATATATGCATTCTCTTTCATATTCTTTTCCACTGTGGTTTATGGCAGATATTGACTAGAGTTCCCTGTGCTGATACGACAGGCTGATGTTTATCATCCTATAGATAATAGTTTGCACCTGCCGACCCCAAACCTCCACCAGGTCATTCTTAAACCCACCGCAATCTGACTGTGCCCAGATCACACTCCCGCAGGTATCAGCAGTCCCTAGTGATCAGCTAACATCCACTTTCTGTGAAAATGTCTTTGTCTTTCCTCAGGTTTGTTACACCTCTGCTGAAATTGGTGACCAGTCTTCCCTCCTAAATCTCCTTTGCTCCTTAGCCTAGGCAATTTGGGGGGCATTTTTCCAAGGACTTCATCTTGTGCCCCTCTTTATGGCTCTTCTGCCTCCTGCCAGCCCCAAATGCCGCCTCACTCTGGGATTCTGGGTGTGCTCCTCACGTTACTCCCTGGACTGCTGCACCCACTCCTCAGTTGCAATTATCACCCATACCTGCCCTGTCCTACAAGGTGGCTCAGAATAAAGTGAATTTACACCTTAGTTCCTCAGTCACACTAGACACATTCCAAGTATTCACTAACCACATGGGCTAGTGGCTCACATACTGGACAGCACAGATCAGAACACTGTCCTCCTTGCAGAGCGTTCTGTCGGACAGCATTACTCGTAGGCTGAGGATTCTCAAACTACACGTGAAGCCCAAACATCTCTCTGAGGCTCAGGCTCATGGTTTACATGAAGATAAGTAAGGCAAAGGTAATGTTCAGCATTCAGTTTTGCAGAGGTTTTGACCAACAGGAGACGTGAAACTTTTGAGTTTGGAAGCTGTTGGTAGCAGTGGTTCTTAACTAGTTTTCTGCCAAGATGTAGAGGAAGAATGACAGCTATCTGAGCCTGGATTTTCACAGCACTTAAAAAGATGTTCCTGGGAGGTAATCCTCCATACCGATTTGAAGTCGTCTCAGCTGTTTATGGTAGGTTATGGATAATCTGCAGCTAGAGAAGACGGGCTGTGTGTGGAGACTGATTTAGAACTAGGGAACTGTCAACTCCTTTGGGTGCTTGCCTTCATGTGCCCTAAGATGATCATTGTCCTTCGAATAATCTCCTAAAAAATGAATCTTTTGTCCCTTTTGTCTCTGTTCATGACGTCACATTTGCAGGTCCCCATGAGAACTGCAGAGTTTGGCTTCCATCCCTTTTCTCATGTGCCACAGGCCTTCTGCCATCACGTCTCTCCACGGCTTCATCACTGTCCCTTGAATCCTTCCTCCCATTCTCAGTCCCATGGACCCTTTGGAAGGTCAAGTCTCTCATGGTAACTCAGCTGGATGGTTGCAAACCTCAATAAACCTCCCTCCTTCTACTTTCCAGGTACCAGCTGGGATAATTTTCCCCTGATTTAACATATTTCCTTGACTCTTTGAAGCCTGTCCCTTGGCTGTGAATTCCTCTATGCCACCACCAAACTCTTCAGCCTGGCATTCTTCACCTCAGTCCCTTTTCCTCTCCCATTGCCTTTTCCATCCTGTTGCTGAAACTGAGCAGAACCTGTGGGGCTTCTGGACATGGAAGCCTTTCTGTGCTCGCCATTTCCTGTTAGTAAGAAGCAGCTTCGGCCTCCACAGCCTTCCCTGAGTTCCAAGCAGCAGATTCAAGCAGTTGCTGATCAGTGAGGGGAGGGCACGCGGAAACCAGGGAGGAGAAGCCAAGAAACCACAGCACGGTCTTGGGGCAGGCTCCTTGCTCTGGGCTCCCTGTTGATGGAGCTTTTCAGTGGGACTAACCCGCGCCCCCACTCCACCCAAAATAGAAGATGCTAACCACTTGACATCACTTTACCAACAAAGGTCCGTCCAGTCAAAGCTATAGTTTTTCCAGTAGCCATGTATGGATGTGAGAGGTGGACCATAAAGAAAGCTCAGCTCCAAAGAACTGATGCTTTTGAACTGTGGTGTTGGAGAAGACTCTTGAGAGTCCCTAGGACTGCAAGAAGAGCCAACCAGTCCATCCTAAAAGAGATCAGTCCTGGATGTTCATTGGGAGGACTGATGTTGAAGCTGAACCTCCAATACTTTGGCCACCTGATGTGAATAGCTGACTCATTGGAAAAGACCCTGATGCTGGAAAAGATTGAGGGCAGGAGGAGAAGGGGACGACAGAGGATGAGCTGGTTGGATGGCATCACCGACTCAATGGACGTGGGTTTGAGTAAGCTCTGGGAGTTGGTGATGGACATGGAGGCCTGGCGTGCTGCAGTCCATGGGGTCGAAAAGAGTCGGACACAACTGAGCGACTGAACTGAACCACTTGACAAAGCATTCTTCATTTCAGAGAGGAGGTCACAGTTTGATAACCTCCAGAACAGCAGAAGTTCATCAAGAGACCACCTGAGGCCAGAGGAAAGGCATGCAGACCCAGCACACACCCTGACCCTTATCAGCAACCGTGCCCTCCAACCATCGCTGTAAGACTGCTCACCAAATCCCCCTGGGTTGGAATACAGAGTTTTGAAGGTCTGTGTCTGCTGTGGCCCTCTCTGCCTGGCAAAGCAATGAAACTATTCTTTTTTACTTTACCCAAAACTTTGTCTCCAAGATTTGATTTGGCAACTGGTGCACAGAGGCTGAGATTTTGGCATCACTACCATATCTTCCAAACATCCTCCTTCTTCATGAGTCACCTTGAAAGCTGTGTTCTCCATGAAGCTTTTTCCTGAGTTCTCTCTTTTACACCCTAGCTGGTTGTGATCTCCACTTCTTGAGTTTGTCTCTTTCTACATCGGGAACCAGAAAACGGTAGCCCACAGGTCAAAGCTGGTGCACCTCTTGTTTTCATAGCACATGAGTTAAGGATGGTTGTCACATTTCAAAAAGGTTGAAAAAAGCAATAAAAAGAAAAATAATATTTTGCAAGAATGTGATAATTACTACGAAATTCAAATTTCAATGTCCATAAAATCTTATTGGAAAGCAGCCACACCCGCTGATTTGCATGTTGTCTATGGACACTTTCCCAGCATCAGGGTCTTTTCAAATGAGTCAGCTCTTCGCATCAGGTGGTCAAAGTATTGGAGTTTCAGCTTTAACATCAGTCCTTCCAATGAACACTCAGGACTGATCCTTTAGGGTGGACTGGTTGGATCTCCTTGCAGCCCAAGGGACTCTCAAGAGTCTTCTCCAACACCACAGTTCAAAAGCATCAGAAGGACTGATGTTGAAGCTGAAACTTCAATACTTTGGCCACCTCATGCGAAGAGTTGACTCATTGGAGAAGACCCTGATGCTGGGGAAGATTGAGGGCAGGAGGAGAAGGGGACCACAGAGGATGAGATGGTTGGATGGCATCACCAACTCAATGGACATGGGTTTGGCATGCTGCGGTTCATGGGGTTGCAAAGAGTTGGACACGACAGAGTGATTGAATTGCATGACCTGGTGGACACTTTTGGCTACGACGGCAGAGTCCAGTAGTGACGACATCGATTACGGCGTACAAAACTTAATTTACTTGCTCTCTGGCTCTTTATGGAAAAAGACTGACAACCCCTAATCTATACCCATCTTTATGTGTATATTTACATATAATTTTTGAAATACCAGTAATACTTTCTCACACCTCTATTGTCACTTGATTAAGTTTACCTAATAGTTGTTGTTTACTCTTTTTCTAACTAACTGAAAAATGGTAAGCTTCTTGAGAACATATTGAATTTAGTGTTCATTTTTGAATCCCTTGCTAGCCCTTAGATTTCGCACAATGTGCTCACTAAATATTTTTATCAAAGTGATTAAAATATGGTTTTCTATGCAAAATAACTATAGCACATTATGGTATGTATCTGTATGCACACTCGAATACACACACAGTTCACATACACACGTGCAGTTCTTTGTACCCAAATGAATGTAAATATATCTGTCTGGTGTTTAAAAACAGAATCCCGTGATTTCTATAGAGATAAAATTGATGTAAAACCAAGAAAATAGATGGAGATGTTTATCAGCTAAAGAAACACACTCCGAATGCTTTATATTTGAGCTGTCGCCCCTGCTCCCAATTGAATGGCAGCGTTTTCCTTATCTGATAAATGCTTAATCCTATTGTAAGTGGTGGAAACAATTACTCACCTGGGCTCCCATATTGTCAGCATATTCAGTCTTGTCAAAGAGTGTGCCTTTGACTATCAGTTAGCACATTTGTTGGATGAAGCCATAAACAAACGGCAAAAGTGTGTGGGTTGCGGGACGGTTTACAGCCGCTTGTTTTTGCATTCAACACAGTGTCTGCAGCCTGCCTTTTATTGAGCATGTGCTTTAATCTTTGGCTCCGCCAGCAAAAAATTTAGCTGACTCATTTTTTCTGGGGGTGGGGGCACCCTGTGGCCAAATAACATTTTTTTTTAAAGAAGAGTGGCGGGACTTATAGCGTAAGAAAAGCCAGGCTGCTTGATACCCTGAAAGTGCAGACCTGTGTCCCTGGGCCCTGGAGCTCTGTGTTCCGATCTGGGAGAGCCTTGAAAGAGTGGCTGAAGAAAGAGGCCAAAGGCGGCTGGAGTCACGGTGAGCACCCTCTGGCCTGTGAGCATGGTGTGCAACGGGAAGAGCTGGAGCACGAAGCACTCTGGCAGTGCAGGGCTTCCAGCACTGCAGTTTGGAGATGATCTGAGGCGCGCGTGGCTGTGCCTCTGGCTTGTCTTCTCTGCAGAGACCACAGGACAGAAGGCCGTCCACACACGGACGTTAGCCAGGCTGTGGCCACCGCCCTTGCTGAGGTCAGAGGTCGTCGCTTTGTCCGCTTGGATCCCATCGGTTGTGGATGTCACGCCTGTCCCCAGGGTAACGGGAACTCATGCGCTCCTCTCTAGAGCAGCTTGGAACCCAAGGGAGTAAAAGGGTCATTATTAAAGGGGTAGCTGAGTTCACAAGGCATTTGCTACTTTTAGTTCTGTCTTACCTGTAATAAGAAAATGTTGACATTTCATAATCGATTTCGCATCTTTATCTGCCTAAACAATACAGCTGAGATTTGTCAGTCTATATAAGCAATTTACTAACTTAATCTTATCATCGGTTATCTTAGTTCCCTGAAGGGATCAAACCGATGCCCCCTGCCCTAACCACTGGACTCCCAGAGAAGTCCCCTAAAATTTTTGATTACAACACACACACAAACACACACACATTATTAATCCAGAGGAAATAAAAAATAAATACTTGCATGCAATTCCACAAGCCAAAAGATACACAGTCATTTTGTTGTGTCTGACTCTTTGAGACTCCATGAACTATAGCCTGCCAGGCTCCTCTGTCCATGGGACTTCCTAGGCAAGAATACTGGAATGGGAAGCCATTCTAATCAGAGTTAAAATAACAGGGATAAAAATGTTTTTCATTAAAGCTCCCAGTATATGTGTAAGTTAAAAAAAAATGCAGTTAGTTATATTATATGTACGGCTTTGTATCTATTTACCAGTGTACCTCCAACATATTTCCTCATCACTTAATACATATTTTTCCTTGTGGCTTAGCTGGTAAAAAATCTGCTTGCAATGTGGGAGACCTGGGTTCGATCCCTAGGTTGGGGAAGATCCCCTAGAGAAGGAAAAGGCTACCCACTCCAGTATGCTGGCCTGGAGAATTCCATGGACTGTATAGTCCATGGGGTCGCAAAGAGTCGGACACGACTGGGTGACTTTCACTTTTTTAATACATATTGAAATCACAATTTTGAGTAGCTGCTAGTGTTCCAATCGATGGACATACCACAGTCTGTTTAGCCAGCTCCCTATTACTGAGCACTGTGGTCATCTCTCATTCCATTGCAAACAATGCAGTGATGAAATCACCGTGTAGTCATCTTTTCCCATTTGCCTAGATTGCTGCCTTAAGATAAATCCTTGGAAATAAATTTGCTGATTTGGAGTAGTAGGTGAAATCCCCAAGCATTTGGTATTATTGCCATTTGCCTTTCAGAAAATTTGTTCCTATATATACCCTCAGCAGCAATGAGAGACCAACCCCATCCCCCAGCTCTGCCGAGAGTATTACTGCAAATATTTTAGTCCAAGAAAGAAAAGATTCTCATACTTTCTCACTGTACTAATACTATTCAGCAAGTTAAACAGAGTTTTTAATGTGTGTGTGTATGTGTGTATGTGTGTGCGTTTGAGTGAATCCTGCAGTAATTCAAAGAGTAAAGTCTTTGGAGTTGGACTGTGTGGGACCAGTTCTGGCTCTAGTATTTACTGGCTCTGTGGCCTTGGGAGGGTTACCTACACACCCTGTATTTCAGCTTCTTCATTTATAAAATGGGAAAACCAAGAGTAGCTTCTGAACCTGCTTGCTGTGAGGAATGATAAGATATTTTACGTAAAATGCCTTAGCATAGTTCTTGGAACATGTGAGCACTGATGAAAGGTTAGAGGTTGCTTGAGAGCAGATTTCCAACAAGTTAGTGGCATCCACTTGTGTGTTTCTAGACTGTGCTGGTGTAGCAATGAGTCAGGGGTTGCACTGATGGGTTCTGTCTGGCTTGGTCAGGTTTGATCCTAAGTCTAGGGATGCTCAGGAACTTCAGCTGTGGGTGTAGCTATTGCTGGTCTCAGAACCCTCCCCAAGTCCTGGCAGAGAGAGCTCTGGGGTGAGGCTGGCCCAGGGCTCTTTCAAGGCTTCAGGAAATTTCAGAGATTAAACAAGACCTGAATTTCCTTAGAACCTGGAATATTTCCTCCATCATTTCCTGTATAACATGCCCATGCCTGAATTGAGCCCTACTGCTTAGGAAAGAGACCCTGACTGAAGAAGAAATTGCATTGGAAGGAATCAAACCCACTTCCAGCCAGACCTCTACCTGGACAGTAGGAGTCTGCGGGCTTGTGGGCACAGCGGCTGAAGCCCCAGCCTCGCTGACGGCCCATGTGGCCATGGGTCTTTGAGAGACATTTCCTAATCCCGAGAGAACTTTTCATCCATCTGTGTGATTTTCGATTTAAGTGACCAGCTGCTTTAAAATAAACTAAGCATATGACACGGGCACTCGGCACATCTTGAAAAGCAGGAGGAAGTTTATTCACTTAAAACTGCATTTCTGTCATTCCTGCGTGGTTCCTCCCTGAATTATCTTTTCCCCAAAGCATCTGATGTTAGGAAGAAATTCTCTTTCCATTCAGCTCTCAATCCAAATAAACAGTACCTTCTCATCCTCGGGCTGCCTACGGTTGCCTTTTTAGTGCCATTTAAATCTGGGTTGGTTTTCACTAGCATTGCAGGAGAAGAAGAGTTTCAAAGCAGATGTATCATGCCTTGCAACGCAGGTGAGAAAAAACTTCAAGACGTTCTGAACCTGCTTTTCCTCCGTGTTCTGCTGACGGAGAGACGCAATCAATAAAGCCGCCTCCTTAAGAAATGAGTCATTTCAGAGATCCAGGACCACTTTATCCTGGAGGAGGTTATTTAGTACAGGTGTTCTAATAATTGTAAGAGGTTGAGAAACCTCACATGGCTGGGCCCTCAGACTCAGTGGTGGCCTCCCGCTGGGGCCTGTTCTGCCCTTGAAGACAAGGGGAACCGGGAGCCTGCCGTCACTTCCAAGGCGTGCCTCGGACTGAAATCTGAGTGTTGGCGTCCTGGCAGCTGCTGCACCTTCGTCTGGGTTGAGTTTCAAGCCTGTGCTTTCGGGAGGCATTTCTTAGTATCTGCATTTACAATTAGCACGTGGAAACGCAGGGATGGAAGGGAGAACTTGTCACTGCAGGAATCAGAGAGCCTCCTGAATGCCACTCGCCGCATTTGTTCCCCAAGGAGTCTCAGGAACACGCAAAGCACAGGTGGCGACGTGATGGAAGGGAGGGTGGCGAGGGGGTGCTGAGTGCCGGGCCCAGCGTCCAGCCCGCAGCAGTCCCCAGGTGCTCCCGGCCGCATCTGCTCCTCCGCGAGGTGCTCCGGTGCAGCAGCGCGTTTCTGATGATCTAAGCACGGGAAAGCAAATCCGGCAAGTTAACAAAGCTCCTGGAGGAGGAAGGTGAGGAGGTGTGATCGCCACATCGAGGAGGGAAGCTTTCGGGAAGGCAGTGAATTGCATCGAGGGCTGGCACCCAGTATCAGGGACCCCTCCCTGGGTGTCACCCGAGAGCTTGGTGGTGCTGGGCGAGGTGTGCAGGTGGAGGGCCGTTGGCTCCATACTGTCGCACTCCTTTGAGCGCTGGGTTTTTATCATCCAGTGAATTTGTGTGAAATGTGGAGGGGGATTCTGAAACAGACCAAGCTGCATTCCGTCTTCATTGTTTCTTCCTTTTTGAATTTCATCTTTATTGGGACTACAGGAAGGAAATGGACATATCTGCAGTTACCAGGAATGTTCTTCCAAGGCAGTGTTGCCCCCGAGTCTCCCTGATGCAATGATATTGGTAAAGGAAATAAATTCATTTACTGGACGTGATGCTTAATGCAGGCCTGAGTCTGGAGTCCCATAGTCTGTCCTGAGTCAGGGGGGAGGAAGGCCAAATTGACAACATTGGAATGATGGGAAACCCGGGCCATTTGTCATCTGCAATTCAGATCGGGTGATACATTTCAAGATTTCTCCTGACATAGTTTATATGGGAAAAGTCTTGAAAGGTCTTCACAAGATAACAGTGAAATCTGACAGTGAGAGAAACTGACTCTTTTTTTAAACATACCTTTCCAAGGAGGGTGTTAAGCACGCACCTGTTTTTATTTATGGGAATGTGGAGAAGGCAATGGCACCCCACTCCAGTACTCTTGCCTGGCAAATCCCATGGAGGGAGGAGCCTGGTGGGCTGAAGTCCATGGGGTCACTAGGAGTCGGACACGACTGAGCGACTTCACTTTCCCTTTTCACTTTCATGCATTGGAGAAGGAAATGGCAACCACTCCAGTGTTCTTGCCTGGAGAATCCCAGGGACGGGGGAGCCTGGTGGGCTGCCGTCTATGGGGTCGCACAGAGTTGGACACGACTGAAGCGACTTAGCAGCAGCAGCAGCAGCAAAGACACTGTAAAAGCAGTTGGGTCAGGGTATAGTTGAAGTTTGCTTACTGCCTGTGGTCCTTCCCACATTAAGTGACTCTGGCAGATTTTTCCCCCTGGAGGAAGTTGCTGGTGGGGCAACCCTGTTGGAGAAGAGGCATGGCAGACACATGGAAAGGGTGTTGTCTGCACCTTAAGAGTGTGTGACGAAGGATGATGTGCCCTGTGGAAAATAAATTGCTACAAAGTACAGTCCTATGGGGAATTCTGATAGCTGTCTACTAAAATATTTGGGCTTCAATTACTTTTATTTTTCTGCATTATTAAAAATAAACCAATCGGCATATTTAGCCTATCCAATCTATGCTTTTTTAGTTCAGTGGAGAAAACTATAAGGCTTGTATTTCAAGAGGAATGAGAATAAAGCAGGTAAAGTCAGTCTATGGAACACTTTGACACGCACAGGTTTGCTTTGGGTCAAGAAACAACATTGCTGCTTTCAGTGATACGAGCCCTGGCAGTTTTGAACATTTGGTGCCAATGTTTGAAAGATGATCGACTCTGGTAAACTCACTGAGTCCATCAGATAATGTGCTTTTGGCTGCAAGTAACAGAATATGCCATTAAAAGCGGATTAAACAAGGAAGAGAATTCATATGCTCAAAAACAGGAGCACCTCCAGGATTTACTAAATCAGTGGCTCAAAGATGATACCAAGGACCTGGGCTCTTCCTGTCTGTCCGTGTGCCAGCCACGGTGGTTGGCATTCCCTCTCAGCTTGCTTCCTTGTAGCAGTAAGGTGGTCTCTGTTGTCCTGGACCCCATGTTCTCATACAATCCCGTGGGGAGACAGAAAAGAGGACATTTCTCCTTAATTGTCTTTTTGTCGGAAGGAAGCTTATTTATCAGAAGCTCTTTAGCAGACTCCCCTTTGAGTTGCTATGGCCAGGGTATCACAAGCCAGCCATCACAAACAACGCGACTACCAAGAATAGCGAACACTAATGGAGACCTTGGCGTATTAAATTTTGACAGAAAAATTTTCATCTTTGGACATTTCTGTAGGTTAAAGTCTGTATTTCCTGGTCCTAAGACAATAATGTTAAAAGATAATTACTGATAACCAATAAAGATGTTTTTAAAAAGTAGAAAAATTGTCTAGTAGCATGCATATATAGTGCTCAGTTCAGTCGCTCAGTTGTGTCCAACTCTTTTTGACCCCATGGACTGCGGCACGTCAGGCCTCCCTGTCCATCACAAACTCCCAGAGCTTGCTCAAGCTCATGTCCATTGGAGTCAGTGATGCCATCCAACCAGCTCATCCTCTGTCGTCCCCTTCTCCTCCTGCCTTCAATCTTTCCCAGTGTCAGGGTTTTTTCCACTGAGTCAGGTCTTCACATCAGGTGGCCAGAGTACTGGACCTTCAACATCAGTCCTTCCAATGAACACCCAGGACTGATCTCCTTTAGGATGGACTGGTTGGATCTCCTTGCAGTCCAAGGGACTCTCAAGAGTCTTCTCCAACACCACACTTCAAATACATCAATTCTTGTATGCTCAGCTTTCTTTATAGTCCAACTCTCACATCCATACATGACTACTGGAAAAACCATAGCTTTAACTAGATGGACCTTTGTCAGCAAAGTAGTCTCTGCTTTTTAATATGCTGTCTAGGTTGGTCATAGCTTTTCTTCTAAAGTAGAAGCATCTTTTAATTTCATGGCTGAAGTTACCATCTGCAGTGATTTTGGGGCCCCCAAAATAAAGTCTGTTACCATCCATTGTTTCCCCATCTATTTGCCATGAAGTGATGGGTCCAGATGCCATGATCTTAGTTTTCTGAAAGTTGAGCTTTAAGCCAACTTTTTCACTCTCCTCTTTCACTTTCACCAAGAGGCTCTTTAGTTCTTCTCTTTCTGCCATAAGGGTGGTGTCATCTGCATATCTGAGGTTATTGATATTTCTGCCGGCAATCTTGATTCCAGCTTGTGCTTCTTCCAGCTCAGCATTTCGCATGATGCACTCTGCATATAAGTTAAATAAGCAGGGTGACAATAAACAGCCTTGACGTACTCCTTTTCAGATTTGGAACCAGTCTGTTGTTCCATGTCCGGTTCCAACTGTTGCTTCTTGACCTGCATACAGATTTCTCAGGAGGCAGGTCAGGTGGTCTGATATTCCCATCTCTTTCAGAATTTTCCAGTTTTTTGTGATCTACACAGTCAAAGGCTTTGGCATAGTCAATAAAACAGAAGTAAATACTTCTCTGGAACTCTCTTGCTTTTTTGGTGATCTAACAGATGTTCACAATTTGGTCTCTGGTTCCTCTGCCTTTTCTAGATTCAGCTTGAACATCTGGAAATTCATGGTTCACGTACTTTTGAAGCCTGACTTGGACAATTTTGAGCCTTACTTTGCTAGCGTGTGAGATGAGTGCAATTGTGCGGTAGTTTGAGTATTCTTTGGCATTGCCTTTCTTTGGGATTGGAATGAAAAGTGACCTTTTCTAGTCCTGTGGCCACTGCTGAGTTTTCCAAATTTGCTGGCATATTGAGTGCAGCACTTTCACAGCATCATCTCTCAGGATTTGAAATAGCTCAACTGGAATTCCATCACCTCTAATAGCTTTGTTGTAGTGATGCTTCATAAGGCTCACATGACTTCATATTCCAGAATGTCTGGCTCTAGGTGAGTGATCACAGCACTGTGATTATCTGGGTCATGAAGATCTTTTTTGTACAATTCTTCTGTGTATTCTTGCCACCTCTTCTTTATATCTTCTCCTTCTGTCAGGTACATACCATTTCTGTCCTTTATCGAGCCTATCTTTGCATGAAATGTTCCTGGTATCTCTAATTTTCTTGAGGAGATCTCTAGTCTTTCTCATTCTATTGTTTTCTCTATTTCTTTGCATTTGCTGCATTAAGCTCTAAGCTCCATAAGAATAAGGATATTCTTTTGCAGTGCAGCCAGAATGTGTGGAATGATGCCTGACAAGTATTAGAAGCTTGATCAGCATCTTTGAAGGACTCCATCTTTGCCATAGCCATTCCAGAGCCTCACTGGACTTCTTACTCATGTCCTATTTCTCCCATCCATGAACTTCTCTCCAACCCCAATTCATCTGATGTCCACACATAACCCACAACCCATGTCTGAACCTTGTCTGGTTTTCACTTCCTGGTGATACCTGCCCATTTGTCTGCTCAGCTCCTGTGCAATCCCACACCCTCTCCAGGCTTCTCTAGTTATTTCCAAGAGTAGTTGGCAGTATTTCTGATGTGTATGAACATTTCTTGCACATGTTAAAATTTCCTCCATTGGTGATATGTCACCTGTGAAGCTGTCTGGGGGGATTCCTTGCCCTGCCCATGGAGGTGGGTGCGAGTGCCCCTCCCGCAGGCTTCTGATGCTTGCACTGTGGGGCCTGACCCCAGCTCTCGGGCCTGCTAGCCCTTACTCATCCTTCCAAAGCGCTGGCCTCCCAGGGGGTCCTCACAGCCTCGGGACCACATAGTGCTGCCAGAAAGACCACCCTTCTTGCGGGGGCAGTTTCTCCTATAACCACCAAGCAGGGCGTGAGTCCTGGGGGCCAGGCTGGGGAGCAGACACCCCAAATGGGCTGTTTCTGCCCCTTCTCACTTCTGTCACCCTTCCTATCAGACGTCACTGCCATTCCACACTCTCCTTCCCTCATTTCGTGAGACACAACTGCATGCATTTCAGATGAGCTCACTGGGAACGCTTATAATTCTTCGTTTACTCCCTTCCTGAAAGAGTACAAGGTGCTTACTCCAAAAGCACAGTATCCTATACCAGGTTGATGGTATCAGAATCATCTGGACAAAGGCCTTGACTTCTCATTTCGACATCCCTTTCATTCCACAGTTCCGGATTCATTATGAATGATGCTCCAGTGACATCAAGCGTGCTGTGGTGGCCCTTCATACGTCCTCCCAGGACTTACCTCTACAAGCTCCCAAAGCCTCCCAGGCAAGCACGCTCAACTCTCTCCAAAGGGCTCTTCTGCTCCCCGGGGGAGGGATGGCTCAGGCCTGGGGCAATTTGCAGTCAATGTCCCCAGAGGCCCTTCTCAGCAGACACAGGAGGAGTTGGCGTGAGCCCCCGGCCCCTCAGTTGGGGAAACTGAGAGGTGGGCTCCACACCGTGCCCAGGGCTCTCAGCCGTGTGGGCTCTGCTGTCCGCGGTGACTGCCTCCTTGGCAACACGCCCTTTAGGGCCTTTTCCTCCTTTGCTCTGCCTTCTCCTCTCCTTTAGCAGAGTTTGCTGGGTTATGTTCCAAATATTTCACTTGCACGCAAATCCTCATGTCAGGGTCTGCTTCTGGGGGAACCAAATCAACATAGATAACTAAAGAAATGAAGTTTGTTAGGATTAATTTAAACAATGCTCACTTTCCAACATACTTGAATTGATACTGGTGTTGCATCCTTATTACATACCAAATTCAAGGAAATTCAGGGAATATCATTCTCCATGTTAGTCTCAGTAAAGGGCATGAGATATTTTGGAGGAAAAAAACCCCAGAAAACAAGACAATGTGAACGTGAATATTTCCAAGAATAATGCCTTAAGTTTTTAGTGACATTTTCTGACTTGTTTATAAGACATATTCCTACAATATAAATGTACAGGAGGCTTTCTTTTAAATCTCCGACTTTCTTATGTAGTACTTCTGTTGTTGACAGTAACTCCAACTGCCTCTTGTTTGGTACTGAAGTTCATACAACAGACTATGAGCCAAAGTTAGTGATTAACTGTTTTGAAAGAATCTCCCAAAATACACTTGTTTGTAATATGTCTTGCTTTTGTGTCTCAGGTGCAAAATAATTGGCATTTTATGCCCAATTTGCCTTTTGTAAGTGATATGTGCGGTGGGACTTAAGTGTCTCTGTAAGACTGTTACTGGGAGCAGTGGTTCCAAGCATGATGGCCCCAGTCTACCTGGACTTGCCCACTCCTCATCTCTGCCTTCGTTCAGTCCCTGTGAAAATGTCCAGTTTTCCTGCTGGAGACCGATGCCATTTTAAACATAGTTCTTAATTATATATTATGTTTCCACAGTAACATTCTTTGACAGTAACCTCAGCTATATTTTCGCTTTTGTAGATATGCAATGATGTTCTTGGAGAATTCCAAGTGGTTTGACTGCGTTGATCTAACTCTGTCGCTTTCTGTTAATGGTAGAAGTTGGAGACCAAAGCAGCTTATTTTGACACAATCAGTTTGCTGTGCCTTTATCAAAGAATATATGTAAAATATATATATTAACATTACTTTAAATTAGATAATATGTACAACAGATGCATTGTCCCCAAGCGTCACCCTGCTCCTGGCCATGGGAATGCAGTTCTGACTGAACGGAAGGCTAGCTGAGGCCACTCTGTCTCGGATACGCAAATCTCTCGTGTGTAAAGTCTGGGGCTTGCCTTTGGGACCCTCAGTTGTTGTGCTTGTATCGGGAGTGGGATGCTTACTCCCCTAGAATCTGTTCGGCTTAGGGCCTTCTCTGACCCTTCTTCTGAGACCACTGCTCTTAGGCACTTGATGGAAGCAACCTCTCTCCGAGATTCCCTCATACCCCCTACCCCAGTCACCACTCCCTGAAACACCCCCTTTGTTGTATACCAGCTAATTTTATTGAAGATTCAGGGCCATAGGGGGCGTTTTCATCATAGAAACCAGTCACCTTCCATGAGCATTTTGGAAATCGTCATCCCTAAGGATAGTTGAGACAACACCACCCCCCCAATGGGTATTTTGTCCTTCCCAGCTCCCCAGGTGCCCTGCAATCCCTGTGCAGACCTGCGTTCCTGACTCTCATTCCCATTCTCATCAATTCCAGCAGGACAGGTTCACATGTGCTTCTCTGATTCCATCGAGGAATTCAGCATTTTATTTTATTTTTTTGTTCTCTTTTTTGTGTGTGAGAATCTATCTTTTCACAACTAGGTGACTTGTCAAGGGATTTTTCAGAACAAAGACAGTTCCCTCCCTAAGAGAAAGTGTGATACCAGCTTACAGATAATTAATTTTCCTTTTACCCTGCTCTCTGGTACTACTTTAAGAGCTGCTGCACCCTACCTCACTCCAAATCAGTCTCCATGTGTTTCTAAGATGAACACTTGCTCTTGTCACTGATCATCTGTTGAAAACCTCTCCGATGTTTCCAGCTCTCTGTTGTTCAAAGCTTCCTTCGTGGGTTTGTCTGGGAAAGGGGAGTCACAGTTGTAAAAAGCAATATTGCATAGGAACCTGGAATGTTAAATCCATGAATCAAGGCAAATTGGAAGAGGTTAAACAGGAGATGGCAAGAGTGAACGTCAACAGTTTAGGAATCAGTGAACTAAAATGGACTGGAATGGGTGAATTTAATTCAGATGGCCATTATATCTACTACTGTCGGCAGGAATCCCATAGAAGAAATGGAGTAGCCATCATAGTCAACAAAAGAGTCTGAAATGCAGTACTTAGGTACAATTTCAAAACGACAGAATGATCTCTGTTCATGTCCAAGGCAAATCATTCAATATCACAGTAATCCAAGTCTATACCCTGACCAGTAATCCTGAAGAAGCTTAAGTTGAATGGTTCTATGAAGACCTACAAGACCTTCTAGAACTAACACCAAAAAAAAAAGATGTCCTTTCATTATAGGGAACTGGAATGCCAAAGTAGGAAGTCGAGATACCTGGAGTAACAGGAAAATTTGGCCTTGGAGTGAAGGATGCAGCAGGGCAAAGGCTAACAGAGTTTTGCCAAGAGAACACATTGGTCATAGCAAACACCCTCTTCCAACAACACAAGAGAAGACTCTACACAGGTATATCACCAGATGGTCAATAGCAAATCAGATAGATTATATTCTTTGCGGGCAAAGATGGAGAAGCTCTATACAGTCAGCAAAAACAAGACCTGGAACAGACTGTGGCTCAGATCATGAACTCTTTATTGCCAAATTCAGACCTAAATTGAAGAAAGTAGGGAAAACCACTAGACCTTTCAGGTATGACTTAAATCAAAACCCTTATGATTACACAGTGGAAGTGACAAATAGATTCCAGGGATTAGATCTGATAGACAGAGTACCTGATGAACTATGGATGGAGGTTCGGGACATTGTACAGCAGGAAGGGATAAAGACCATCCCCAAGAAAAGAAATGCAAAAAGACAAAATGGTCGTCTGAGGAGGCGTTACAAATAGCAGAGAAAATAAGAGAAGCTAAAGTCAAAGAGAGGAGAAGGAAATGGCAACCCACTCCAGTGTTCTTGCCTGGAGAATCCCAGGGACGGTGGAGCCTGGTGGGCTGCCATCTATGGGGTCGCACAGAGTTGGACACGACTGAAGGGACTTAGCAGCAGCAGCAAAGTCAAAGAGAAAAGGAAAGACACAACCATTTGAATGCAGAGTTCCAAAGAATAGCAAGGAGAGATAAGAAAGCTTCCTCAGTGGTCAGTGCAAAGAAACAGGAAAAAAATAGAATGGGAAAGACTAAAGATCTCTTCAAGAAAATTAGAGATACCAAGGGAACATTTCATACAAAGATGGGCACAATAAAAGTCAGAAATGGTATGGACCTAACAGAAGCAGAAGATATTAAGAAGAGGGGGCTAGAATACACAGAAGAACTGTACAAAAAAGATCTTTATGACCTAGATAACCAATATGGTGTGATCACTCACCTAGAGCCAGACATCCTGGAATGTGAAGTCAAGTGGGCCTTAGGAAGCATCACGATGAACAAAGCTAGTGGAGGTGATGGAGTTCCCATTGAGCTATTTCAAATCCTAAAAGATGATGCTGTGAAAGTGCTGCACTCAACATGCCAGCAAATTTGGAAAACACAGCAGTGGCCACAGAACTGGAAAAGGTCAGTTTTCATTCCAATCCCAAAGAAGGGCAATGCCAAAGAATGTTCAAACCATCACACAATTGCACTCATCTCACATACTAGTAAGTAATGCTCAAAATTGTCCAAGCCAGGCTTCAACAGTATGAACCATGAACTTCCAGATGTTCAAGCTGAATTTAGAAAAGGCAGAGGAACCAGAGATCAAATTACCAATATCCGTTGGATCATCGAAAAAGCAAGAAATTCCCAGAAAAGCATCTACTTCTGCTTTATTGACTATGCCAAAGCCTTTGACTATGTGGAATTCAAAAAACTGTGGAGAATTCTTTAATGATGGGAATAGCAGACCACCTGACCTGCCTCCTGAGAAATTCAAATGCAGGTCAAGAAGCAACAGTTATGGGAGCATGTGTACACCCGTGGTGGATTCATGTTGATGTATGGCAAACCAGTACAATACTGTAAAGTAATTAGCGTCCAAATAGAATAAATAAATTTAAATTAAAAAAAAAGAAGCAACAGTTAGAACTGGACATGGAACAACAGACTGGTTCCAAATAGGGAAAGGAGTACATCAAGGCTGTATATTGTCACCCTGCTTATTTAATTTATATACAGAGTACATCATGAGAAACACTGGGCTGGATGAAGCACAAGCTGGAATCAAGACTGCTGGGAGAAATATCAATAACCTCAGATATGCAGATGACATCACCCTTATGGCAGAAAGTGAAGAAGAACTAAAGAGCCTCTTGATGAAAGTGAAAGATGAGAGTGAAAAAGTTGGCTTAAAACCCAACATTCAGAAAACGAAGATCATGGCATCCAGTCCCATCACTTCATGGCAAATAGAAGGGGAAACAGTGGAAGCAGTGAGAGACTTTAATTTTGGGGGCTCCAAAATCACTGCAGATGGTGACTAAAGCCTTGAAATTAAAGGCTCCTACTTGCTCCTTGGAGGAAAAGCTGTAACCAACCTAGATAACATAATAAAAATCAGAGATGTTACTTTGCCATCAAAGGTCCATCTAGTTAAAGTATGTTTTTTCCAGAAGTCATGTATCACAGTGTGGGGGTTGGACTATAAAGAAAGCTGAGCACCAAAGAATTGATGGTTTTGAACTGTGGTGATGGAGAATACTCTTGAGAGTCCCTTGGACTGCAAGGAGATCCAACCAGTCAATCCTAAAGGAAATCCTGAAAATTCATTGGAAGGACTGATGCTGAAGCTGAAACTCCAATACTTTGGCCACCTGATGTGAAGAGCTGACTCATTGGAAAAGACCCTGACGCTGAGAAAGATTGAGGGCAGAAGGAGAAGGGAAAAACAGAGGATGAGATGGTTGTTTGGCATCACTGACTTGATGGACATGAGTTTGAGCAAGCTCTGGGTGTTGGTGTAGGACAGGGGAGGCCTGGTGTGCTGCAGCGCTGGGGTCACAAAGAGTCGGACACAACTGAGCGACTGAACTGAACTCTCCTGATGAGATGAACCCACGATGCTCTGATGCCACTGGTCTCAGGTGGTCTTGGCCCACAATGGCTTGGAGTCGGGCTTGGATTGCAAATTGGAGACTCAAGCTGGGTCTCGGGGTGAAAGCACCAGATTGTAGCCACCAGACCAGTGATCAGTGACAAGGGCCCTGACCCTTTAGCTTTGCAGGGAAGAATTTCCAGTAGTGAAGCAAGTAGTGTATTTATTAAGAGGAAAAAGACTACAGCATGTGTGGCAGGACATGGGCAGACTGGGAGGGAGAGTCCCCATGTTGCTGAGTTGCATCACTCAGGTTGGCTTACTTTTATGGGGCATTTCTTCCAGTTTTCCTTTGGTCAGTCATTTTGACTTGCCTGGCCCACAGTCCATATTTGGCATATCTCAGAATCCTTCCATGTCTATGCATACATCTCATAGACAGATGGATTCTACTGCAGAGGTGTGTGGGTAGAGCATCCCTGTACATTGTTCCCCCTTTGACCTCCAAGGAGCCTTTGTGTGTGTGTGTGTGTGCCTGGGGAGGTCTCCTGACTTTGGGAATGAGAAATACGTGGTCTGGGCAGCGCCCAGCCTCCTCTCTTAATTGTCCTGCTATTCTCATGTTGGAGTTTCAGTCAATAGGGAATAAATCTCCAGTTGCTTTACTATAGGGAGGCCCCATAAACCTCCTGACTCATCACCAGCACCATGACTGTTCTGAGGCTGACTATCAAAGGCCAACAAGTGGGTGGTGGCCCAATTCCTGGAATAGTTGCAATAATCCTCCCACTCATCAGCCTATGAAACTGTTGCTGTTGTTAAGTCACCAAGTCATGTCTGACCCTTTGGGACCTGATGGACTGCACCAGGCTTCCCTGTTCTTCATCATCCCCTATAGTTTGCCCAAGTTCATGTCCACTGGGTCAGTGATGCCATCCAACCATCTCATCCTCTGTTGTCCCCTTCTTCTCCCATCTTCAATCTTTCCCAGCATCAGGGTCTTTTCCAATGAGTCAGTTCTTTGAATCAGGTGGCCAAAGTATTGGAGCTTCAACTTCAACATCAGTCCTTCCAAAGAGTATTCAGGGTTGATTTCCTTTAAGATTGACTGTTTTGATCTCCTTGCTTTCCAAGGGACTCTCAAGACTCTTCTCCAGCACCATAATTCGAAAGCATGGATTCTTCAATGCTCTGCTTTCTGCTGTTTTTCATTAGCCTATGAAATTACCCAGCCCATAAAACCTAACCATTCTGAAATGGTCCACCCTGTGTGGGATGTGTTTCCCCTGGAATAAATTCATTTTTCACATATCACTTTTTCTCTCACTGAATTCTTTCTACAAGGAGACATCAAAAACCTGAATTTGACTAGAAGTTCTGAATCCTGAGAGCAGATGTGATTTCAGGTAAAAGACCGTGGGTTCAGGTCCCAATGTGAGCTATGTGGTTTCAAATTCTCTGGGAACAAATGTATGAAGACTGAGGTGGGATGACAGTAATCACAGCGATAACAAAACTCCTGAATAGGTGACACAAATCTCTGATGCAAAAAGCCTCCCAGGATGAAATCTGTGCTCATCTCCAAACCCAAAGGATATTTACCTCAGAATTTACTATTTTACACTAGATGAACAACTTTCAACCAAAATTATGAGACATATACAAAGACAAGTAAAAGACACTCCAGAGACACAAGGTAGTCATTGGGAGCAGGCGCTGCGCACAGCGTGGTGTTGGCAAGAAAGACACACAGCAGGCCAGGAAGCTTAACAGGAAACTCAGAGACAGACTCACATAAATGTCGTCAACACATTTTTGCACAAATATGCAAAGGCAATTTTATGTAGAGATGATAGTCTTTTCAACAAATGGTGAGGAAAACTTGATAGCCTCATGCAAGAATAAAATAAAAGGAAGATTGATACATGCCTCGAACATTATATGAAAATAACTCAAAAAATGGATCATTGACTTAAAGGCCAGATATAAAACTATGAAACTTCCAGAAGAAAATTGATGTGACCCTGGGTTTGGAGGAGAGATTTTTAGTTATGAAACCAGAAGCACATGATTTCCTAAAGGAAATCCATCCTGAATATGCATTGGAAGGACTGATGCTGAAGCTGAAACTCCAATACTTTGGCCACCTGATGCAAAGGGCTGACTCATTTGAAAAGACCCTGATGCTGGGAAAGATTGAAGGTGGGAGAAGGCGATGACAGAGGATGAGATGGTTGGATGGCATCACTGACTCAGTGGACTTAAGTGTGAGCAAGCTCTGGGAGTTGTTGATGGACAATGAAGCCTTGTGTGCTGCAGTCCATGGGGTCACAAAGAGTGGGACATGACTGAGAGACTGAACTGAAAAAAGAAAAAAAATTGTTAAATTGAACTTTGTGAACTCCAGGAGTTGGTGATGGACAGGGAGGCCTGGCCTGCTGTGATTCATGGGGTCGCACAGAGTCAGACGCGACTGAGCGACTGAACTGAACTGAACTGAAAATTATAAACTTTTACTTTGTGAATGAAACTGTTGATGAAACTGAACAAGAGACCCACTTTTGCCTTTCTGGATCCAAGGACCCTGGTTTCATATTTGTAGGGTAATGATTTCAGACTCCTAGACTTTTCTGCATTCCCGAGAGCAGATTTAAACAAATGCTCATCAGGGAAGCGAGGACACTGCAGAAACGAAGAGGAGCAGCCAAGAAGCGATAGCGCAGCCACGGGCAAGGCCCCGGCTCCTCCCCAAAGAATATGCAAACGACTTCTCCGAGTTATTCTGCAAAACACCCCCTTCCTCACAAGGAGGAGGACGGTTCACTTCAGACTGAGCACAAGATTCTCGGAACATGGCCCTGTTAACTCACCACCAACCAGTCAGAAGGAAGTCATGCATCCTGATCAGATCAGATCAGTCGCTCAGTCGTGTCCAACTCTTTGCGACCCCATGAATCGCGGCATGCCAGGCCTCCCTGTCCATCACCAACTCCCGGAGTTCACTCAAACTCACGTCCATCGAGTCAGTGATGCCATCCAGCCATCTCACCCTCTGTCGTCCCCTTCTCCTCCTGCCCCCAATCCCTCCCAGCATCAGGGTCTTTTCCAATGAATCAACTCTTCCCATGAGGTGGCCAAAGTACTGGAGTTTCAGCTTTAGCATCATTCCTTCCAAAGAAATCCCAGGGCTGATCTCCTTCAGAATGGACCGGTTGGATCTCCTTGCAGTCCAAGGGACTCTCAAGAGTCTTCTCAACACCACAGTTCAAAAGCATCAATTCTTCGGCGCTCAGCCTTCTTCACAGTCCAACTCTCACATCCATACATGACCACAGGAAAAGCCATAGCCTTGACTAGATGGACCTTTGTTGGCAAAGTAATGTCTCTGCTTTTGAATATGCTATCTAGGTTGGTCATAGCTTTCCTTCCAAGGAGTAAGTGTCTTTTAATTTCATGGCTGCAGTCACCATCTGCAGTGATTTTGGAGACCCCAAAAATAAAGTCAGCCATTGTCTCCATTGTTTCCCCATTTATTTGCCATGAAGTGATGGGACCAGATGCCATGATCTTAGTTTTCTGAATGTTGAGCTTTAAGCCAACTTTTCACTCTCCACTTTCACTTTCATCAAGAGGCTTTTGAGTTCCTCTTCACTTTGTGCCATAAGGGTGGTGTCATCTGCATATCTGAGGTTATTGATATTTCTCCCAGGAATCTTGATTCCAGCTTGTGTTTCTTGCAGTCCAGCGTTTCTCATGATGTACTCTGCATATGTTAGCTTTTAGGGAAATACAAATTAAGATCACAATGAGATACCTTTACATTAGAACAGCTAAGACAAAACAAAACCACCAATTTCAAGTGCTGATAAGGCTGCACAGCAGTGAGCCCTCCAGCTCTAGTGGAATGCAAGATGGTACAGCCCCTTGGCAAGCAGCTGGGCAGTTTCTTATGAAGTTAAACACGAGTTTATTAAATGACTAACCAATCTTACTTTTGTTTATCAAGTATTCAATCAAGTGAATCTAAAACTTATACAAAAACATGTATGTGAACATTTATAAAAACTTTAAATATAATTGCTAAACAATGGAAATAGCCCAGTTATCTTTCGACAGGAGGATGAAGAAAGAAGCTATAGTTTATCCATAGAATGGAATACTACTTAGTGATAAAAAGGAACCAACTATTGTTTCATGCAACAGCATGAATGAATTTTGAATGAATTTTCTTAAATGAAAGAAGGCAGATACAGAAGTCTGTATGTTGTGTGATTCCATTTATATGACATTCTAGAAAAAGAAAATTATAGAAATGGAAAGCAGATCTTTGATGGGTGAGTGAGGGGGCTGACTCAAAGAATGAGCAGGAGGGAGTTTGGTGGGCAATGTTTTGAGTGGCACAGTGATGGGGGATGTACGATTGTATGCATTTATCAAAACTCATAGAAATGGACATCACAAAGAATGAATTTTACTTATGCAAATTGAATAAATAGCCAGGATGTCAGTGGATGTCAAGAAGGAATACAGACTATGATAAATAAATACGTGACACAATTCCTAAAAGTGATGAGGGAAGAAAGGAGTTGACCTATGTACCTTTGGAAAACAGTATTTAAACTAGGTGATTTAGGCCTGCAGATCAAAACTGTATGTGAATTATTTATTTACTGTGGTGGAGTTTCTCATAGGGGCATGGGTTAGCAATTCTGAAACTAACAAATAAATTGTATCAGTAGAAATCAAATACCAGATTTCTCACTGCCAGAGAAAGAAGCTTACAAACAAATAAGGGGAAGGCCAATGAATCCTATTTTTCTAGATAAAATTCAGAGATAACAGTTTGAACTCATGATTTTGAGGGTTTTTCCCTTTAGTTTTTAAATGTGTACTGTAGGATAGTCAGTTAACAATGTTGTGATAGTTTCAGATGAACAGTGAAGAGACTCGGCCAGACATCTACAAGTATCTCTTCCACCCCAAATGTTAGTAGGCATATAGTTAGATATGAAAATAAAATTTGGGTGCATATACGAGTGTATGTATATTATTTAATTAGAATACATGCATATTCCCATCTTTTTCACCTGACCTGCCTCTTGAGAAACCTGTGTGCAGGGCAGGAAGCTACAGTTAGAACTGGACATGGAACAACAGACTGGTTCCACATAGGAAAAGGAGTACGTCAAGGCTGTATATTGTCACCCTGCTTGTTTAACTTCTATGCAGAGTACATCATGAGAAACGCTGGGCTGGAAGAACCACAGCCTGGAATCAAGACTGCCGGGAGAAATACGAATAACCTCAGAGATGCAGATGACACCACCCTTATGGCAGAAAGCAAAGAAGAACTAAAGAGCCTCTTGATGAAAGTGAAAGAGGAGAGTGAAATAGTTGGCTTAAAGCTCAGCATTCAGAAAACGAAGATCATGGCATCCAGCCCCATCACTTCATGGGAAATAGATAGGGAAACAGTGACAGACCATTTCTCTGGGCTCCAAAATCACTGCAGATGATGACTGCAGCCATAAAATTAAAAGACACTACTCCTTGGAAGAAAAGTTATGACCAACCTAGACAGCATATTAAAAAGCAGAGACATTACTTTGCCAATGAAGGTCTGTCTAGTTAAGGCTATGGTTTTTCCAGTAGTCATGTATGGATGTGAGAGTTGGACTGTAAAGAAAGCTGAGCACCAAAGAATTGATGCTTTTGAACTGTGGTGTTGGAGAAGACTCTTGAGAGTCCCTTGAACTGCAAGGAGATCCAACCAGTCCATCCTAAAGGAGATCAGTCCTGGGTGTTCATTGGAAGGACTGATGCTAAAGCTGAAACTCCAATACTTTGGCCACCTGATACGAAGAGTTGAGTCATTAGAAAAGATCCTGACGCTGGGAAAGATTGAAGGCAGGAGGAGAAGGGGACAACAGAGGATGAGATGGCTGGATGGCATCACTGACTCAATGGACATGAGTTTGGGTGAACTGCAGGAGTTGGTGATGGACAGTGAGGCCTGGTGTGCTGTGGTTCATGGGTCGCAAAGAGTCGGACCTGACTGAGTGACTGAACTGAACTGAGCTGACTGATACATGCATGTATTTCCTGAGAGGGACCTGTAGCAGTGACATCCTATTTAGCACCCAGAACCTGTTTCTAAATACCATTCTCCAATAAAATGAATACTATATATATAGTATAGGGTTGTAGCCCCCAAATAAAATACACACTGATGAATCCATGCTTATATAAACAAATAAGATAGATTATTTCTTCCTTTCAGAGAAATTTCAGTTCATATATGTGGACAGAATAAGCGACAGAGGGACATGGAAAATTACCGCTAGAACAGTACAGTAAAAGTTGCTGTAGATACTGATAAATGCTAAAAATTAATGAGCAAAGGTTTAAGAAGGCATTTTAGCATCACCACAAATGATTTCTGCTTAAAATATGTCCTGATTACTGCGCTGGTTGTTGTTATGTCCATGGAGTCTTTGCTACATCTCCTCCCAGCAGGTGGAGGTTGTTTCTTCTCCGCGTGGGTGAGGGCTAGACCTCGCTGCTGTATTACCAGTAACAGAGCACGCTGACCCCAGGGCCCTTCTGACCTGACACATGGAGGAGCCACCCCCACCTCTGTGGTGTTCTGCCTCAGATTCCACCATCCCACTGAGTCATGAGAAATCATCAGACAAACCCAAGTCTGGGACAGCCTTCAAAGTGTCCGACCAGTAGTTTTCAAATGGCCTAGGTCATGAGAGACAGGAATAAACTGAGGGTGTGTCGCAGGTTGGAGGAGACCTAGGAGACACAAAGTCAGTGCCAGGTGGATCCTGGATTGGACCTTGGAATGGAAGAAAGGGCGCCACTGAAAGACTGGCGACACTGGAATAAAACCTGTGGCGCAGTTAATGGTGTTGAACCAGCGTCAGCTTCTTTACATCATTGTATCATTGCCACGTAAATGTTAACTGAACTTCGTGAAAGGTATATACGGCAACTCTGTATTATCTTTGCCAATGATCTGTAAATGTAAAATTGTTTCAACATAAAGGTTTTTTTTTTAAAGAATATAACATTTTTTGAAGTTTTGTACCTTTGGTATCATCTAATCGTCAATTCTTTGCTTTTTGGTTCTCAGAAAAATCTTCAAAAGGGCTGCAATGGGCTATTTCCCTTTTCCCAGAGAACACTGATCCTGCCCTTCGAGTACTCTTAGCAGCAACAGTACTGAAAACAACAGAAATTTACATTTATTGAGTGCTTACTGCATACCAGACACCCCGACAAGTACTTTACATAGATCCCTACTCATTTCATGCTAAGTAGTTCTAAAAGAACTTCTATCCAATTTGATAGAGGTGGAAACTGAGGCAAAGATACATTATGTCCAAGGATATATGATTAGTAGATGTTGAGCAAAATAGGATTCAAACCACTTAAGATGCCAGACTCCATAGCCAAGGCTAATTATGATAATAATCTGAGGCGTTAATATGTGCTTGAAAGTGAAATCGTTCAGTCGTGTCCGACTCTTTGTGACCCCATGGACTGTACCCCACCAGGCTCCTCTGTCCCTGGGATTCTCCAGGCAATAGTACTGGAGTGGGTTGCCATTTCCTTCTCCAGGGGATCTTCCTGACCCAGGGATCAAACCTGGTCTCCTGAATTGTAGACAGACGCTTTACCATCTGAGCCACCAGGGACGTCTGTGTGCTCAGCACCAAGTTCTGTAAGAGTGCTGTTTTCTTGGTCTGCCCATGGTAGCCATCTGGAATGTCTTATTCCACTGATGAGGGTGCTGAATCCCGGGAAGGAAGCACCTCGCTAAGCCCCGCATCCAGTGAGCCTAACTTTCTCTCCACCTCCAGTCTATCTCACTTTCTTTACAAAGATGTGGCTTTCCCTCCCTTAATTGCCAAACTCAGGGGGGACCGCAGACGCATTTTTCAAAATGATGAAACTGTGTTCTGATGTTCACCCTGCTTCCCAATCGCTTTAAAGTCAGAGTGATTTAAAACTGTTCCTTGTTAAATGGATGCGATGTGGGAACACCACGGGGTCCCTGGATGTTACGGCGAGTGTCTCACCTCGCGACACCACTGAAACACTCCCTGCCTACCAGCCTGTGTTTCAGGCAGTTTATATCAAGACAGACAGCTCTGTTTATGTCACAGAGCCTTCCACTCAAAAACCAAATGGCAAAGCCATCCAGCAGAGGAATTTTCTCCCCACTTCCACATCTGAAATGAGCCCTGAGCTAAAAGTGCCATCAGACGCTCTTTCAGCAAAAACAAACCAGCAAAGGCCCTACAAGCAAGGCAGGATGACAGGAGCATGCATTGCAACGGCTTTTTGGAGTCACCCAGCAGAGGCCACTCAGCAGAGCCACTCTTGAGCCAGAAGGGTAAGGTCAGACTGCCTCTGTTGCATATCACCTTCCAGCTTACGGCTTCCCAAAGTCAACTCTTGAACATCAAGGGGTCATTTTGTACAGGAAGGGGATACTATGCTCACAGGAAGCCTGTCCTCGACCCAGCTAAACATGCCTGGAGTCCCTCATCTTCAGCTCCAAGGGGATGATGCCCGTTGCCAAGTGTAGGGAAACAAGGTGCCGTGCCCCTCGGCAACCATGTACCATGAGACTAGGGACATGGAAGGACGGTGAAACCGGCCCGAAAGGCAGAGCCTCGGGGGTCAGGCAAGCAGAATGGACCTGCAGTAGAACACTTAGCTGTCATTCACAGGTAGAGCTGGATGAGGGTCCTTTCATTCCAACTTCATACTTAATACCCGTCACTGATGAGCAGATAGAAGGGGATTGCTTAGATGGAGGTGACCGCATACAGCAGCAATCTCTGCTTAGTCATTTAACAAATATTTACTAAACACTCACCATGGACTAGGCATTTTGCCAGATGCGGGAGCAGAAAGGATTGTAAGACACAGTCCAAGAATTTGAGGAACTCACAGTCTGGTAGAGAAGATGGCCTTGAAAACAAGGAAGTGCAGCCAAGTATGATATGTCCTGATATAAAGGTGGGTGTCAGCTTATCAGAAGAACCTGAAGACGGTGGGATTTCCTCTGTTTTGGGAGGACTCAAGATTTTTTTCCTGCGTGAGAATAAAATAGTTACTAGTGTTCAACAGTATTTGGTAGGAGAGATGTACATACATCTGCTAGGATAGTGCCATCTATTGTCGGGCATAAGCTAATTTGCAGTTTATTTATTTCTTTAATATAAATTTATTTATTTTAATTGGAAGCTAATTACTTTACAATATTGTGGTGGTTTTTGCCATACATTGACATGAATCTGCCACAGGTAGACATGTGTTCCCCATCCTGAACCCCCGTCCCACCTTCCTCCCCATCCAATCCCTCTGGGTCATCCCAGTGCACCAGCCCTGAGCACCCTGTCTTATGCATCGAACCTGGACTGGTGATTCGTTTCACATATCATAGTATACCTGTTTCAATGCCATTCTCCCAAATCATCCCACCCTCGCCCTCTCCAACAGAGTCCAAAAGACTATTCTATACATCTGTGTCTCTTTTGCTATCTTGCATACAGGGTTATTGTTACCATCTTTCTAAATTCCATATATGTGCCTAAGTATACTGTATTGGTGTTTTTCTTTCTGGCTTACTTCACTCTGTATAATAGGCTCCAGTTTCATCCACCTCATTAGAACTGATTCAAATGCATTCATTTTAATAGCTGAGTAATACTCCATTGTGTACATTCAGAAAACTAAGATCATGGCATCTGGTCTCATCACTTCATGGGAAATAGATGGGGAAACAGTGGAAACAGTGGCTGACTTTATTTTTTTGGGCTCCAAAATCACTGCAGATGGTGATTGCAGCCATGAAATTAAAAGACACTTACTCCTTGGAAGGAAAGTTATGACCAACCTAGATAGCATATTCAAAAGCAGAGACATTGCCAACAAAGGTCCGTCTAGTCAAGGCTATGGTTTTTCCAGTGGTCATGTATGGATGTGAGAGTTGGACTGTGAAGCAAGCTGAGCACTGAAGAATTGATGCTTTTGAACTGTGGTGTTGGAGAAGACTCTTGAGAGTCCCTTGGACTGCAAGGAGATCCAACCAATCCATTCTAAAGGAGATCAGTCCTGGGTGTTCATTGGAAGGACTGATGCTGAGGCTGAAACTCCAGTACTTTGGCCACCTCATGCAAAGAGTTGACTCACTGGAAAAGATGCTGGGAGGGACTGGGGGCAGGAGGAGAAGGGGACTGCAGAGGATGAGATGGCTGGATGGTATAACCAACTCGATGGACAAGAGTTTGGGTGAACTCCAGGAGTTGATGATGGACAGAGATGGCATGCTGCAATTCATGGGGTCACAAAGAGTCGGACATGACTGAGTGACTGAACTAAACTGACTCCATTGTGTATATGTACCACAGCTTTCTTATCCATTCGTCTGCTGATGGACATCTAGGTTGCTTCCATGTCCTGGCTATTATAAACAGTGCTGAGATGAACGTCGAGTACACGTGTAATTTGCAGTTTAATTTATCGGCTTCCTTGCACCATTAGCCTCCTCTCCAGGGTGAGGCTCCTGATCCACTCCTACTCTGGTTCTCTGGGTTACCCTCCAAATGGCTCCCTAACGTTCCCACTCACACTGAAATGATCTTATTCCTCAAATGCAGTTCTTTGTGTCCCATCTCCGTGCTTTTGTATATACTCTTTCTTCTACCTGGATTGTCTTCATAAATGCCGAACAAAAGTCAACCCATTCTTTTAAGGGTCCATCCAATACTGCCTCTTCTAAGGCAGCCTATCTAGAAGTACAGTCTTCCTCTTTGCATATTTTTTTGTGGTTTTGGGTTTTTTGTTCGATTGTTGTTTGGTTTTGTTTGGCTGCACTGCAGAGCATGCGGGATCTTTCTTCCCTGACCGGGGATCAAACCCATGCTGCTCACAGAGGAAGTTTAGTCTTGACCACTGGACCGCTTCTTTAACCAGGGAAGTTCCTAAACTCTTCCTCTTTGACCATCTAGAGTGCAATCTTCTGTCTCCTTTATCTTACTAATCACACCCTTCCTGACACTGCTGTTATTTCTGCCTCTAAATTATACATGATTTCAGACTAGGTCTCATGTGACATTTTTAGAAGCTAGCAGAGTAACTGGAACTTTGAATGGATTCAGCACATTTGGCAAATAAATGCACTTGTGGAAAGAGATGATACTTTGCTAGAAAACTTGGACTTGACCAACCACAAACAAGTCAAAAATGCTCTACAAGGAGGCAAGATACATTCCAGCAAAGAAAGTAGAGTGAAGATGCTAATGGATTTCTCAGATATCTGGTAGGACCCAGTAGGGTCCTGAGTGTGCAATCCGAGTATCACATTGTGCTCCACGCATCAGTTAATTCATTACTATCATCATGTTGAAATTCTTAATACTTTCCTAACAAGAGGACCAGCATTTTCAGTTTTCTATGGATTCTGCTTATTTTGTAGCTGGTCTTGGGTTCAGTTTAAGAAGCAGTTTCAAGATTCAGAAGAATTAGTAAGAACCATGACATACCAGCCCCTGTTCATCACCTGGAGACTAATAGCTGGTGGGCTGCAGTTGTTAAAAGGTGGTCTGCATTATGCTCCTGCTGAGGTTACAAGGATGCTACTTCCTTTATGTCCTGGGTCTTCCCATCCCTCTGCCCCCATTCCCCGGACAACTGTGTCTTGTGTTGTTGTTATTTAGTCCCTAAGTCCTGTCAGACTCTTTTGCAACCCCATAGATTGTAGCATGCCAGGTTCCTCTGTCCATGGTATTTCTCAGGCAATAATACTGGAGTGTGTTGCCAATGACTTTTGTGAGTATATGGATGTGAGAGTTGGACCATAAAGAAGGCTGAGCATGGAAGAATTGATGCTTTTGGATTGTGGTGCTGGAGAAGACACTTGAGAGTCCCTTGGACTGCAAGGAGATCCAACCAGTCAATCCAAAAGAAAACCAATCTTCAATATTTATTGGAAGGACTGATGCTGAAGCTGAAGCTCCAGTACTTTGGCCACCTGATGCAAAGAGACAACTCATTGGAAAAAGCCTTGATGCTGGAAGGACTGAAGGCAAAAGGAGAAGGAGGCAGCAGAGGATGAGATGGTTAGATAGCATCACTGACACACTGGACATGAACTTGAGCAAACTCTAGGAGGTAGTGGAGGACAGGGGAGCCTGGTGTGCTGCAGTCCATGGGGTCGTAAAGAGGTGGACATGACTTAGTGACTGAGCAACAACAACGAACGGATGGAAGGGGATGTGTTATATTGGTTTGTTGGGGCTCCTATAACAAAGTACAGGCACACCTCTTTTCATTGGACTTCACTTTATTTCTCTTTGCAGGTGCTGCATTTTTTATAAATTGAAGGTTTGTGGCAACCCAAGCAAGTCTGCTAAGGTCAGTTTTCCAACATATTTCATCACTTCATATGCCTGTGTCATTGTTTCATAATATTTAATTTTCCTTATTATTATAAATGTGATGGTGATCTGTGATCTTTGATGTTACTATTACAAAAAGATTATGACTCACTGAGGGCTCAGATGAAGGTTAGCATTTTTTTATCAATAACATTTTTTAAATTAAGTTATGTAAATTTTTTTTAGATACAATGCTATTTCAAACTTAATAGACTGCAATAGTGGAAACAGGGCTTCCCTGGTAGCTCAGCTGGTAAAGAATCTGCCTGCAATGTGGGAGATCTGGGTTCGATCCCTGGGTTGGGAAGATCCCTGGAGGATGTCATGGCAACCCACTTGAGTATTCTTGTCGGGAGAATCCCCATGAGCACAGGAGTCTGGTCGCCTATAGTCTGTGAGGCAGCAGAGTCGGACACGACTGAGTGACCAAGCACAGCACAGGCACGCAGTGGAAACATCACTTTTATATGCACTAGGAAACAAAAAAAATTTTTTGTGTGTGACTCGCTTTATTGCGATGGTCTAGAGCTGAACCTCAGTATCTCTGAGGTCTGTCTGTTCCACAGACTTATATGGAAGTGCATTGTCTCGTAGTTCTGGAGACTGGAAGTTCAGGCTCAAGGCAGGTTTTGTTCCTTTTGAGGACTGCGAGAGAGAATTTTCTGCATGTCTGTCTCCTGGGTTCTAACAGCCGTGGACACTCCTTGGCACGCAGACTGTGTTCCCCACGTTTCTCTGTAAGTGCATGTGAGGCTGTCTGTGCCCAAATGTCCCCTTTTCATAAGGATGCCAGTCACACTGGGTCCTTATAAGAAGGTCTGGGTTGGGAAGATCCTCTGGAGGAGGGCATGGCATCCCACTCCAGTATTCTTGCCCAGGGGAAATCCCATGGACAGAGGAGCCTGGCCGACTACAGTCCACGGGGTCACACAGAGCCGGGCACGACTGAGAGACTAACAGTTTCATTGTGCCACTCAACTTTAACTTAATTATCTCCGTAAAGACCCACTTTCCAAATCAGATCATTCTGAGACACTGGGGGTTGGACTTACATCTTTTTATTGGGAGGGGTGGGGGTGATTCAACCCATGATAGGTGGATCTCTGTCATACAGAATTGTTATTATTTGTATATTCAGCTCTCTTTTGAATGAGATTGGATAGGATTGAATTCAGACTCTCATTTTTCAGTGGTATTCTAAAGGAACTATGACTTCTGCACTCTTTTCCCTTAGAATTTTACTATTCAGGGGAAGTTAAAATCATTTTTCTCTGAGCATGTAAATATGTCATTAGGACCTGGGTAGAGGACTTAGACCTCAGGTTGACCGATGGGTCTTACGGTTTAGCCGTATATGAGGCACAGCCTTCTAGATCTACAAGGGACCCTAAAGGTAACACAATACCTTTGTTTTGCTAATGAAGAAATCCATGTTAAATAATAAAAAAAAAGTTAAATAATTTGCTACAGAGTACACAGCTAATTAAGGGTAGATGTAGAATCAAAGCCATGCCATTTAACTCTGAACATGGAAACCCACTCCAGTATTCTTGCCGGGGAAATCCCATGGACAGAGGAGCTTGGTGGGCTACAATCTGTGGGGTTGCAAAGAGATGGACACGATTTGGCAGCTGACACATGGGAGCTTTTTGATCTATTGTATGTTTGTATATACAAATAACTATCCTAAAATCTTTACATAGAAGAGTTCTCAGATACACACCAATTGTATTCCCTCACTAATGTTTGCAACAAAGGCTGTACAAGCTTGAAAGTGAAAGTGAAGTCACTCAGTCGTGTCCAACTCTTTGGGACCCCATGGACTGTAGCCCACCAGGCTCTTCCATCCATAGGATTTTCCAGGCAAGAGTACTGGAGTGGGTTGCCATTTCCTTCTGCAGAGGATCTTCCTCACCCAGGGATCGAACCCAGGTCTCCCGCATTGTAGGCAGACGCTTTACCATCTGAGCCACCAGGGAAGTCCTCTGTAAGTGCTTAAATGCTCACGAAAGCCAGACTGATTATGCAAATCATCAACCAGGTTGGGTGCTGGTTCCAGGGAGTTGTAAAAAGCTGACGAACAGGAGCCTTTTCTATGCAAGGGTGATGGGGAAAGGAGCCTGTTCCCAGCCCAGCTGCTTACTGCCCTGGGGTCGTGTGCTCATTTTCCAGACATCCTTTTATTTAAAGGCAATCTAAGAAGCGACTTAGCAGCACCAGCAGCAGCAGCAATCTGGATTTCATGTAGAATTTTCCAATTTTTAAAAATTTTAATTTTATTATTTAAAAAAAATTTCCTTGGAATATAGTTGCTTTAAATTGTTGTGTTAGTTTCCACTGCACAGCAAAGCGAATCAGCCTTACCTGTGTCCCCTCTTGTTTGGGTTTCCTTCCTGTTTAGGGCGTCACAGAGCGCTGAGCAGGCTTCCCTGTGCCGTTCAGTGGATGCTCGTTAGGGGTCTATTTTAAACGTAGTGTCAATAGTGTATATACGTCAGGCCCCGTCTCTCAATTCATCCTGCCCCGGTTTTTCACCCTTAGACATAAGTGTGTTACGTCTGTGTCTCTATTTCTGCTTTGCAAATAAGTTCATCTGCACCATTTTTCTAGATTCCATGTATATGCATTAATATGCGATAGTTGCTTTTCTCTTTCTGACCACTGTTTGACAGTCTCTAGGTCCATCCATGTCTCTGCAAATGGCACAATCTCATTCCTTTCTATGAGGAAAGGAAAAGTTGAGGGAAGTTGAGGGAAAACATTTAAATGTTAAGAAGCACTGTATAAGCCAAATAAAATCTGTCAGAGAGCCTGGCCAGTGGTGAGCCTCTGGTTCATATATTTTGCTCCTTCCTTATTCATTTAGTAATCCCTTTACTCCTTGGATATTGCTAGGTTTAAGAACTCAAAGGCATCCTCAGAAACAAATGGAATCACCTTTGACAATACATATTCAAGGCTTTCTGCTGGATTTCTGCAAGCTTTCTTTTAAGCCTTTTCATACCCTGAGTACCTACGTCATCACAAACAGTAGCAAAGTTTGTATGATTAGTAGCCATTGGGTTTAGATTATTTGTCATTTTTGGGGGGCCTTGCCTGGAAGGCTTCAGGGGTCTTAGCTCTCCGACCAGAAATTGAACAGGGTCCCGGCAGAGAGAGAGCAGAGTCCTAACCACTGGAGCAAGGGCACTCCCGTCATCTTCATGTGAGTTTCCGAAATGTCAGCAAGTTTCTGTGAGAAGGAAATACAGTCCTCAGTCTGGGTGGTGGTTGAAGAAGCCACCTTCAGGGGAAGGGACATATTTGGAATTCGAGATGAACAGATACATACGATTGCCTATAAAACAGATAAACAACAAGGCCTTCTGGATAGCCAAGGGGCAAGACTTGACACCTTGCAATAACCTATAAAGCAAAAGTATCTGAAAAAGAATAGATGTATGGATATATGTATAACTGAATCACTTTGCTAATAACCAGAAACACTGTAAATCCACTCCACTTCAATAAAAAATTAAAAAAAAGAATTCATCTTCCCACAGGTGAACTTCCAGTTCAAATGTTTTCTGGAAGGGCCCGTCCAATATCCTTGTGACTGTGTTTGTACAGATGGTTTATCATATACATGTAGCTGATTCCCTTTGCTGGATAGCAGAAACCACCACAACATCGTAAAGCAATTAAACTCCAGCAAAATGAAGTAAATAATAAACAGTGAGAACACCAGGCTTGAACTTCATGTACTTCCCTTCCTCTTAACTCTCCAGGGCAAGGTGAAATTTTTGTTTTGTGATCTCATATTTTACTGCAGGAGATTGAGTGGTGACATCCGTTTATTCCTTTAAAGAGCAAGTCACTCACTCATCCCTGCAGGAAAGCCTGCCCGTTTTACATCATTCAGTGACTCCTCGTCCCTGGGCTTTCTCCCTTGGTTTCTCTGTTAGTGCTATTCAGGTGGTGCGGGTACAGGTGGGAATGTTTTCCCCTATGGAAAGAACGACTTTCACCCACTGATGCGCTGGATCTAAGGTGACATTCTTTAGACAACCTAACACGGACGCGTTCCCCTTCTCTCCTTTTCCCTCTTAGGCAGGCAGTCTGGTTGCGTTTTTCATTCTTCCCAGTGCGGAAATTGTGTGGAAGACAATAGGCTTGTTTCTAATTTGGTGTTTCCGAAAGCTTGGCAAAATAGAAATAAGTCTGTATTCAAAAGTTGAAAAAGAGCATGTAAATAGCAATAACTGAAATTTGTGATTAAACAATTAACAAAAAAGAACCTTATGAAGTCATTAAAAAGTATAAAGAGGGAGGCACTTCCTGCTTGATCATTACTGGGTTTGAACTGTTATTATTTAACGTTGACTGAGCACCAGCCGCGTGGGAGGCAGCCTGGGAACGGCGGGATTGGAAGCAGTCGTTTCCCAGTGGTATTCTCATTGGCATTTCTTCCCAGCCGGAAAACCTGAAAAAGTTTTAGGTAGCACTCTATACAGATACAGAAATAAAGAAAGGGCCTCTAGACAACATGGTTTTTGGGGACCAAGGTAAAGAGAACATCAGCTTTGGAGCAAAACAGACAGACTGACGGACAAACAAAACTGAGTTTGAATCTTGTCTTCCCTCTATTTCTGGGACTGTGGGCAAATCATTTTATTTTTCTCAGCCTCGGTTTCTTCATCTATAAAATGGGAGTAATATTATATCTCTTACAAAGTTTTCAGGAGAATGGATGATGATCCACATAAAGTCAAAGAACATCCTAAATACTTAGGAAAAGGTCACCTAAGTATGATTATTGATGCTAAGCATCTTCATTCACAACCATCTCATTATTTTATAACATTGATTAATTCTAAGGATATTTAAATGTCATAAGGAATTTGAGAAAGAGGAATTTAAAGGGATCAGGGAAAAGTGTACCAGTCATTTAGGATTATGTTATTTCATCTGGCTTTAAGCCAAGCAAATGTTGAGCTGCCAGTTAAAAATGTACCACCTGCCTTCCCCTTCTCTTTAATATATTCTTTAAAGTAGCATGGTGGAAGCTATCCAGCGAGACTCAGAGCATGCTTTTTAATTTGAAATTTTGAGCATCCAGATTCTAGAAGCAATCCTCGTTTTGGACATGTAAACAATGAAGGTATTTGAAGGCTTGCACACTCTCCCCTACATGTTTAAAGGAACACTGCTCCAGACAAACGCAGTTATAATACATTTTTGCTTGGGATTTATCTCTGTTCATATAGAATTATATTATTTTCCCCTATGAATACTAACAGATGCAAGGAGAAGATTACGTAAAAATGGCTTAGTAGAGCTAAGGATATTTTCACTTGTGAGAGATGAAATGCATTAAGCGAAGGCAGGGAACAAAAGCTCTCTTCCACAGTCGGGGATGTATTTTGATGACCCAATGCAAATATTACGCACTTTGGAAGGTGCTTGATCTTACAAGTATCATTTTGTAGTGTGTACTCCTCTCAGCGTATTTGCTATTTTATTTTAATACACATGATTAGCACTAGAAGCAGAGAGTGTTGCGGATAAGAAATTATATAAACACGGAAGATGTAGTGGCAGTGGTCAGGACAAAAGAGAGGGGCAGGCACTCCAGATGCCCACAGATGGGCTTACCTGCCCCATTCTAGTCAAAGGAAGACAGCAGGCATGCAGTGGAGTTCATCAGGCAGGAACGTTCACTGTGGCCACTTCTGGCAGATAAATTGGATTTTTAAAAGAATTAAAAATGCCCAGTACAATGTTTGGAACATGTGTGCACGTGTGCTAATCACTCAGTTGTGTCTGACTCTTTGCAACCCCATGGACGGTAGCCCACCAGGCTCCTCTGTCCATGAGATTTTCCAGGCAGGAATACTGGAGTGGGTTGCCATGCCATCTTCCAGGGGATCTTCCCAACTCAGGGACTGAACCTGAGTCTCCTGCATCTCCGGCACTGACAGGTGAATTCTTTACTACTGTGCCACCCAGGAAGCCCCTTTGGAACACAGAAGACATTCAATACTGGAAATTTATTATTTTTTAGCCTCTTTTCTTTCAGGAACTATGATATTATTGCTGACAGGTGGAATATTGGAGACTATTGATTGAGCACCTGTTATGCAGCATGAATTGTCTAATGAAAAATCCTTTTTGCTTGCATCGTAGCACTTACATTTTTTGTTGCTGTTGTTCCTGGGAATTCACCTTCCTTGAATTCCTGTGGCAGGCTTCTCTGAGGCTGGCCCCACTAAGGTTTTCAGATTTCTCCTGTGGCCTTCTTCATTATCCTCCTAGGGGCAAAAGCCTAGATGGGGCAGGCTGTATGTGCAGAGTTGCTAAGTTCTGTCTGACTCTTTGTGACCCCATGGACTGTAGCCTGCCATGCTCCTCTGTCCATGGGATTTCCCAGGCAAGAGTACTGAATTACCATTTCCTTCTCCAGGGGCTTTTCCTAACCCAGGTCAAGATGTTTCAATAAAAATTATGATTATTACTGAGGGGGCCCATCATGCATCTTGGGGGATTTAGTTCCACCACTAGGGACTTCAGCAGTGAAAGCACGGAGTCCTAAACTCTAGACCACCAGGGAACTCTGTGCAAGAATCTGCCGCACAGCACAGGGAACTCTGCTCAAGCTTAGGCAGTAGCCGAAGTGGGAAAAGAGTTTGGAAAAGACTAGATAGCTGTACATGTGTAACTGAATTGCTTTGCTGTGCATCTGAAACTAACATAGCCTCATTAATCAATTGCACCCCAATACAAAACAGAGAGTTAAAAAAACAGAACAAGCAGCCAAACCAAGGAGAAGATGACGAGATCCTATCTCAGAACTCAACCCGAGTAAAGCGAGAGGCCCTGCTTCAGAGTTGAAAAATTTCCATGGACTTTGCAAGTTCTTTCCCCTGACAACTGTTTCTTTCTACTCCCTTTTGGGTAAAACTTTGATCTCCAGGTGTTCTTCAAATCTAGATTGACAGGCAGCGGGGTGTGGCCCGGCAATCCGCATTGGTGTCAGGCTTCCAGGTGGCGCAGAGGCTGCTGGCTCCTAGACCACACTTGGAAGAGACGAAATCAGGAGACCATCTTATGAGGGTCTCTATCAGTCATGAGTTCTTAAGATTGCACGGCTCAGTGGAATAATCGGTGGTTCTGGAAGATATTGAACCCATGTTATTTGCAGCATGAACGATAACTCAGTCATTTACAGTATATAGATGATGTAAAACTGGAAAGTCTTTTTGAGTAGGTGAAAGCTTTCAGTTACTCTTTGCTTTGTTGACTTTCCTCAATCGTTGTCCGAAATAGAAGTTTAAGAGGATGACAACAAAAATCAAATTTTGTAACTCAGTTGTCAGTTATTACAAATAGATTTTCTATCCCAGATTTATGAACCATGTTGTTCGTTGACAATCTATTGGGCTTGTTTTAATTAATTCTCTTCCTTGGCTGAGCAGTAAGTTTCAGGAGTGAGCACAAATTTTGATTTTGGAGGCTGAAGAATTATAGGTCTGATGAAGAACTAGAAGGTCTTTATACCCAAAGGACACTTGAACATTTCTGGGGAGATTTGTGAAGGAGTATATTATTGTGGGATGGATAATGGTGGTTTTCTTCTACACTTAGCAATTTCATAGCAATGATACAGCTGAGTACTATGGAAAACCACCCAAATGCTTGGCAGAAGTAGAATACCAATGGCTCATTTATAATTAAACTTGCCTATTTTATTTATTTTTTCTTGGTGTGTCTATGGCCTTATTTCAGGTTTGAGTTCATTCTTTGATATGAAGACTTACTGCAGGTGAAATACAGTCTGAAAAGAAAGGCTATTTTTAATGTCTGGACTCATTTTTTTTTCTGAATCTTTTCTTTCCTTCTTTTCATCCATCCCCTCGTACCAGGCACCTATTGCTTTATTTTCTCTCCCTCTTGTCTTTTATTCAGGATTCTTAGGGAACAATCTAATACCAGCTATTGGAACTATAACTATAAATCCATATGCTTTTCCAAAGCATATTTACACTTTAAAATCTCATCTTTGTAGGAATTGAAAAATGATGTCCCAGGTATTTGAAAATTAGCATTGATGAGCTGATGGCACCTGAGGAAGGTTACAGAGCTTCTGGTTGGAGCACAGGGAGACAGTTGGGGAGGGCTTTATTTGGAGACTTACAGAGCCTCCAGCTCCCTCTGGAGTCCTTTGCTGCTGCTGCTTACTCACTTCAGTCGTGTCCAACTCTGTGTGACTCCATAGACGGCAGCCCACCAGGCTCCCCCATCCCTGAGATTCTCCAGGCAAGAACACTGGAGTTCTTTGGGACTCAACTAAATTTGTGATTGGTCCACAGCTGATCAATACCATGTGCTTCATGTGCCAAGGACTCTTCTCGCCTTCCCCCTCCCCCCAAAAGATGTTCAACTGAGAGAGGATTCAGATTTCAAAGTGGAGAGTCCGACCACTTTGCATCTTTCAAAAATGCCTTCTAATTTTATTACCTTCTCTCCCTGCATTTTATGCTCAGGTGCTTTGTCAGAAAATGATTGCAGGAGTAGGAAAAAAGGCTAAAAAGGGTAAAACCAAAGATATGGTAGCTTTTTGTTCAATCATTTATTCTTCCAACAAATATTTATAGAATACCTAGAACTGGATAGTATGGGCTCTATAAAGAGGTTTTTCCCCATTGGGGGGAGTTAATTTTTGATTCATCTTAAAATAATAAAGCCTCCATGAAAAATAATTTTTTGGAAACCTAAGCCTCGTTTGGACGGATATGTGGGTGTCGTGTTGTACAGGGTATATACCGCAGGTGACATGTGTGTGGACCGCTGTGGGTGGTTCCCACTGGGCCTGTGCAGCATTCACCTGTCCAGCCTTCAGAGGCACCCCTGTGATACTTTAGGGCCGATGAAACAGAATGCCTGGTTGTCTCTAAACTACTTCTCAAAATATTCTTTCTCCTTTGTTTATATAATAACCACATTCTTTTTTGATAATCACTCAAAAAAATTGCAAATTGATCCAAATGCTCTAAAATGTTTTCTCTTTAAAGTTCACTTTTCATGGAAGACAGCCTTCAGAATGGGAGAAAATAACAGCACATGAAGCAACTGACAAAGAATTAATCTCAAAAATATAAAAGCAACTCCTGCAGCTCAATCCCAGAAAAATAATTGACCCAATCAAAAAATGGGCCAAAGAACTAAACAGGCATTTCTCCAAAGAAGACATACAGATGGCTAACAAACACATGAAAAGATGCTTGACATCACTCATTATCAGAGAAATGCAAATCAAAACCACAATGAGGTACCATCACACACTTGTCAGAATGGCTGCTATCAAAAAGTCTACAAGCAATAAATGCTAGAGAGGGTGTGGAGAAAAGGGAACCTCTTACACTGCTGGTGGGAATGCAAACTAGTACAGCCACTATGGAGAACAGTGTGGAGATTCCTTAAAAAGCTGGAAATAGAACTGCCATATGACCCAGCAATCCCACTGCTGGGCATACACACTGAGGAAACCAGAAGGGAAAGAGACACATGTACCCCAATGTTCATCGCAGCACTGTTTATAATAGCCAGGACATGGAAGCAACCCAGATGTCCATCAGCAGATGAATGGATAAGAAAGCTGTGGTACATATACACAATGGAATGTTACTCAGCCATTAAAAAGAATACATCTGAATCAGTTCTAATGAGGTGGATGAAACTGGAGCCTATTATACAGAGTGAAGTAAGTCAGAAAGAGAAACACCAATACAGTATATTAGCACATATATATGGAATTTTTAAAGAAGGTAATGATGACCCTATATGCAAGACAGCAAAAGATACACAGATAAAAAGGACAGACTTTTGGACTTTGTGGGAGAAAGCGAGGGTGAGATGATTTGAGAGAATAGCATTGAAACATGTATATTACCATATGTGAAATAGATCGCCAGTCCAGGTTTGATGTGTGAGGCAAGGTGCTCAGGGCTGTTGCACTGGGATGACCCAGAGGGATGGTATGGAGAGGGAGGTGGGGGGGGCGGTTCAGGATGGGGAACACATGTACACCCGTGGCAGATTCATGTCAATGTATGGCAAAACCACTACAGTATTGTAAAGTAGTTAGCCTCCAATTAAAATAAAATTAATTTTTTAAAAGTTCATATTTCATGGATTTTTTGCTTCATATGGGGGGAAAAAGTGAAACAAGAAAGAGAGGCTTTTGGAGTAATGTCTAGTGAGTCTAGAATAATCTATAATCTACAATTATAGATGTCAGGGCTATTGAAAGATAGGTCTTACCTTCCTTCCTAATTGGATGGAAACTGTTCAGCTCTACCTTCCAGATAACAATTGCTCTCTAGAGTCAAATGTTTGGCTTCTCTTTACACAAAGTAGAGCTTTTTTCAGTTTTTTTTTTTTTAAACACAAATTTGAGCTAATAAGGCAAAAGGCTGAGTACAGTCTATTCAGTCACAGAAAACCCAAATTATTGATGCCTTTCTATTGTGCTTTTTTTTTTCCCCTTTAAACAAAACAGCCACCAACTAAAGTAGGCTCTTTCACTTGGGCCAGTGCAGACTCACAGCCATCAAATGGTTTCATGAGTAATTAGTAATATGAATGCAGTCATCACATTCTGAGATGTGTATATATCTATCCAAGCAGAGGGGAAATCGTGTAATTAATTTTGAAGCTGTTATGATGTTTCAATTGATTTGGATCAGAAAAAAGAGAACAATTAAGAAGAATCAGAAAACAATATCCTGTTTAGTATTCTAAAGGGAAGAGAAAAATTAAATAGGAGTTTAATTGAAAAATCCTGGTCTATACGAGGGAAACAGAAAGTTATGTAAAAAGGAATCCTGACTCGTTATAGGGGCACTACTATTGGGTCAGCATCTTGGTCAGAAAAATCTAGATTCTAAAGACCACAGTCTTCAAGAGGGTCAAAAGGGGGTCAAAGGTCAGAAGTCAACTGTTTCAGGTACCCACTTAACCCCAAACTTTCGCTTAAATGGCATCCTTCTGGAATTATTCTAGTGGAAAATGATTACTCCATATTAATTCTTAACACAAAGTATAAAGTGCTGTCATTTAGTCATTCAAGCCTTTTATGGGTCGTTTTACCTTCTTCACGTAGCCCTTTACCTATAGGCACACACATGACTGTCTTCACAGCCTCAGTCTTTCTGAAAAAGTCATTAGTAACTTATTTATCTCACACACACAAAAATATTGATAAGTTTTCAGGCTAATGATACAGGATGAAATTCTTTAAAAAATCAATGCATTAAAAAAATTTCAAAACAGGCTTGCAAAATAATAGCTAAAATCATGTTGTGTAAAAATTGTGTTGTTTTATACATATATATATATTTATAAATTATTAATTATTTATTAAGTGTCTACTATGTATATAATCTTATTTCCTACTGCCACTTCTTAATTCTTGCTAGGAAAAAAAAATACAAGGATTCCCTTGTGTCTACTGTATTCGTGAACACAAATTTTCAGGAAAACAAAGTGTAGCCTTAGAGCCCCAAAACCCATGTCTTTTGGAATTCTAATTAAATAAATAATCATGATAGGCAGGAAAATATATATTATATCAACCATAGGTTCCATTGCTTAAGAATTTGATTTAAAAACAGTGGCATGCCTATGAATTGTGGCTGGATTTTTATCCAAAAGGGACTAAAATTGGTATTCAGTAAGTTTTGTTCAAATTGCATAATTCATTTTCTTCTGATAAGTGTAGTGGCATGACCTAGATCTCCTCATGGGCCAGTTTACTAGAATGATGCTTTGCCGATCATCTAAGAAAGCTGGAGTCAAAAGGAAAGAACCTGACAAAGGCTATCTATTACAAACACAACCATTTCCAGCTTTCAGTTAGATGCACTTATGGCCAGGAGGTAGAATTCTCGTTTCCTGGGAGTTGAGCATTTTGGTTTTCTTGAGTTTAAAATATTCACTATGTCGGGAGAGAGCATTTGAGGCAGGCCAGGTGAGACGAGGAATCTCTTCTGCCTTCAAACCTGATGTGCTAGTTTCAGCTCAGGGTAAAATGGTAAGGCCCTGTTAATGGTTGCTTTAGAAAACAGCCTGCTAGAATATACAACATTCTGTCTATTCCATTGCCCCATTCTAACATTCATTAGATAAACAGCCCAGTCTTGTTCACCCCGTCTTAAAGTATGCCTAAACTTTAAGCTAATTGAGAAGCTGCCTCACAGTCAATCTTTTCTCAGCTCCTTTGCTACCCTCTTTTCCTCTCTGACCAAAAAGAAGTCAGCTGGGAATAGTGTGGGGTGTTTTGCGGGGTGTGGGGGGGGCGGGTGGGTGGATTTCATACACCTTCACCTTCTCTAACCAACTCTTTGAAGGCAGAGTGAAAGGAACACGAGCAAGCAGAAGCCCCTGAGTGTGGACGAGCAAGATTGGACGGAGGTGCTTGAAAATGCTTGAACCACTGTGCATCTTTGTTCCATCCACTCTCCAACCTCCTTCTCTTTCTTTCTCGGAACCGCACTCTCTTCACATCTGCCCAGCTTCTCGCTTTGTTCCGAGCTCCACAGAAAGATGGTCCTGACATCCTTCCTCGAGAGCAGAGAGTCTTGTTGGGCCGCTGTCACTTAAAGCGTCCTTGTATGAAACGGACCCCTCTCGGATCCCTTCTTCTCTCATAAGTAGCTCTTCTGAGGACGATGTTTGCATTTCAACTCAAAATAACAGTGAGTCAAGGTGGTACGGAACTTAAATTGCAATCCTTTCAAAAAAGAGGACCGTTTTTGAAGCTTGGGTTTCCTCTGACTACATAAAAAAAGAGCCTCGAGGTGTAAGATGCTGGGAAACCCTGCTTCTCCCTTCCAGTCACCCCTTGTGTTCCTGCCCCTTTATGAATAGCCAGTGAGTGTACTGCAGAACCTTCTTACCTGGTCGCTGAGGTCTCTGTCTCCTTGGCAACTAAACTTTTCAGAGCTTACAGGCAAAATGTTTCCTTCAGTCTTGGAGCTGTTTTAATGCTTTCAAATGTCAGAAGGAAAGATTCTGCAGTCCCACGGGTGCGGGTGTGCGTGGGGCAAGACAATATTGTAAACCGTGCTTAGTCAATTCTTCGCTAGGCAGCGACCTTCAAAAGGTGTGCAAATTATACAAATGAAAGCTGATGTAAATAAATTGTGAAAGAGGTTTGGAATTGAAGCAGAGAGAGGCTCCCCTATCTGACTGACCCCAAAGTACTGGGTCTGGGGCATGCTGCTTTCTCGGACCCGTCTATTTTCAAGGCAATAGAAATTTGCTTTTACGACTGCTGGGCTATAAGTGGCAAAGGGAGTTGGGTCACAAAACACCCCAGAATGACTTTCATTTTGAGTGCAAAGAAAATGCAGCCTTTTACATTTTCCCTATTACTTAGTAGATGTTTCTCATGAGCCCCCACCTACCAGATTTCAGGGTTTTTTCGGGGGGGTTATCTTTAATGAGTCCCTAACTTTGGACATCATTGCTGAGCAATGTCGTCCAATGGCAATGATGCTTTTTTCAAACTCTTCTCCGGGTCTCAGACCACAGACCTTTCCCCTCAACAGAAACAGCCAGCTGTGGGAGAGGGCTTCCCTTCTCAAGCTGGGAGGAAATAGATTCCTGGATCTTTCTTTGGTCATCAGTGCTTGCTCTGGGATGACGGCCTCTGAGGAGTGGCCGGTCCATTCTGGGGGTGTCTACTGCTGAAGGCGGCCTCTGGTGGCCTTGGGGCCTTCCGTCTTGGCACAGCCAGCACAGAGGTCCCCTCTTGCTGACTTGCTTCCATGTGGGCATCCTTGTTGCAGTGGCTCCTCCTGAGGGACAGGAACAGTTCCCCCACGTCAGGGTCAAACCTGCCCGGTGGCCTCACCTGCACGTGCCTGGCCACTTCTCTCTTACCACGGTGACTAAGCCAGACCCTCAGCTGCTAAGTGCGTCCACTGAAAATGAGCTTTTAATGTCATTATTATTTTTTAGTCTTAGACCGGCTTCCATGCAAGCGGGCCCGTATCTGTCACCTTAACTTCGAAGTCCCCTTCAGCAGACAAGCTGTCTTACTTGTGATTCATAACATCCAAATACTATGACTGATGCTTATGAGGTCCTTAGTACTTTTCTGCTGAATTACTGAATGACTTCTCTGAGTTCTTAAAAAAAAAAATAGAAGCCTTTAGCCCAATTGCATTTATCCTCAAATATTCTTCAAGTGTTCTCTCCAATTTATTCTTATTTAAGAAAGGAGTTGATAAGTAGCAAGCCATTTAGGTAAATTTGTCACAGAAAAAAAATTCAAAAGGCAGAAAGTATTCTAGAAGTGACTTGTTAAGACACCCCAGTGAGATTCTGTATTACCTTGCCAGGAAAACAACAGCCCATCATCAATATAGGTAATTGCTAAAGCACATTGATAGGAAAGGCATCTTAATTAAAGATTCTATTGGAAACATATGTGAACCAAACCAATCTTTAGGCCACAGGCAATAATAACCTTCCTATCTAATATGTTTCTTATTTTATGAGCGTGTATTGTCTGGAGCAACACTGTCTAATTGAACAAAGCAGGGGAAAAGGAGCCTTTATGGTCCTTACTCTGTGCTTGATGCGGTCCTGGAGTGGGAGTGTGGCTGCAGAGAGGGATGTTAAAGCTTCCTGGAGCTTGACTTCTGGGGCGTCATAGAGAAGGAGCAGCCCTGACTGGGTCCACGGGGGAAGATGCAGCTGCTGTTGTTCTATTTGCATTGAGGTGTCAGTGCCGACTCAGATTCCCCTTGTTACTCAAACTTCTTGTCAGACTGAGTCAGTGCTTTCTCATTACTGAATCCTGAAAGAAGGTGGAAAGTACTGAAATACCATCCACAGATGGATGGATGAAGACACTGTGGTGCATGTGAACAATGGGACATCACTCAGCCACAGAAAAGAAGGGGATCCTGCCTTTTACAACACGTGGATGGAACTTGATACTATGCTCAGTGAAATAAGCCAGGCAGAGAAAGACTGTATGCTCTCACCTGCATGCAGAGTCTTAAAAAGCCGAATTTGTGACCCAGGGAGTAGAATGGTGGTTGCCGGGGACAGAGGGTTTGGGGGAAACAGGCAGATGTTAGTCAAAGCGCACAAGCTCCTAGCTACGAGATGACTACGCACTGGGATCTGACGGACAGCTTGGTGACGTAAGTATCAACGCTGTGCTGTGTACCTGGGGCTTCCCTGGTGGCTCAGTGGTAAAGAATCCACCCACCAATGCAGGTGATGCACGTTCGATCCCTGGGTCAGGAAGATCTCCTGGAGAAGGGAATGACAACCCAGTCCAGTATTCTTGCCTGGGAAATCCCATGGACAGAGCAGCCTGACGGCCTACAGTCCATGGGGTCACAAAAGAGTTGGACACGACTTACTGACTAAACAACAAAAGCAACAATCTGTGCCCCTGAAGGCCAAGCGGGCAGGTTTTGTAAAACTTGCTCTTGGAGCATAGCTGCCTTACAACGCTGTGTTAGCTTCCACTGTACAGCAAAGTGAGTCAGCTACACGTACGCATGTGTCCCCGCTGTTTTGGATTTCCTTCCCCTTTGGGTCGCCACAGAGCACTGAGTAGAGTTTCCGGTGCTATCTGGAGGTTCTCATTGATTATCTCCATACGATCAATACTCTACACGCATCAATTTCAACCCCCCATTCATCCTACCCTCTTTCCCCTTGGTGTCCATATGTGTGTTCTCTTCATCTGTGTCTCTGTTTCTGTTTGGTAAATGAAATCATCTATACCAATTGTTTTTCAGATTCCCCTTAAACGCATTGATGTATGGTATTTGTCTCTCTCTTTCTGACTTCCTTCACTTGTACGACAGACTCAACATCCACCCTTGTCTCTGCAAAGGGCCCAGGTTTGTTCCTGTTTACGGCTGAGTAATATTCCACATTACTTTCAGTACTTGAACCGTGAACTTCCAGATGTTCAAGCTGGTTTTAGGAAAGGCAGAGAAATCAGAGATCACATTGCCAACATCCACTGGATCATCGAAAAAGCAAGACAGTTCCAGAAAAACATCTATTTCTGCTTTATTGACTATGCCAAAGCCTTTGTGTGGATCACAATAAACTGTGGAAAATTCTGAAAGAGATGGGAATACCAGACCACCCGACCTGCCTCTTGAGAAACATATATGCAGGTCAGGAAGCAACAGTTAGAACTAGACATGGAACAACAGACTGGTTCCAAATAGGAAAAGGAGTACGTCAAGACTGTATATTGTCACCCTCCTTATTTAACTTATATGCAGAGTACATCATGAGAAACCCTGGGCTGGAAGAAGCACAGCCTGGAATCAAGATTGCCAGGAGAAATACCAATAACCTCAGAGATGCAGATGACACCACCCTTATGGCAGAAAGTGAAGAGGAACTAAAGAGCCTCTTGATGAAAGTGAAAGAGGAGAGTGAAAAAGTTGGCTTAAAGCTCAACATTCAGAAAACTAAGATCATGGCAACTGATCCCATCACTTCATGGCAAATAGATGGGGAAACAGTGGAAACGTGGCTCACTTTATTTTTCTGGGCTCCAAAATCACTGAAGATGATGACTGAAGCCATGAAATTAAAAGACACTTACTCCTTGGAAGAAAAGCTCTGACAAACCTAGACAGCATATTAAAAAGCAGAGACATTACTTTGCCAACAAATGTCCATCTAGTCAAGGCTATGGTTTTTTCAGTAGTCATGTATGGATGTAAGAGTTGGATTATAAAGAAAGCTCAGAGCTGAAGAATTGATGCTTTTGAACTGTGGTGTTGGAGAAGACTCTTGAGAGTCCCTTGGACTGCAAGGAGATCCAACCAGCCCATCCTAAAGGAGATCAGTCCTGGGTTTTCATTGGAAGGACTGATGTTGAAGGTGAAACGCCAGTAATTTGGCCACCTCATGCAAAGAGCTGACTTATTTGAAAAGACCCTGATTCTGGGAAAGATTGAGGCCGGGAGGAGAAGGGGACAACAGAAGATGAGAGGGTTGGATGGCATCACTGACTCGATGGACATGAGTTTGAGTAAACTCCAGGAGTTGGTGATGGATAGGGAGGCCTGGCATGCTGCAGTTCATGGGGTCACAAGGAGTCAGACACGACTGAGCGACTGAACTGAACTGAATGTTCCATTGCATATATGTACCCCAACTTCTTTATCCTTTCCTTTGTTGATGGACATTTAGGTTGCTTTCATGTCCTGGCTATTTTAAATAGTGCTGCAATGAACATTGGGGTGCATGTGTCTTTTTGAATTATGGTTACCACACACACACAAATTGGTAATTATGTGAGAGAATGGGGCTGTTAACTAACCTTATTTTAGTAATCATTTTGCAATATATAGATGGATCAAAATCACCATAATGTACACCTTACACATATATGTTATATGTCAATAAAATCTCAATACAGCTGGAAATAAAACTTATATGAGTTGTGGAAAAAAAGTGAAAAGTAAAACTTTAAATGTAAGATTAAAAAAAAGAGAAAGTTGAAATTGCCATTAGAAGTCATAACATTCAAATCCTGAACAATGTACAACTTCTTTCTACTTGCAATAAAAGATGAAATCTTAAAGTAATAATGGCTGGGTATAAAATGCTCTAAATTTTGGTTCAAATCAATTTGTCCATGAATTAAGTTTTTTGGTTCTTTATGGAGTTTATATCTTTGGAGCAAAAAAACTTCTTAATTCAAAACCATGATTGATTGCACAAAATAGCTGCTGGATATTCAATAAATAGTTCTGACTCTTAATTCAGTGTATTCTTAGGGGTTTCCAGGAGTCAGGACAGTAGCTACTGTGTGGTTTATCTTTTTATAGTGGTTATTGATAGATTAAAAAAGTTCTCATTTGCACTACTGTTTGCACTATATTTGTAACATTACACAAAACACATGTTGCTATTAAATGATTTGATAAACTGTGGACTTACACTGATAAATGTGCAGCTGTTGCTTGAGCTATCCTCCAACAGCACCAGAATCATCCATTGGGGCATCTTATTAAGAAATATCCTTAGAAAAGCAATCCAAGCTGTCCATTGTATAACGGGTGTATATCAGAGTTGACACAGATTCTTTCCAACCACTTGCTTTTCTTAATGCAGATTTATTCATTAATAGCACATTTTTACTTCACTTATTTGAATGATTTTTTCAATTTTTATTTTTCAAACATATTTTATGAACACTCATTAATGAATGTTCACAGTTATGAACACAAAAGAGCTTCCTGTCGAGTTCTGTTGACCATCATTGGCTGATTTTTCTCACAGGGTTCTTTCCCATTTGGCTGTATTTTTCCCATGGTGTTTGGTCACCTTTATTGATATCTGGAGTAATCTTTAGTTTTTGCTAGCCTGCTTTGTCTCAGCTGCCCCAGGGGCAGGACTCAGTGACAAACTGAGCTTAGCAGGTTAATAGCTGCACTTTTCCGTGAGTGGCATGGTACTGGGACCGAGGCTTGAAGACTTGGGAGGGCAGAAGCCAGAGGCCCACGTAATCTATGTAAGCGGCATTCCAGACAGAGCCTTGCTGAGGCCCCTCCGTCACATGAGATCTGCGAGACGGTGGCTCTGACCACGCCATAGCATCGCCCTGAGGAGGGACTTGGGACCCTGTCTTTACTGACAGGCGCCGGCAGTGATTCCTCTGGTATTAGTTAATCAAGAGACATTATTTGTGGTGACCTTTAACACTATCCATCGTGAAATATCCTGATGTCAAATTCCTTTTGACTTTTTCTGATAACCGTTTAATTATTTACTAGACTTAGAGATGTTCTGGGCCCTGGAAGGGTAGGGGGAAGAAAGCTGACATCTGAAGAAGTGAGTAATTTATAATGGAAATAAAATATTCATAAAATGACAACTCAGATACTTCAATTAACACCATCCATTCTATTTCTGTTCCAGATAGTAAATTTAAACTTCTGAATAATGTTTGTTTTACAGTAGGCGATGCATTTCTGAACTGAGCAGGCACATTGGATTTCACAACCTTTGAACTAATTTGATCTCTTTCGATCTGGGATAGAAAAGGGATTCTCTCAATATACGTTTACTATAAATAGCAGACATGGGCACTCTGCTTAGAGAACTCACTTTCTGAGCCAAGGATCTTCAGCATTCCCAAGAAGACTGGTCACTTATTAAACTTGGTTACCTGACAACATTTGGATTGGTTTGTTATACAGGGAGGGCTCAGGTATGCAGAACTGGATAAATCAAAATCCTTAGTTCATTATACATTCTTATAATTGGTCTTTGTATGGCTCAGTTTGATTTAGTTATGCAGTGGGTTAATTAATTATTTAAAATACGTAAACAGTGCTTGCACAAGCTTCAAACAAAACAAAGCGGAATCTTGATGATAACCTGCATCTAACTATGTGCCCTCCCCATGAGCTTGTCCTCTATCTTTTCCCGATTGGAGGGGAAATTAGGAGGCAGAATAGGTAAGTGACTTGCCCAAGGTCACAGCCTGGGTAGAGATGGATTCCAAATACAGCCGTGAAACTCCTAACCATTACCTCTTAGAAAAATGTCCATGTGTCAGTGATGTTTTAAGCAAGAAAAAAAAAAAAAAAAAAAAAAGGATAGGAAAGGAAAAAATGAAGGAAGAAATCTCCATGGAAGAGATGACACTTTATCTCAATGTCAGCAGGTGAATTATTTATTACACAACAGCTAAGACATGAAAAACACCGAGGAATATTCTGTAAGTGATACGTACTTTTTGCAGACCTCTGGCCTTAGTTACCTGTCAAGGCTATATATATATATACATATATATATTACAGTAAGCTCCCTACATACAAACCTTCAAGTTGCAAACTTTCAAAGATGCGAACACATGTGCGTTCCCACGTCCAGTCACGTAAGTTAGTTCACACGCGTGGCGTGCGTCCTCTCACGCGTGCATCGTCGTTCCCACGTCCAGTCACACAAGTTAGTTCACACGTGTGGCGTGCATTGTCCCATGCGTGGCGTCGTCCCATGCGTGCGTCGTCATTCCCATGTCCAGTCACGTAAGTTAGTTCACACGCGTGGCGTGCATCGTCCCACGCGTGCGTCGTCGTTCCCACGTCCAGTCACGTAAGTTAGTTCACACGCGTGGCGTGCGTCGTCCCACGCGTGCGTCCTCTACCAGCGGTTGTCTTCTGCGTTCTCTACAGTACTGTATACAGTCCAGTGGTGGCGTATCCTCATTTCAAGCCCAGGAGGTCCAGAAGCAAGTGTGAGAGCAGCCGTGATGTAGCTCGTCCTGCTGTTGAAGGTGCCGTGCTACAAGATTTAAAATGTCTCCTTTACTTTGTGCATGCGTTTTACGTATTAATAGTATTATAAACCTATTGCAGTGCAGTACTATATAGCTGATTGTGTTAGTTGGGTACCTAGGCTAACTCTGTTGGATTTGAAACAAATTGGACTTACAAACTCGCTCTTGGAGCAGAACTCATGTGTATGTAGGGGACTTACTATATAGGAAAAGGGAATATATATAAACCTGAACGCTTGTAAAGCCATATGTAGATTCATTGTTTGCATTTACTGAGCATGCTTCAACAGTTAATCTAATATGCTTCACTTGTGCAGGCTAGACTTTCCATCTTTACGTGCCACGTATGATTTAGAAAATTCTCACCACATGTCCCCTTTTACATATCTATCCAAGCAACACCACCTCCCTCGACATAATCACCTTGGGACACTTGGCATTTGCTCCGACGATGGCTGCCAACTTCCTGAAATGTTTTTGGAGCTTCTTTCAGTTGGATTTTCACTTGTTGCCGTCTTGAGAGATGTCTAATAAAACCAATATCATTATATTAACGTTCCATCTCCCTACACTGTTCCACCCAGACTAGCATCATTCATTATTATGTCAGGTAGGCTTTTGAACTGCAAGCAACAGAAACTGACTCTTATTGACGTAAGTAGAAAAGAAGGTTCTTGGTGGAAAATTGAGTAGCTCATAGATTTTTGGAGAATGTTGGAGAACCCAGTTTTGCAGATGGGCAGATAGTAAGGGCCTTCGTGCAGTCAGAAGCGCAGCCCAGATAACTCCTGTGGCCCGGCGCCATGAACGCATAACCGAGCGAGGGCTGTCACACCGTCAGCAGGGAAGCTGCCTGCTGCCGCTGCCCCTGGGGCCAGAAGTAATTCTCCCGTTTCTTCTTACTTGATAAGCCAGCTTCAGATTCAGAATCCTTGTGTGGTCCCTCTGACTTATTTAAATTTCATCACCATGCTCTGGTCTTCAGAATAGCTGAGAAAAATAGAGTCCAGCTTTCTCACCTTTTAGTGTTCCTGGAGTTCCTGGCAGAGATGGAGACAAGCTCCCAAACACACGTGTCCTCCCTCTATGGTGTGGGGTTGTTTCTGCTCATCTCCTGGAGAGAGTCCATATTTCCTAGACCACTTTGCATTTAAATGTGTACATGTGACTTGTTCTTATGAATGAAATAAAAATGGAGACGATAGTGTCACTTCTGGCTGATGCAGTTAAGGACACGTGTGCCTTTTCCGCTTTCTCTTTCCCCTGCTGTGGGACCTCGTATTGAAGACACTGGCGGCTGAAGATGGAATACACCTAGAATCATGAACACAGGGAGGAAGGCCAGCTGAATTCCAACCTTGGGCTACTGTGTGAATGAAAAGTCAGCTTGTGAGATCTGTGGCGTTTATCTATCACAGGTACAGTCATTATTAACATTTTTCTATGCTTCACACTCAGTCCTTCTTGGTATTAATTATTGGACTGGCTTTTGGTATAGAGACACCTCTAGGACTGTTGAAGGTGTGACTGAATATACCTCTTGAGTTGTGAGAGAATTGGTTTATCTTAAGAATAAATTAAAGATAGGGACCTTCAAGAAAGTACATAGCATCTCTTAGAAGTAGGCATAAAGCTTCTAACCTTCCCTGATATGACACGTAGAGTGAGGGGCCCAGTCTCGAGTCGTGGCCCTTGGCTGTGTCCTGTTTGTCTTTAATCCAAAGCCTCAGATGTAATTGTATCTGATCTAATTCTTACAAGGAGTGTCAATCTGCTCCAATATATATGTATTTAAATGAACCAATCTCATAATTCCACACTCTGTGTCATTAATAACAAATTACTTGCAACACACCCTACAATCATGGAGCACATCAAGTCAGGACCCCTAGATTAGCATTTTCCTGCCAATTTAGGCTTGAACAGAAAGCCAGTGGGGGAAAGGAATAGGGTTCTCTTAGTTCTAGGAAAAGAAACTTCCTACTCTTTAGCATGAATTCAGCCTATAGAAAGCTCCACTCTCTAACTCACACTTACTCTATCACCTTGAAAAAAACCTTCTGTCAGACCTTTGGAACCCTTCTGTGATATCACACTCTTTCATAAATCTCTTCTCATTTTTGGTTTGGTCATAGAATCTCCTGCTTATGAATGTGACATGGAGGAGAATTATCAAGCTCCCCTGGTGGGTCCAGGCCAAGCATTTTTCCCCAAAGAATAATCTACGCAGAGTGACCCAGCCTTCAGAGAATTCTCCTTCTGAGTTTAACATTCTAATATCACTTGGTCCACTTAATGTTTCTTGACAGGGGAAATGAGATTTTTCTCTGAGTTAATTCTAATTAAACCCAAGAGATGCATCCTATACTCCCTTGGGAGTACTCAGAGAATATATTCTAGGGGCACTTTCTTCCAGTGCCATCTTCCAGGTAAGTAAGTGTGTTGAAAAGATTAGCCATGGGATGGGGAAGTATATATATATAGAATAGTCTCCAGAGTAAGTAGACCCTTCCAATAGACACTGATGGCATGTTAAGGATCATCAGAAGCCAACAGTATGTGTCTTACAGAGCATTTTCTAAATGGGGACTGAACTGTATCCTACTAAGTCAAGGATCGGATTATGTGGTAGACAGATCAGGGAATCCAGCCATCTCTCCAGATGTTTTTAGGAAAAACATTTTTTTTTTTTAAAAAAAACCTTGTTTATATTTTGTCCTAAACTTCTTGGAAAAACAACTCCCCAACTTCCCAGTGTCCTGTTAGCTGAGTTGTTTTGGGTTTTGCAACGCCACCCAAGGCGTTAGGAATAGAGAACATTGGGAGTGATTTTCTTTTCTGTATAAGTAGTTTAAGTCCTCCAGGATTGAATCAGTGCCCTCAAAGGCAAATTTATTTGTTGACAAACCTAGGGTTTATCATGGAGAATCAAGACAAAGGGATCCTTCAATTTACAGTTTCTCTTCCCAACAGTTCATCTCATGAGAGAGAAAAGAGAAAAACTCCATGCCAGTGGCAGGTACCAAGGTGGCACCTCCAGGATTCATTGCTTTGCCACTTCCACATGTTTCACTGTCATATACAGCTTCTTTTCTTCCTTTGCAGGCATGTTTTCTTCTTCCTCCTTTTAACGGGCTACGATAGGGGATACAAAGTCAGCAAGAGACATAAAAGATTGGAGAAAGAAGGAAGAAGCAGAGCCAAATTTTTACCAGCTCTGGGACTCATGGAATTATGTGGTGGACAGATCATGGGTGGAAAAGGAAATGACAACCCACTCCAATATTCTTGCCTGGAGAATACCTATGGACACTTGAGCCTGGGGTCGCGGAGTTGGACACAACTGAAGTAATTTAGCAGCAGATCAGGGAATCCAACTTTTGGTTTCTCAACTCTACACTTCTCTAGATGCTTTTAGGAAAAAATCCTTTTTTTACCAAGTTTTACTGAGGTATAATCTACAAATAAAAATTTTAACATATGTGAAATGTACAAGGATATAATTTGACATATGTAGAAATGGTATGGCCCTAACGGAAGCAAAAGATATTAAGAAGTGGCAACAATGGAGAGAACTAAACAAAAAAGATCTTTATGACCCAGATAACCACGATAGTGTGATCACTCACCTAGAGCCAGACATCCTGGAATGCAAAGTCAAGTGGGCCTTAGGAAGCATTACTACAAACAAAGCTAGTGGAGGTGATGGAATTCCAGTTGAGTGATTTCAAATCCTAAAAGACTATGCTGTGAAAGTGCTGCACTCAATATTCCAGCACATTTGGAAAACTCAGCAGTGGCCACAGGACTGGAAAAGGTCAGTTTTCATTCCAATCCCCAAAAAGGCAATGCCAGAAAATGTTTAAACTACCGTACAATTGCACTCATTTCACACGCTAGCAAAGTAATGTTCAGAATTCTCCAAGCCAGGCTTCAATACTACATGAACTGTGAACTTCCAGATGTTCAAGCTGGATTTAGAAAAGGCAGAGGAACCAGAGATAAAATTGTGAACATCTGTTGAGAAAACAAGAGAGTTCCAGAAAAACATCTACTTCTGTTTTACTGACTATGCCAAAGCCTTTGACTGTGTGGATCACAACAAACTGTGGAAAATTCTTTAAGAGAAAGAAATACTAGACCACCTTACCTGCTTTCTGAGAAATCTGTATGCAGACCAAGAAGCAACAGTAAGAACCGGATATGGAAAAACAGACTGTTTCCAAATTGGGAAAGGAGTTCATCAAGGCTGTATATTGTCACCCTACTTATTTAACTTATATGCAGAATATACCATGTGAAACGCCAGGCTGGAGGAACCACACGATGGAATCAAGATTGCCGGGTCCATTTAGTCAAAAGGCTCTGCGCATCAGGTGGCCAAAGTATTGGAGTTTCAGCTTTAGCATCAGTGTTTCCAATGAACACCCAGGACTGATCTCCTTTAGGATGGACTGGTCGGATCTCCTTGCAGTCCAAGGGACTCTCAAGAGTCTTCTCCAACACCACAGTTCAAAAGCATCAATTCTTCCATGCTCAGCTTTCTTTATAGTCCAACGCTCACATCATACGTGACTACTGAAAAAACCATAGCCTTGACCAGATGGACTTTTGTTGACAAAGTAATGTCTCTGCTTTTTAATATGCTGTTTAGGTTGGTCATAACTTTCCTTCCAAGGAGTAAGCGTCTTTTAATTTCATGGCTGAAATCACCATCTGCAGTGATTTTGGAGCCCCCCAAAATAAAGTCAGCCAGTGTTTCCACTGTTTCCCCATCTATTTGCCATGAAGTGATGGGACCAGATGCCATGATCTTAGTTTTCTGAATGTTGAGCTTTAAGCCAACTTTTCACTCTCCTCTTTCACTTTCATCAAGAGGCTCTTTAGTTCTTCCCTTTCTGCCATAAGGGTGGTATTAGTTCTTCTTTAAGTGTTTGAATTCAACAGTGAAGCCATCTGATTCTAAATTCTTTTTGTTTAGAAGTTTATGATTACTGATTTAATCTCCTTACCAGCTGTTAGTTTGTTCAGATTTTCTATTTCTTCATAATTCAGTCTTGGTAGTTTTATGTTTCCACAAGTTTATCCATTTCTTATAAGTTATCGAGTTTGTTGATATTTAGTTATTCCTGGCAGTTTATCATGATTATTAGCATCAAATTCTGTGCTATCAGTTGTAATGTCTTTCATTTTCTATTTTATTTATTTGACTTTTCTCTTTTCCATAGTTAAACTAAAAATTTGTGAATTTTCTTAGCTTTTAAAAAAACATCTCAGTTTTTTTGAGCTTTACTATTAATTTTTTAGTCACTAATTGATTTCCTTCCTTCTACTAATTTTGGGCTTAGTCTGTTCTTCTTTTTCTAGTTCATTGAGGTGTATAGCTAGGTTATTTATTTCATATCTTTTTTTTTTCTTAATGAGGCATTTATTGCTATAAAATTCCCTCTTAGAACTGCTTTTGCTGCATCTCAGATTGTATTTCCATTTTCATTTATATCAAGATATTTTTAAATTTTCCTTTGAATTTTTCTTTGACTTATTGGTTGTTTAGAAGCATGTTGTTTAATTATCAGTTATTTATAAATCTTCTAGTTTTCATTTTTATTTCAATTTTCACACCATTGAAATTGTTATAATTTCAATCACTTTTGATGCATTCAGAGTTATTTTGAGGCCTGCCATTTGAACTTTCAGAGAATGCTCTATGTGTGCTTGAGAGGAATATATATTGTGCTGCTGTTGGATGGGATACTCTGTATATCTGTTGGTTCCATCTGGTCTACAGTGAATTTAAATCCTGTTTTTCCCTTATTGATTTTTGTTTAGATGATTTATCCATTGTTGAAAGTAGAACATTGAAATGCCCCCATATTATTATATTGCTGTCTATTTTTTCCCTTTAAAACTGTTAGTATTCTGCTCTATAGATTTTCTTTCCCAGCCGTGAAGAAGTGATCTCATGTAGGAGATGAAACTTATCCTTCAACCCTGCTTTAGCTCTTAGTTGTCTCTCAAAGCTTTGGGTTTGTCCAAGATGCAGTCTTTGTTCTCAGTGGCTCCTAGCAGCTGAATGTGTGCTGAGACCCAACCATCTCAGAGGGGCTTGGGGTTAGCATAGGCTACTTAGAAGCTGCAGGTGGAAGCGTGTATTAAAACCACTTCCAGGGACAATCTGAGAGACGGGTGTCTGCAGCTGCTGCCTCTGCACTGAGCCCCGAGGGAATAGCGACACGAGTGCTCATGCGTCTGTTAAGAGCCGCCTCTCTGTTTGCTGTATTCCTGTGAGACTCATCAGTGCAGACCCTGCTGGCTTTCTGAGCGACGTGATTTGGGGCCCATCCCTTGGGTGTCAACCATAAGAATGGGGCATTAGGTTGGGAGCTTCACTACTCAAGGAGAAACTGGGACTTGAGGATTCCCGCTGATTGTATGGTGCTGAGTGTCACACAGCAGTGACAGCCGGCACTGTACTTGGGTGGGGTTTATGGCAAGAGTGTGTTTCATCCTTTCCTACTAATGCTCAGACAGTGTTTGTCTTCCTTTGACTTATGTCACTCAACACAATACCCTCCAAGTCCATCCACGTTGCAGCAAAATTTCATTCTTTTTTATGTCTGAGTATTATCCCATTGTGTGTATACTACTACATCTTCTTTATCCATTCATCTACTGCCACGTCTATGTTGCTTCCCTATCTCGTATGCATGTATGTGTTCTAAGTCCCTGTCTTGGGAATTGTAAATAATGCTGCTATGAACATTGGGGTACCTGAATCTTTTCAAATTAGTATTTTTCGCTTTTTTGGGGGGATATCGGAGAAGGCAATGGCACCCCACTCCAGTACTCTTGCCTGGAAAATCCCATGGATGGAGGGGCCTGGTGGCCTGCAGTCCATGGGGTCGCAAAGAGTCGGACACGACTGAGCAACTTCGCTTTCACTTTTCACTTTCCTGCACTGGAGAAGCAAATGGCAACCCACTCCAGTGTCCTTGCCTGGAGAATCCCAGGGACAGGGGAGCCTGGTGGGCTGCTGTCTATGGGGTCACATAGAGTCAGACACGACTGAAGCGACTTAGCAGCAGCAGCATACACCCAGGGGTGGAATTGCTGGGTCATATTGTAGTTCTGTTTTTAATTTTTGAGGAATCTCCATACTGTTTTCCACAGTATCTGCACCAATTTACATTACCTCCAACAGTGTGTGAGGGTTCCCTTCTCTCCACATCCTCACCAGCATTTGTTATTTCTATTCTTTTTGGTAATAGCCATTCTAACAGGTGTGAGGTGATATCTCATGGTAGTTTTGATTTGCATTTCCCTGATTATTAGTGATGCTGAGCATCTTTCAAGAGCCTGTTGGTCATCAGCATTTCTTCTTTGGAAAAATTTCTATTCAGGTCTTCTGCCCATTTTTAAATCAGGGTGTTTAAAACGCTTTTTAGATGTTGAGTTATATGAACTGTTTATTAGCCCCTTATAGGTCACATCACTTGCAAATACTTTCTCCTATTCAGTGGGCTGTCTTTTTGTTCTGTTGATGGTTTGCTGTGCCAATGCTTTTAAGTTTAATTAGGTCCCATTTGTTTTTCTATTATTTCCATTACTTGAGAAGACAAATTAAAAAAAAAATACTGCTACAATTTGTGTCAAAGAGTACCTTGCCTGTGTTTCCCTCTGGGAATTGTATGATTTCTATTCATATTTACAGCTTTAACTCATTTTGAGTTTACTTTTGCACATGGTATTAGAGAACATTCTAATTTCCTTTTTTTTTACATAGAGCTGTCTGGTTTCCCCAGCACCACTTAAGAGACTGTCTTTTCTCCACTGTACATTCTTGCCTCCTTTGTCGTAGATTGATTGACTACTAGTGTGTGGGTTTGCTTCCGGGCCTTCTGTTCTGTTCTGTTGATCCGTATGTCTGTTTTTGTACCAGTACCATACTGTTTTGATTACTGTAGCATTTCAGTATAGTCTGAAGTCAGGGGGAATGATTCCTCCAGCTTTGTTCTTCTTCCTAAAGACTGTGTAGGCTACTTGGGGTATTTTGTGTTTCCATACAAATTTTAAAATTCTTTATTCTACTTATGTGAAAAATGCCATTAATATTTTCATAAGGATTACATTGAATCTATAGATTGCCTTGGGTAGTGTGGATATTTTAACAATATTAATTCTTCCAATCCACGAACATGGTGTATCTTTCCATCTGTTTGTGCTGTTTTCAATTTATTTGGTCAGATTCTTATACTTTTCAGAGTAAAGATCTTTCACCTCCTTAGATAGGTTTATCCCTAGGTACTTTATTCTTTTTGGTGCAGTGGTAAATGCAATTGATCCCTTAATTTCTGTTTCTGAATGTTTGTTGTTAGTGTATAGAAATGCAGCAGCAAAGAGATCAAACCAGTCAATCCTAAAGGAAATCAACCCCGGATATTCATTGGAAGGACTGATGCTGAAGCTGAAGCTTTAATATTTTGGCCACCTGATTTGAAGAGCTGACTCACTGGAAAAAACCCTGATGCTGGGAAAGACTGAGGGCAGGAGAAGGGGACAACAGAGTTTGGATGGCATCACTGACTCAATGGACATGAGTTTGAGCAAACTCTGGGAGACAGAAGGACAGGGAAGCTTGGCTGCTACGATCTATAAGGTTGCAAAGAGTTGGACACAGCTTAACAGCTGAGCAGCAGCAGCAGCATCCCTGCAGCTTTACTGAGCTCTCATTGATGAGCTTTACTAAGTTTTGGTTTACCTCGTCTTTTCGAGTCAAGAAGTAATTGTGGGAGAGATCCTTCTCATTGTCAGGCTTGTCCTGGAGAAGAGACTGTCTCTCTTGGGGGCAATAGCTAGAACAGAGTTTTGCTACTCCAAGTGTGGTCCAGGGACTGGGAGCATCAGCATCACCTGGGAAATGGCCAGTAACACGGAAGCTCAGGCCCTGTGCCAGCTGTTCAGAAGTAGGATCTGCATATTCACAAGACCCCAGGCCATTCCTATTTACTTCAAAAGTGTGGAAGCATTGGATTAGAGTATATCCTTGAGAGCTACTAAAGCAGTGATTCTTAAGAGGCAGACTCAAAACCAACCCTGCTTTCCTAACTAGGAGAGATGTATTTCTCAATGAATTGTCACTAAATTTCCAGGGTGACGAGAGTTTAATCTTCTCTGATTTTGCTTAACATAAATAAAAGCAAAGCAAATGACTCTGCGTCTTTTGTGGAAGTTCCTTCGTGGATCCCTGATGTGGTATTTGTTACTGAAATATTGTCATAATGTTTGCGCTATTTTTGGCTTATATAGTACTTTTAAGTACTTAAATAGTAACAAAAGAATAATGTGCGTGTGCAGTGTAGGCAAAACCTTGCATTTCCTAGAATTTGTTGTTGTTACGTTTCTAATCTTTCAATTGCATATTGAAGTGTTTTTCACTTTGACTTCATTTTTAATTTTTTTCTTTTTTGTTAAAAAGATTAAGAATGAGGCAGGAGAGTGTGTTATTCATAGTAACTGGAGAAGAAAAACATAAAGCCACAGCTACATGAAAGTGTGGAAACAGATACAAACAAACTTATCTAAATTTAAGCAGGATTTTTATTAAGTATTAAAAGTAATCATTTTCCACATAACACACAGAATTCAAACCAAGAGTTTCATGTGGTGATCCACTAGGTTGGACATATTTGTTATTTATTTCATATAAATAAAAGAACAGCAGCATTATGTAGGCAAAGGTTTAGTGAGTTTCTGCTCTAAATAAGTCATTTTTTAGGAATCTGTGCACGTGTGTTTGCAAGCTTGTCTGTGTTTGTGCGATGAGCCTCCTCGGGACCCAATCTTTGTGAATAATCTCTCCAGGAACTTTTTCAGCCTCACTAAGACTTGGGTTTTCCAAGGTAGAAGGGTCCTATCTCTTACTGGGAAATTCCTCAGGCTGGGGACAGTCCCTTACCTGCTTAAAGGCTTTGCTGCTTCAACAAGGAATATTGAAAGTGTCATCAAAGCATGCTCAACCCCGCTATTTGCATATCTTTCTCGGTGGCATCCTGCCAATTTTTTTGTGGGAGTTGCTTACAAGTTGAGCAGGCCAGTTACTCAGCTTATTAAGGGTTAAATGATTAACTCAGGTAGTTGGTATCTAGTTGAGGAAGAGTCAGAATCAGGATAAAAATACAAGGCTCATGTTGCGTGTTTCTCTTTTCTATCACTGACCAAGTAGCCCTTGACATGCAGGCCATCAAGAGCAGTGATTTTCAAAGTTGAGCCTGTATCAGAGTTTTCTGGAGGGCTTATTAAGACTTGCTCAGTCCCACTCCCCAAGTTTTTGAGACAAAGGGTCTGGGATGAGCTTGGCAACTTGCATTTCTTTTATTTTATTTCTATTTTTTAATGGAGATAGAGTTGATTTACAATGCTGTGTTCATTTTTGCCGTACAGCAAACTAATTCATTTTCTGTTAGGAACTTGCATTTCTAACAACTGGACGATGCGGATGCAGCTGGTCTGGAGTCTACACTTTGAGACTAGAGTTTACTTTATCACAAAGTTAAGAAAGATCACTCTGAGATTGTTACTGGAACAACTCCAAGGTCTGATAGATTGACTGATTTTTCTGGTAAGCAAGATGATGTAACATCAATCTTTGGGATCTTTGGAAAGATTGGAATCTTTGGAATCTTTGCTCGAGTTCCCAACTCCCAATCTCACTATTTGTTAATCTCACTAAATGTTAAGCTATTTGTTTAACAGCCTCACTATTTGTTGACGGTAAGGTAGCTAATTTGTCTTAATTTTCTTGTCTATCAAGTGGGCACAGTAATAGCTAGCTAACAGAGATTTTGTGAAGATGATATGAGATTAATATATTTAAAGCACAATGCTTTGCATTTAGGAACTGCTTAAAAAAAAGCGTAGCTATTATTAGGTACTAATGTCTACTCTTATGTGAGTGGATTGTCCCTGAGGGCTCAGGCAGGGCCTGTGGGGTCAGGAAAGTACCTGCTCTCCTAAGAGGCATTTTCATGTCTAAACTGAGTGCTCAACTGTAGAGCATAAATCACCTCAACTCAGTCCACCCCAACAAATGTTAATATTTATAGCATACCCACTCTGCTGGAGACCATGCTTAGCACTGGGCAGGTATCTAAACATTTTCAGCCATCATTATATTACCTGTCTATTGCTGCTTAACAAATGACCCCCAAACTCAATGGCTTAAATAAACATTGATGATCTTACAGGTTCTGTAGGTCAGATATTCAGGAGTGGCTTTGCTGATGGTACTTCTGAGTGATGGTACTTCTGACAGGCTTTCTTTCAAGTTTGCAGTCAGATGATCTTCTGTGGCCACGGACATCTGAAGGCATAAGTGAAGCTTGATGTACCTCCACGGTGGCTCACCACACCCCTGACATCTTACAGCTAGCTATTGGCAGGAAGCTTCATTTCTACCCCACATGGACCTCTTCAGAGGGATGCCTGACTGTCCTCATGACAAGGCACCTGGCTTTTCCCAGGGCCAGTGATTCAACAGGGGGTGGGAAAGAAGCCTCTGTGCCTTTCGTGACCAAGTCTAGGCAGTCGCAGGCGGCTCTTTCTGCAATGTCTCCCTGCTTACACACCAGCTCTGTTGAGTGTGTGTCTGGTGAGGAAAGGCCTTCACAGGAGGTGTGAATACTGGTGCCATTTGAAGCCTGGCTGCCATGAGGTGCAACCTTAAGTTTAAGAGGAGCGATATGCCCGCGAGTGAATAACTATTCAAGGGCGGAATGGGGGAAGACCACCAGGAGGAGAGGCAGATTCAGCGCTTCAGGGAGGAAAGCTGTTCTAGCCAACAAGGAGATGCTCTGTGTAAGAGGAGCATCTGATGGGGACCTTGATAAAAATGTCCAGAAAAGGCAGAACTGGAAGAAGGACAACATGAGGTGAGGAGAAACAAACGCGGAGAATGGCGAAAGCAATTCGTGTGAGTTTCGGATTAAGCCTGTGTACCCGACCTCACGTGACGCCCTGCACAAAGTATATAACCTCACTTGCAATCCATGTTTATTGAACTGAGGACTCCATCTGAAAACTTTATGACTTAGCAGTTATCCACAATAAACAATATCCACAATATCCACACCCAGACTGGAAAAGGGGTTCCAACCAGACAGTGGGAATGTCTGGGTCCTCTAAATCTCTTCAGCTTTTCTGGTCTGCACACCCATAAACAGGGTGACTGTTTGTCTAAGACATTCCTGGTGTAAACCTATTTTCCTTGCATAACTAATAGTATATGCTTTCACATTTTAAAAAGTCCTGGTTTGGACAATAAATTATATGGTCACTTGGGTGGGATGACTTTTTGAAATCATAGACTCATGGCTCTAAGTATTCTGAAGACAGAAACTGAAAATCTTCTTGTATTTGCTAAAACCTAGACCAGTACGTTGGTTAGAGAGGGTGCTAAAATGAAGATACGTTACAGATTGGAATTACATATCACATAGAGGAAATCACAAGTGAGGCGTATGTATAGTGTTAAAAAGAGTCCAAAAGCCAGCCAGGTGTCACAAGTTTCCGTGGGAGGAAGTGAGCAGAAAGCAAAAGTGGAAGACCAAGAGTGGAGAGCCAGTGCACTGAGCACTTGAAGGGTTAGGGCCGTTCTTCGAGCTCAGGGTGTGAACTGCATCGTGTCTTAATAATCTCTCTAATACCTGCGCATTTATATAAGCAGAACAAGTGAAAACCTGCCTTGCAGAAATTAAACAGTTGAAGGAGACAGTTATTTTAATAAGGAGCTTCTATATGAGAACCCTTGATACTTCATTATCTATTTATTCCTCCGAGTCACTCAATTTTACTTTATCCTTCATAATTAAAAAGGAGACAAAACCGCGTCTTTAAAACACGGTCCAATGCCGCTGTGGTTCGTGTAAACGGTATTGGTCGAAGGCAGTTCCGCTGGCTCCATCCGCCGCCTGTTGCTATTCTCTCTCGCCACTCCATCTTTACGCTTTCCTCCCCTGAGGTCTTCTGCAGCTTTCCGGGGGTAGACACAGCTTGCGATACTGAGGCTGCGAGTAGACTGTGGTCACACACGGAGGATCTCACTGTCGCAGCCTTTCAAAGACGAGGCGGGCCGCCATAACGTGTCTTTATTTTGAGTCTGGACGGCATCTGTCACCTCTGCGCTCCCTTGGTACACCATCTTTATTGGCATCAGAAAGCATCAGCTACTCACTCATCCCCTCCTTCTCTCACAAGTCCCTTGAACCAAACTTGTGTTTGGGGGCTGTGTTGTAAATTCGATTCAGTGTGAAGGTTTCTTGGAAAGCTGTGATTTGTGTCGTACAAGGGTGTCAATGATAAGACAACGCTGCCTACTTCCACTCCCTGCCCCTGGTATACAGTGCACACACGTCTTTCTTACACATATCGATTCATTTAATGAAACCTACACAATCTCTAATGGCATATCCTGAACGACCAAGGCTCAACACTGAACTTTCCGGCATGTGCTTTTTTCTTAATGAGTAATTTAAAACTCAAGGCAGTTAAGGAACTCTCTACAGTTTTTGTTAGAAAAAAATTATGAAAGTTAAGCATTTATGAAGTTGAAAGCACTAAGATCACTATCATTTAAATATGGTGTTTGCCAAAAGTTCAACATGCAGTTAGCTAGAGAGACAGTTCATCCCTTTAGACTGGTGTCAAGGTCACGACCTCATTTATCTCTCTATATTGTAGTATCATGATTGATACATGTTGTTGAGTAAGTTTCCTGTGTACTTTCTTGGGAACAGAACATTGTGCCTATAAAGTGGAAAATTCTGTAATTTAATCCTTAAATATAATTGATATATAAAGGGAAAATAAATTGGGAATAATTCAATGAGTGAAACTGTCTTTGCTTTTCACTGATCTTATTTATGATTAATATGTAAATCCAACCATTTTTTGAACCTCCTTCTCTGAGGATCTAGGGAATTAGGAGTGAATAGATGTGAAAAAACATTAAAGGTAGGATGACAGATATGCAGTTAGAGGACAGGTAGAATTCTCTTGGGTAGATTCCTAGGAGTGGAATTCCTGGGTCATACAGTAAGTTCCAACAAATCGCCAAACTGTTTTCCAAAGTGGCTGAACTGTTTTACATTCCCTCAAGAAACACATGAGGTTTCCAGTTTCCCGCATCCTCACTGACACACGGATTTTTTCTTGTGGATTACAACTGTGTTAAGGTGTACTATGGGCATAAGAAAAACTCATTGTGGTTTTAATTGGACTTCCCTGGTGGCTCAGACGGTAGAGAATCTGCCTACAATGTGGGAGATCTGGGTTTGATCCCTGGGTTGGGAAGATGCCCTGGAGGAGGACGTGGCAGCCCACTCCAGCATTCTTGCTGGAGAATCCCATGGACAGAGGAGCCTGTAGCCAGGAGGTCACAGTCCATGGGGTTGCAAAGAGTGGTTTTAATTAGCATTCTCATAATTACTAATGCTGCTGTGCATGTTTTCACATGCATTTTGGCCATTTGTGTGTCTTCTTAGTTGAAACATCTATTCAAACATTTGCCTATTATTTAACTGAAATTTTGTCTCCTTGTTGAGTTGTGGAAGTTCTTGATATATTCTGAAAACAGTCCTTTATCAGAAATATGATGTGCAAATATTTTCTTCTGGTCTGTGGCTTGTCTTTTAATTTTCCTATGGTATGTTTTGTAGAACACAAGTTCTCACTTATTTTTAATGCATGTTCTTTGAAAATAACTGTGTTATTGGATATACAAAATTGTTCTTTCTCCAGCCAAACAGAGTCAGAACCCACACTAACATCTTCTTTCCCATCATTTCAAGCACTCAAGCATCAGATTATTATTTTTTCCTTATTCAGCATCTCCTCTGAGTCAGGTGCTATATATTTACTCTTTCTTATTCTCACAGCTACTCTGTAAAAAAAAAAGGTGTTATGATTCTCATTTTATAGATCAGGAAACTGAGGCTCCGGGGGTTTAGCAACTTGCAGCAAAATAAAAGAGAGGTACCAGCAGCTGAATTTGAACCTAGCTCAATGCCACTCTGAACCCCGTGCTTCCAAGATGAGGCTGAGACTAGCTTTCCCAGGCAATGCAAAGCCACGGTCCTGGACACTGAGAAGCAGGAGTTGGAACTTTTAGCCCTTTCTCATGGCACTCTGCCCTCGGCCTAGGAGAGTTGGGGGAACAACTCCCCCATTTCCTTCCAGGCTCTAGCTTTTAGCTGTGAAGTAGCCCCTGTTAGTCATCATAGCTAAAGAAAAAAAATTTTTATTTCAAACCATTAATATTCATCAAATGTTAATGAAAATACATAACAAATAATTACAACAAGCACAGTGTCTGATTAAGATGAAAGACATGACAATCCTGTGAATTTTTAAGCTGAAAAATAAAGAATGTTACATTAATAAGACTTAATTATACCATTAAATATTTAAAATTACCTTCTTTAATAGATTTTATTTTTATTTAATATATTTCTTTTTAAAATCTTTATAACATTTTTTGAGAGATTGGTCCATAAAATCTTATCAACTGTTAGGGCGAAAGAGAATTTTAACTTAATATATTCATCATATTGATCTCAAAACTTCCACTTTATTTATTGTTCAGAAATGCTAATAACCCTTTTACATTTTATTATAATTGATATTTTCTCTACATAGAGTGATAAATAATTAATACCATTACAGGGACAGCATGTGCTGTACACTTATTTGGGGAAAAAAAACAACAACAAACCATCTGAGTAGCGTATTACACATTCCATTTTAACACTCCACACTTACAATTAATGCTACATTTTACAGGAAAACATAATTAACTTTGGGAATCTGTCTTGAAATGACCACATTTATACAGCTGAAGCCAAGGCAGGGGATCTATTCTAAGCCAGCTCTCTGGTGTTTCCACGTTTCAGATGCTTCTAAAGGATCAGTAAAATTATACACCTATTACCAAGTCTTCTCACAGCCTGTGAAAGCTGTTTATAAAAGGGAGAGGATGGTCTTTAGCCTGGTGCTCTCAACACAAAAGTTGGATTTGATTTTAAATTTTTGCTCAGGTTTTAGAACTGTTTTTTTTTTTTTTTTTTTTAAAAAAGTAACACCTCTCTCAAAATTGCTAATAAGATAATTAAATTCATTTGACTTTTCTCTCCCACCATCCCAAGGAAGCTTTTTAGGGAGGAAGAAAATTGTAGCCATTGCTTCTATGTTGCTTTGGGTGACTTGACTGTTTCCATCTTCTAGAGAGACAATTCGGAGAAGGCGATGGCACCCCACTCCAGTACTCTTGCCTGGAAAATCCCATGGATGGAGGAGCCTGGAAGGCTGCAGTCCATGGGGTTGCAAAGAGTTGGACACGACTGAGTGACTTCCCTTTCACTTTTCACTTTCATGCATGGGAGAAGGAAATGGCAACCCACTCCAGTGTTCTTGCCTGGAGAATCCCTGGGACGGGGGAGCCTGGTGGGCTGCCGTCTATGGGGTCGCACAGAGTCGGACACGACTGAAGGGACTTAGCAGTAGCAGCAGCAGCAGGGAGACAATTGGATTGAAAGTCCCTGGGGTGGGATCTAGGCTGAGCTGAGGCTGAGCTGCTCGCCCTGCCTCCCTCTAGTTGCGGGGCCTAAGGTGAGCTCCTTTACCTCTCTAAAATTCTGTTTATTTGTACTCAACAGTAAGCTCCATGAGGGCAGAGAGGATGTCAGCCTCACTCATTTCATTCTTCAGGCCGAATCTGATCCGTGGTGACAGGCAAAGATATTTGAGAAGGAAGGAAGGGAGCAAGGAAGGAACAAGGGAGGGAGGGTGTGGTTATAAGGAGGAAGGAAAAATTGTAGAAATTTCATGCGGAAGAATTACTCGGGAAATTTAAGTAACGTAGTCAATCAGAGCAAATCATCCAATAAATAGTCTATTCTGACTCTGTACCTGTAGTCCAGACCAACTCAGTCATGCTCAGCGGCATCACCCAGTATAAAGATGGAGAGTTGGACCATAAAGAAGGCTAAGTGCCAAAGAATGGATGCTTTTGAGCTGTGGTGTTGGAGGAGACTCTTGAGAGTTCCTTGGACTGTAAGGAGATCCATTCAGTCAATCCTAAAGGACATCAGTCCTGAGTGTTCTTTGGAAGGACTGATGCTGAAGCTGAGACTCCAATACTTTGGCCACCTGATGCAAAGAGCTGACTTATTAGAAAAGACCCTGATGCTGGAAAAGATTGAGGGCAGGAGGAGAAGGGGACAATAGAAGATGAGATGGTTGGATGGCATCACAGACTCCATGAACATGAGTTTGAGTAAACTCTGGGAGTTGGTGATGGACGGGGAGGCCTGGTGTGTGGCAGTCCAGGGGGTTGCAGAGTCAGACACGACTGAGTGACGGAACTGAGCTGACCTGGCTCCTTCACGGACTATTTCTGAATCACTGACCTCTGGCTTCGTCCTGAACCATTATGCTTGTCCTTGTGCCTTAAAGCTAACATGCAGACACTGAAGGTACTCCTCTTGGCCCCCCCGGATCATTTTATGATTTCAGGGTGTTCATTTCTCCGCTTTCTGTGTCTTTGTTTTTAGTGACCTGTACCCGTGAATAACTCACCTTAGAGGTTGACTGCAGTCTACTGAAGCCATTTGGCCACGTGGACAGGCTGGGGCGGTGCCTGGGAGTTTTGTTCTGCACCCACGTCCTGCCTCCTCTCTCTGTCACCACCTGCGGCTTTGAGTCACTGACTGACGCTAGTGTGGGAGCACAGAAGCCCAGCTGGCTCACCATGGGCAAGCGAGTGTGAGTACACTCCACAACTCCCCCATGGGATCAGACCAAGGCTGGGACTTTTCCTGAAGTCGTTGTGGTAGTTTGTGGCTTCTTCTTCCCTCAACTGTTTTTTCCACTTCTTAGGGCCATCTCTTTAATAAATCCCTTGCGCACAGACCCGTATTTCAGGGTTTACTGTTGGAGAGCTCGAGGATGCTGGAAGACAAGTTTAGTTTCCCGTATTCGACTGACCACCCTTCTCCTTTGCCTTGCCTTTGTGATCCATCTGCCAGTGTCAACCTCATGTAATAACTGGATCCCCAGGAACCCCTAGGAATCTGCTCCAGCACTGGCCCAAGTGGGCAGCCTCTGCCCTTCTGATGCCTCTGATCCTGCCTCCTCTAGGGAAATGGGACTTCTCTTTTCATACAGTTTTATGTTTTAAATACTGCCCGTGGCTCAGATGGTAAAGAATCTGCCTACAATGCAGGAGACCTGAGTTCGATCCCTGGGTCAGGAAGATCCCCAGGAGAAAGGAATGACCTACCCACTCCAGTATTTTTGCCTGGAAAATCCCATGGACAGAGGAGCCTGATGGTCTACAGTCCATGGGGGTCCCAAAGAGTCAGACATGAGTGAGAGACTACACTTCCACTTTCAAGTCTTTAGTTTATGCAAGCTTCTGATTAAAGAGCTATCTGTGAGAGGCAGGTCTTGGGATTGTGTTTCAACCTATAAATTCTATGGGAAGCATTAACGTGTCTATAATGCTCAGGTCATATTCTGTGGAATCAATCATGTTAAGGAGGTGTAGGATAGTATTCTTATGAAACCTGGTGAGTAAGAGTTAGACATTGGTGAAGAGCAGTTTAAACATGGGAGATGCTCAAGAAAGAATACCTTATCCTTCATGAGCGTTTGTTTTCTGTGTGAATATATGCACCTCTCGTTTCAAAGGTCCAGTGAAGGGTGGAAGGTCTACAGATGGAGTTCCAAGGAGTCAAAATTTAGTCGCTGAAAAGGAAGAAAAAGGACGGTATGAATTAGAAGTCCTAAACCAGAAGAAATCACACACCGAAACTGAAGGTTAGGAAAGGATGGAAGATGGAGATGTGTAGATTTTATCATTAGAATTTTTATTTATTAGAAGTGAGACTGTAGATTCTATTTATTAAGGTAAGCAACACTAGCTGCCAAAACAAACACCAAAATCTCAGTGGTGTAACACAATGAAAAAGCTTTACTGGACCAACATCACATTATACAGAAAGGAATTAGTTCCAGGTGGATTATGGATAACTTTGTGAGTGAGAAGACAGCAGAACTTCTGGGTCAGTGCTGTCCAGTAGAACTTTCTGTGAAGCTTGAGAAGTCATTGTGCACCAGCCACATACTGCCACTGACCACTTGAAATACAGCACTGGAGGAAATTAGCATGGATTTTATTTAGTTTTCATTCATCTAAATCTAAATACTCATATCTGGCTAGTGACAACCCTAACGGATGGCACAGTTCTAGAAGATAACACAAGACAAGATCTTCATTAGCCTGGGATAGGCAAAGTTTTCTTAAACAGGACACAAGAGGACTCATGTAAAAGAATAAGACTGATTAAAATTGAAATGAAGAATTTATGGTCATTAGAGGACATCATTAAGAAAGTCAAAAGGCAATGCAAAGTTGTACTGCAGATGTATGACAAAGGACTAATGTCAAAAATATATAAAGAAAATCCATACAATAACAGAAAAGAGCAATAACCCAATTTTAAAAATAACAAAAGATTTCAAGACACTTTATAAAAGAAATAATCAATCTAAATGGCACACCATGGATATGAAAAGATGTTCAATACAGTTTATCATCAGGAAAAGCAGATTAAAAGCATGGTGAGATACCACGTATCCACCAGAATGGCTAAAAACAGCAACACAAAAGCCGACAATACTAAATGGTGAACAAAAACTGCCATTCATTGTTACTAGAATGTAAATTAGTGAAACTGCTTTGGAAGACTGGGATCTGTTAATAAAGTTTAAAATATACTTGGACATCACCAGATGGTCAATACCAAAATCAGATTGATTACATTCTTTGCAGCCAAAGATGGAGAAGCTCTTTATAGTTGGTAAAAATAAGACCAGGAGCTGACTGTGGCTCAGATCATGAACTCCTTACTGCCCAATTCAGATTTAAATTGAAAGAAAGTAGGGAAAATATCTAGACCATTCAGGTATGACTTAAATCAAATCCCTTATGATTATACAGTGGAAGTGAGAAATAGATTTCAGGGATTAGATCTGATAGACAGAGTGCCTGAAGAAATATGGACAGAGGTTTGTGACACTGTACAGGAGGCAGTGGTCAAGTACCTTCCCAGGAAAAAGAAATGAAAAAAGGCAAAGTGATTAAGGAGGTCTTACAGATAGCTGAAAAAAGAAGAGAAGCTAAAATAAAAGGAGAAAAGGAGAAAGATATAAGCATCTGAATGCAGAGTTCCAAATAATAACAAGGAGATAGATAAAGCCTTCCTCAGAGATCAACGCAAAGAAACAGAGGGAAACAACAGAATGGGAAAGACTAGGGATCTTTTCAAGAAAATTAGAGATACCAAGGGAACATTTCATGCAAAGATGGGCTCAATAAAGGACAGAAATGGTATGGACCTAACAGAAGCAGAAGATATTAAGAAGAGGTGGCAAGAATACACAGAAGAACTGTACAAAAAATATCTTCATGACCCAGATAACCATAATGGTCTGATCACTCACCTAGAGCCAGACATCCTGGAATGTGAAGTCAAGTGGGCCTTAGGAAGCATCATTACGAACAAAGCTAGTGGAGGTGATGGAATTCCTGTTGAGCTATTTCAAATCATAAAAGATGATGCTGTGAAAGTGCTGAACTCAATATACTAGCAAATTTGGAAAACTCAGCAGTGGTCACAGGACTGGAAAAGGTCAGTGTTCATTCCAATCCCAAAGAAGGGCAATGCCAAAGAAAGATCAAACTACTGCACAATTGAACTCATCTCACACACTAGCAAAGTAATGCTCAAAATTCTCCAAGCCAGGCTTCAACAGTACGGGAACCATGAACTTCCAGATGTTCGAGCTGGATTTAGAAAAGGCAGAGGAACCAGAGATCAAATTGCCAACATCGGTTGGATCATTTAAAAAGCAAGAGAGTTCCAGAAAAACATCTATTTCTGCTTTATTGACTATGCCAAAACCTTTGACTGTGTGGATCACAACTATGGAAAATTCTTCAAAAGATGAGAATACCAGACCACCTGACTGCCTCTTGAGAAATCTGTATGCAGGTCAGGAAGCAACAATTAGAACTGGACATGGAACAACAGACTGATTTCAAATCAAGACAGGAATACATCAAGGCTGTATATTGCCACCCTGCTTATTTAACTTATATGCAGAGTGTATCAGCAAAATGCTGGGCTGGATGAAGCACACGCTGGAATCAAGGTTGCTGTGAGAAACATCTATAATCTCAGATATGCAGATGACACCACCACCTTTATGGCAGAAAGTGAAGAAGAACTAAAGAACCTCTTGATGAAAGTGAAAGAGGAGAGTTAAAACGTTGGCTTAAAACTCAACATTCAAAAAACGAAGATCATAGCATCCAGTCCCATCACTTCATGGGAAATAGATGGGGAAACAGTGGAAACAGTGACAGACTTTATTTTCTTGGACTCCAAAATCACGGCAGATGATGACTGTAGCCATGAAATTAAAAGATGCTTGCTCCTTGGAAGAAAAGCTATGGCCAACATGAACAGCATGTTAAAAAGCAGAGACATTACTTTGCCAATAAAGGTCCATCTAGTCAAGGCTATGGTTTTTCCAGTAGTCATGTATGGATGTGAAAGTTGGACTCTAAAGAAAGCTAAATGCCAAAGAATTGATGCTTTTGAACTGTGGTGTTGGAGAAGACTTTTAAGAGTCCCTTGGACTGCAAGGAGATCAAACAGTCAATCCTAAAGGAAATGAGTCCTGGGTTTTCATTGGAAGGACTGATGCTGAAGCTGAAACTCCAATACTTTAGCCACCTGATGTGAAGAACTGACTCATTAGAAAAGACCTTGACGCTGGGAAGATTGAAGGTGGGAAGAGAAGGGGATGACAGAGGATGAGATGGTTGGATGGCCTCACCAACTTGTTGGACATGAGTTTGAGCATGCTCCAGGAGTTGATGATGGACAGGGAGGCCTGCTGTTCTGCAGTCCATGGGGTCGCAAAGAGTGGGACACGACTGAGCGACTGAACTGAAAATACACTTAGGTTAAAACTCTCAATTTCACTTCTTAGCATCTATTGAAAGAAACAGGCACATATATGTACCAAAAAATATGACCTAGAAAGTTTTTTGCAGCTACGTTCTTAAGAGCTCATAATGAGAGCAATGTGACCTTCTCAATGGTACAAGCATGAATAAACTGTTATGTACGTCGGCACATGAATGTCTGTGTGTATACCTGGAGGAATTCTAGGCAGCAATAAATACACACTACTCCAGGGAAGAGACTCACAAATCGAATATGGAGTGAAAAAAGAAGCTAGTTTTAAAAAGATGTGTGTGTTAGTCCCTCAGTCATGTCTGACTCTTTGCCATCTCATGGACTGCAGCCCGCCAGGCTCCTCTGCCCATGGAATCCTCCAGGCAAGGATACTGGAGTGGATAACCATTTCCTCCTCCAGGGGATCTTCCTGATCTAGGGATCAAACCCAGTCTCCTGCATTGCAGGCATATGCTTTACTGTCTGAGCTACTAGGGAAACCAAGTTTCAAAAAGATACTCAGTTATAATTTAGTTGTACAAAATTTAAAACAAGCAAAAAACTCTAATAACATAAATCAGAGTAACAGTTACCTTGTATGTGTGCATGGTGTGTTGGGGGGGTAGGGGTGGGGTGCGGGCAATGGCAGAAGCAGCGGGGAGGAATCTGGGTGTTAGTAAAACCTGTTTCTTAATCCAGTGCTGGTTAACCAGGCGCAATTAAGTGGTAAAAACCCTCAGAGCTGCACCCTTTCCATTTGTGCACTCTCTGCTTGTATGTTACATATTAATGAAATATTTACTTAAAGTCTCTATTAAAATTTATGAAGCAGGTCAAAGAATGATGACAAGTGCCTCGAAGGGTGAATGACAAAGAAGGGTCTAGATCAGTGATAAAAGGTTTATTTGACTTGTATGCAACTGCACCTGGCAAAGTCATGAGTTAGAGACGGGGAGACTTCACCCTCTGAGCTCTCACCTCTCAGAGATGGAGTTGTATACGTTTGCATGCAGACAGGGCTCGTTTATCCCTTAAATACATACTATTGAGCACTTCTACTAGGTGATGGCCTCTGGTTTGGAGGGGTAAGTTTGGAATAGCCAATTCCAGTTGGCTACTACTGGAATAGCAAATAATTGGAATAGTTATTCAGACCCTGCTTCTCTCCTTCATGGACAGCTCTAAGCTTTCTTTGGCTGCTGTCTTCTATGGAGTTCTATGTGCTTTATATTAAGGCAAGCGGTGATGCTCAGATATAGTTAATTCAGGACTTCTCGGTGAATACTTTTGTCCCCAAAGCTGTAAACTCTTGTGGACAGAGGCTCTGCCTGATCTATGGGTCCCTGTGCCCAGCAGAGTGGTGACACTTAGCAAAAGTTTGAAGGTGTGGCAAAGGAGAGGGTATATGTTAAAGCATTTAGGGAATATCTGCTTTCTCTCCATTAGAGTTTTCTTTCTCTCTCAAGGGGAAAAACATCTCAGGGTTGACTTTTTTATAAACCTGGCACAGAGCAACAGAGATTTTTCTCTTCAAACTTTTGATTCCCAATCTCAACAAATTAAAAAAAAAATTCACTTATATAGCTGCCCCATCACAGCTGCCTGGGGATATTCTATGGATCAAACCATTTTCTCTCTAAAGTATAGACTTCCAATATCAAGGACAGATAGCACATCAATAACAGGTAATATTGGTGTTTACCCATCCTTCCATGCCAGGTTAGCAAAGAAGTACAGTCTTGTTTTCATTTTTATGACCTAGGATCTTTATTCCATGTATTCACAGAGGACTGAGAAATACATACTTTTGTTCTTAAAAAAGAAGGATGATCTAGTACCAGGTTTTTAAATAAATGCGTTGTTTTCATGTCTTTTTTCTTAACCGTGAAGATCTTCTTCCTGGGAACACTGGGGACTTGGTTCTGATGACCTTGTTTTCTTTGAATCCTTTGATGTTTTGTTTCCTCTGTCTGTAGTATTTTTCTGTCATGCCAGTGAAACCACAGAGAAGAATACATAATGGAATGACTGTCCCTTCCAAGCCCTGTGGATGTGGAGGTGGCATGACAATTCTTGGCTTTGCCCTGAAGTATTGGAGCTCATTGGAAGAAGTGAAAATGCTAGCTGCCCGAAGGCTTCTCTCGGTTTGCTTAGATGTACAGGCGGGATGGTAGGGTCAGATTAGTCAGTTTATGAATTATTCAGAGTTGGATTAGCCAGCTGATGGATTATTCAGGCCTCTGTTCCTTTTCCATTTCTCTTCTACCCTGCCAGGCTCCTGTTTATTCCACTCTGCCATGGTTGCACTCAAGAGTGTAGAAAGAAGCAGGAAGAGAAGATGCAGCGGTGAATGATGACAGCAGTGTTCAGAGGACTGAAAGTTGGCCTGCTGAGCACTGTCCCGCCCCGTGGAAGGGGAGGGGCAGAAGCTTGCAGGAACTCAGCACCCTGGCTTGTTTCAGGGCCTGCATCTGACCACTTTAAGAACCAATCAAAACACAAAAGCTGACACCCCAATATGGGTCATGAGAAAGCCGGTGTTACAGGAAGGATGCAGGACCTTGGGACCTGGGTCCCTATTCCAGACACGCTCCTCAGTTAGAGTAAATCCAGGCTCTACAGTGTGCCTCTGAGTCTAGTGAGCTTTGAATTGCTTACTAATGTAATTTAAGTTAAAACCTATTGTGTTAAAACCTATCTATGCAAGGTGATTTACAAACAATTATAGGATTACTCTTCACTGCAAGTTATAGCTGACAATAGCTTCAAATATAAAGCCAATTCATGGTTAAGCATAACAGAAAGAGTGAAAAGGCTGGCTTAAAGCTCAACATTCAAAAAACTAAATCATGGCATCCGGTTCCATCACTTCATGGCAAATAGATGGGGAAACAATGAAAACAGTGACAGACTTTATTTTCTTGGGCTCAAAAATCACTGCAGATGGTGACTGCAGCCATGAAATTAAAAGACCCTTGCTCCTTGGAAGAAAAGCTATGACCAACCTAGACAGCATATTAAAGAGCAGAGACATCACTTTGCCGACAAAGTTTCATCTCATCAAAGCTATGGTTTTTCCAGTGGTCATGTATGGATGTAAGAGTTGGACTATAAAGAAAGCTGAGCACTAAGGAATTGATGCTTTTGAACTGTGGTGTTGGAGAGGACTCTTGAGAGTCCCTTGCACTGCAAGAAGATCCAACCAGCCCATCCTAAAGGAAATCAGTCCTGAATATTCATTGGAAGGACTGATGTTAGAGCTGAAACTCCAATACTTTGGCCACCTGATTCAAAGAGCTGACTCATTTGAAAAGACCCTGATGCTGGGAAAGATCGAAGGCAGGAGGAGAAAGGGACAACAGAGGATGAGATGGTTGGATGGCATCACCAACTCGATGGACATGGGTTTGGGTGAACTCCAGGAGATGGTGATGGACAGGGAGGCCTAGTGTGCTGCAGTCCATGGGATCGCAAAGAGTTGGACATGACTGAGCAACTGAACTGAACTGAACAGAAAGCTTGGAGGTAGAAATTCCAGGGTTGGTATCTCACTCTAGCTGTGTCATAAAAGATCCATGATTTTCTGATTTTTGTTGTACTGTCCTTAGCAATCCTCAGCATATTTCTGATTCTTTTTTCATATGGTTGGAAATGACTGCTGATGCTCAAAATAACCATGTCCCTGGGGCATCGGGAAAGGTGGTAGGCAAATGTTCTTTCTACTCTCAACACTCTTTCATCAAGGAGGCAACTGCTTCAGAAACCAGAGACAGAATTCCTCTTACATCTCTTTGGCCAAAATTGTGTCACATATCTGCATCTACACCAATGGTTAGCAAAACAAAGTGAATTATTACCACTGGTTTAGACCAATCAGAAGGAATCTACCACAACTGAGGTCCTGGTCTACCAGGAAAAAATAGGAAGCTGATAGCAAGGAACATGGGGAAACGAGACCTGGGTGGATAACCAATGGTATCTGCTGCTGCTGCTGCTGCTGAGTCACTTCAGTCGTGTCCGACTCTGTGACCCCATAGACGGCAGCCCACCAGGCTCCCCCGTCCCTGGGATTCTCTAGGCAAGAACACTGGAGTGGGTTGCCATTTCCTTCTCCAATGCATGAAAGTGAAAAGGGAAAGTGAAGTTGCTCAGTTGTGTCCAACTCTTAGCAACTCCATGGACTGCAGCCTACCAGGATCCTCCGTCCATGGGATTTTCCAGACAAGGTTACTGGAGTGGGGTGCCATTTACTACTACTTGCTTATTTACATAGAATCCTAGTAGAAATCTGCAGGAAGTCTTTTAGGGCCTGAAAAAAACAAAAAGTGAGAATGGATACGAATCCATCATTCCTATTTAGACTGGTAGGCACGTGACCAAGGCAGCAATATTTATGGGGTCGGCGGGGTGGGGGTGAGGATTAAGGCTCTATGCTTCTGAATGACAGTGCTGGCACTGTGACTTATTTTCACTGGTAGCATCTTTCAGTTCTTGGAGACACTGTTGTCTCATTTGTAGAACACAACAAAGCTCACGAGCTTGGAGTTTTAATAAATCGATATTTTCATAGGTGTTTGAGATTGGAAATTGTTGGTAAACATTCATGAAATGCTTTATTTATGAATGAGTGGTATTCACGGCACGTCTCTCATTTTAAAAATGTGCATTTATTTGGCTGCGTTGGGTCTTAGTTGTCGTCTGGGGGGTCGGATGTTGCTGCACGCCAGGGCATGTGTGATCTTAATTTCCTGACCAGGGATCAAACCTGTGTCCCTTGCATTGCAAGGTGAGTTCTTTAACCTCTGGACCACAAGGGAAGTCTCTGCATATCTCTTTATAAGCTTATACCAAAGAGAATTGTCGGTGCACTTCATGTGTGCATATCGCTCAGTCAAGTCCGACACTTTGCGACCCCATGGACTGCATCTGTTCATGGGGATTCTCCAGGCAAGAATATGGAGTGGGTTGCCATATCCTCCTCCAGGGCATCTTCCCAATCGAGGGATAGAACCCAGGTCTTCCGCATTGCAGGAGGATTGCTTACCATCTGAGCCACCAGGGAAGCTCTTTATCAGGGAAACCCTTTACCAGGGGAGGCTTTACTAAACAGAAAGTGTATAAACCTGAGCCGATAATCAGGGTCAGAATATAGTCTCAGCTTCTTTAAATCTCAGTGCAATTCAGAGTCTGTGATGTATAGTTTAAAGCGATCTTTAAAAATAAATTTCAAGGTCAACGTCAATACGGAAACCTTAAAACCATTACTGGCCGTTCTCACTCTACAGAGCCAATCACCTGTTAGGATTTCCTTGTGACCGCGCTGCAGTCCCCTCCAGCTCAAGCAGTGAAACTGACACCTCTCCTTTCCTGGAAGCCTCCGGCTCCTTATCTGATCTATTCCATCACTTCACACTAAGTTGCTTAGTTTTGAAAATTATGTGTTTTTTTTTTTTTTGATGACTCCCCTCTTACCACATTCAATCAGTTGTCAAATCTTATCAGTTCTGCTTTTAACACAGTTCTCAAGCTTAGCCGTCCTCATTCATTTCTCTTTCAGGTTAGCAAACTACATTTACATCAAAACCCTGGTGAGGGGACTGTCTCTGGGGAGGGTGGGGGAGGCAAGGGAAGATTTCCTGTGGTTGGATGACTTTGCTGAATTTTCCAAGTTTTCTAGAATCACTCGTCACCAGAAAAAAATGAACAAAAACCATAATAGGATCTGTGTGTTCTTCAGAGATGTGAATTCGGTTATTCTCAGGGTTCGTCTACTAACATTTAGCTCATATATAGAAACGATTCCTAAATTTATGCCTGTGCCTGTCTCTGTCAGGATCCAATCTTCTGGAAGGCATAACCCAGGCTTGTGAGCATCCCACAGAGCCCGGGTACCCAGTCGTGTTTGTTGAGTTAAACTGAGTTGAAGACTGGCCAGACCAGGCAGGCTGCACTGGTCCTTCACTGGCAACCAGCTGCTGACACCTCTGCCCATCACTGGGGAAGAAGAAATCTGTCCTCCTTACCAGTGATTGCTCTGGCACGTGCCAAGCTGGCCTCGCTGGGGATGAAGCTTTCCCAGCGTCATCAGCCTGTTCCCGTCCATAACTGGCCCCTCCCGACAGCAGGGTGTCACGGCGGGCTTGGAACAGTCACCTGGACGATGAGCCCTGAGCAAAGCTCAGCACCCTGACCCTCGAGTACCCTGGGACCAGGGCATCATCACCAACGTGGACGGCAAGGAGTGAAGAAGAGGCACCCGTCACAACGTCTACAGTGAGTGTGGTGGGCTCTGAGGGGTGCCCAGGGCAGCTTCCCAGGCCTCTGGAGCTCCCACCCCAGCCCTGAGAAGGTGATCAGATCACATATGGGACCTTGGACACTCTGAAGAATCGATGCTTTTGAACTGTGGTGTTGGAGAAGACTCCTGAGAGTCCCTTGGACTGCAAGGAGATCCAACCAGTCCATCCTAAAGGAGATCAGTCCTGGGTGTTCATTGGAAGGACTGATGCTGAAGCTGAAACTCCAATACTTTGACCACCTGATGGGAAGAGCTGACTCATTGGAAAAGACCCTGATGCTGGGAAAGACTGAAGGTGGGAGGAGAAGGGGACGACAGAGGATGAGATGGCTGGATGGCATCACCGACTCAACGGACATGAGTTTGAGTAAACTCTAGGAGTTGGTGAAGGACAGGGAGGCCTGCCTGCTGCAGTCCATGGGGTTGCAAAGAGTCGGGCACAACTGAGTGACTGAACTAAGTGAACTGAACTGGACACTCTGGCGTGTGTGTGACTGCAGCCCATGCGTCCCTGTAGCCTCTGGCCACACCACGTGTACTGTCCTGGACTCTGAGGAGGGGGTCACCCACACTGTGCCCATCCACCAGGAGTTATGCCACTCTCCCTGCCATCCCCATCATCCATCTGGACCTCTCTTTCTGGGACCTGACTGACCACCTCGTGAAGATGTTCCCAGAGTGAGACCACAGCTTCACCATCACTGCCCAGTGGGAAATCCTGTGTGAATCAAGGAGCAACTGTGCCAGGGTCCCCGGAACTGGAGCAGGAGGTGGCCACTTCTGTGTCCTCCTCCTCCCCAGAGAAGAGCTGTGAGCTGCCAGACCTTCAGGTGACCAGCATCTTCAACACATGGTTCTGGGATCCAGAGGCACTTTCCTAGCCCTCCTCCTGGGTATGAAGTCCTGTGGCAACCACACACCCACCTTTAGCTCCATCCCACAGGATGATGTCCACATGTAGAAGGACTGTATGCCCACAGGGTGCTGTCTGGGGGACCAGCATGTACCCCATGTCACCGGCAGGATGCAGAGAGAGGTCATGGGCACTGGCGACCCGCAGGACCAGGATTGAGCTCAAGGTCAGGGCTCCTCCTGGACACACGTACTCGGTGAGGGTGGGGCTCTGTCCTGGTCTCCCTGCTCACTTTCAGCCCACGTGGATCAGCCTGCAGGAGGGTTACTCATCAGGCAGCTCCACCGTCTCCTGCAAATCCTTCTAAACGGACTAGGAGGAGACTTGCAGAATTTGCTGCGTAAGTTCGTTGAAAACTGTAAATTTAGACTTCCCTGGGGGTCCAGTGGTTAAGGATCTGAAGAAGTTTGTCCTTGAAGTTTGTATCTGATATCAGCACTGGATTGCAGAACTTGTTGCTGATTTTGACCTTCTGTTTAAGTTTGCTGTTCCTTTCAGTTCAGTTCACTCGCTCAGTCGTATCCGATTCTTTGCAACCCCATGAACTATAGCATGTCAGGATTCCCTGTCCTTCACCAACTCCCAGAGTTTACCCAAACTCATGTCCATTGAGTTGGTGATGTCATCCAACCATCTCAGCCTCTGTCATCCCCTTCTCCTCCCGCCTTCAATGTTTCCCAGCATCAGGGTCTTTTCCAATGAGTCAGGTCTTCGCATCAGGTGGCCAAAGTATTGGAGCTTCAGCTTCAACATCAGTCCTTTGGTCTATGTTTAATACCTTGTACACATCTGTGTTTCAAACCCCTAAGACATGCAGCTCTGTTACTTCCTGACGGAGGTGAGACTATGTTTGTGGAAGAGTCACCCATCGGCTTGAGGAGAATTTGTGAGCCCAGGAGCTTCCTGACCTATGCAGGTTATTCGTGTGCAAGAGCTGCTTATTTCAGGATTTATCTAGAGGCTGGCAAAGTCGTGAGCCAGCTGCCATTTGTCTTTGGTGTCTGCCCGGTTTGGGAAGCTCTTTAGCACCCACTCTCCTTTCTTACCCCATCATTTCCTGCCAGAGCCCCCAGTGGCTGTTACTTACCTTAAGTTGGGAAATGGCTTGCATTTACACCTGTAAGTGTATCCATCCTTTCAATTCATGTAAGGCTTTTGTATGCAAATCTCAGTTCTTTGAGAGATGACCATAAACATTGGTTTTCTACTGTTGCGTGAGAACACTTGGACCCAGCAACCTGTGGCCATTGTGAGAGAAAGCCAAGTGCCGCAGTAAACAACCAGAGGCTAAGCGTTGTGCTGGTGGAGGTGGGAACCACGCAAAACTGTGTCATTCCTGAGACCAAAAACAAAAACAAACTTAAAATTTCAGTCTTCAAAAATTCCCCTCAAATGGCTAAGAGTTTCAAAAGACAGAGAAGAGATCATGAGAAAGAAGAGGGCGAAAACCCCAATCTGCTTCTTTAGAAGTTATTGTTAATTTTCTCATCAATGAAAAGATTTATTTCATTCTCTGTAGCTTTCTCCAACTTTTAGTTTAAATCTTTTTAGTACATTTTTCATTAACTTTTTCCTCCTTCTTTTGGACCCTGAGTTGAATCATATCATTAAGATTCTGGGCAGAAAGTTTCAGAAGAGATGGACGTTGGGATATTACAGCATTTGGAATAATTTATTCTACATCTTTAGTATATACAGCACATCTGTTTAGCCTAAAATTTTGACAGAGTGTTTGACAAAGGCTGAGGGAAAGCAGTTCCCAGGGAAGGAAAGAAAGAAATTTCATTCTAGTTGGCTAGACTAGATGGCAACTTGATTTCCTACCTAGGTCCCCAGATATTGGCAAGTAATGATTTTGGTGTAAATTATACACTTTGATGTGTACAGAGGCTATGGAGCATTTTATATGAAGTAATAATATTAAGTAAATGGATTGAACTAATGACTGCTTAATCTGACATCTAAGGAAATAAACAACACTAACTGACACGGTTGCCCTTTCTGGACTTAAATTCTGGGACAGTCCAAGTTGCCATTTTTGCTGATCTTTGTGAATATGAGATCGAGTTACTTTATAAACAACCACAAGACTTTCAATCTTCAGTTGACAAATTGCATGGTCACTGCTGGAAAGATTGCTCCAGTCCTCCTTATTATTAATCTATCATAACTCTATTTGATTTTTAAAATAAAAGCTTATTTTTTGTTGAACTTTTATTGAAACAAACATGCCCAGTATCATGTATGTTCAGGGACTCACCTCTTGATAGATGACTATCTTTCCTATCCTTGGATCCTCTCTCCCCTTCTAAACTCTCTTTACCTAAGAATCATTCCCATGAAATGGATGGCTTTGAATGGCAATATTTATATATTTCAGTGGGTTGATAAATCAACCTATAAAAATCACATAACAAGAAATAAGACACTAAAGCTCATGTGAGAGTCAATTCCTAGGAAGGTTGATAAGAAGTCCAGGGTCTCCAAGGCAGAGAAAGGGGACCAGGGTCCCCAGGGAGAAGTAAGGGGTCCAAGGCTCTCAAGGAGGAGAAAAGGACAAACATTTTTGTCTACATTGCTTTGTCTCAGTCAATGTAACAGTGAATCTTGCTCGAGGATATGTTTCTCCTTAACAAGAACCTTCTGACTAATCCTCTTACCTTAAGATGTATGTTGTGGGAGTGGGTCTGAAAGAAGTTTATGCAAGGCCTTGCTAAGACTGGCAGGATGGCACTCTCTATCCCCCTTCTCATGTCTGTGTCAGAAGCGTTCTCTGTCCTTTCTCACTTTAATAAAACTCTGCTGCACAGATGTTCCTGAGTGGTCAAGCCTGGTGCCTGGTCCCAAAGCTCAACCTTCCTCTTTGGAGATCATGAATCCCACATCTCAGTCATTAGTGTCTTTAATGAGATTAGAAGTTTTTAACGTTTTTAAACACTCAACATATCTGCTTTCAAAAAATCATGGAAAAATGAAATGAAAAATGGACTGATTTGCATGGTCAAGCCAGTGGATACAGAGAAGGCACAGGCTTGTGTTCCTCCAACTGGATGGGAGTCTTGGTGAGCCTCTGCTTGGTGTAGCAATGCAAACTGGATACAATATAAATTAAATTTGAATAAGGCTGGATAAAGCAAATTTATCTTCCACCATTTCAATGGAAAAGTCATAGTCCAGGAATTTTCAAAATTCCTGGAATTTTTGAAAAATTGCAAAAGCTTTTAATATAATTCAACAAAATGGATGGGAATGAGAGAAAGAATTCTCTCTCATATATACTCAAAATATTGTTTTTCTCTTTCAGGTACAAACACTTGTACAAATACAAATGTTCACTTGCTGTGTTTATTGTTTTTATAATAATAATGAACATTTATATAATTCTTACCAAGTGATAGGCAATGTTTTATATAAAGGAATATATAAAGTATAAATTCACACTATATAAATATAAATAAATGCTATATTTATAAACATACATATATTATAAATATATGCTATATTTCTGACTCTTTGCGACCCCATGGAGTTCTCCAGGCAAGAAAACTGGAGTGGGTAGATTCCCTTTGCCAGGGGATCTTTCCAACCCAGGGATCAAACCTGTATCTCCTGTGTCTCCTGCACTGGCAGGCAGATTTTTTACCACGTAAGCCGCCACAGAAGCCCCATAAAAATGAATATATATGTACATATACACACACAAAGTGTAAATGTACACTAACTTATACACCTCAGTGTATATAGTGTACATATTAAAGACTGATCTGCATACCACCCTGTGAGGTGCCTGCTCTTGTCCTGTTTAATAGGGAAGGAAACTGAGGCTAGTGGTACTAACTTTGCTCCCCAAGGTCGCACAGCTCGCCAGCAGCAGCTGGGACTCAAATCCAGGCGTCTGCACCGGAGTCTGGCTCCTGAGGCTGACATGCCCCCCTCTCCCTGTCGCCGGCTTCATGAAGGTGGAGACTTCCCTGTTCAACTGCAGAGTAGGAATGGCCCTGGCTGCAAAGGCACTCAGGCCTACATTCTGGATTCAGATTCTCAGAATTCATAAATGGTTGTAAATTCCCTCTCAAAAAAAAAAAGAAAAAAGTCCTGATTCATGGTTTTGCAAATATGCCTGATGTGACTAATTTTAAGTTCCCTGTAGTTTAACAACTGACTTGCAAAATTCCTGAAATTCTAATAATCAGCTGTTGCAAACTGATACAAAAAGGCTCCAAACTGCTGAATTGGTAACTGCATGGTGTTCAAAGTCGAGTCGCCATCATCTACAGCAGTGGCACGGGTGGTTGCTCACTCATCTTTGTTATATGAGGTTTGCCCCAGCTTCTCACACTGTGAGTTCGCTGTATCAGTAAAATACTCATATTAGTAGTACTAGATGCGTTGCTGAAAAGTTAGCTGAAAAAAAGCCTGCAAAACGCCCAGCTAAATGCCTGGCCTTTAGTAGAACCTACGTGTCAATTCCTGTCCTCTCGGATTACTCCTCCTTAGGAAGTGTCTTCTTTCTAGCGGGAGTGCGTTAAGTGAATGAACAAGTGAAGAATCGAATGCTTTGGTAAAGAGCATCAGTTTTAAATAGAATGGATGACTTTAGTCTTTACCAATCAATGCATATCGGGGGAAGTATGTGGCAACATTCATGTTTTTGTAACTTCACCATAATTTTAAAGGTCTCTCCTGCCTCAGCCAGGAATGTGAATTCAAATAACAAGAGGCCAAGCTGCTAAGTGATTAAAATGTGCTCAGGGTGAATGGAGCTGGGAGTGGATGGGATTAAGACAAGCAGGAGATCTCACACCCACCATACAGGCACGTTCGAACATTTTTAGACTTCTGTGCGAGCCAAATAAAATGTCTCGGACGAGCATGGCTCCTGTGCGTGCGTGCTAGCTAAGTCACTCCAGGCGTGTCCGACTCTCTGCGACCTCTGGACTGCACCTGCCAGGCTCCAGAGACACACAGGACTCCCCAGGCGAGAATACCGGAGTGGGTTGCCATGGCTTCCTCCAGGGGATCTTTCCGACTCAGGGATCGAACCCTTGTCTCCTGTGGCTCCTGCATGCAGATGGCTTCTTACCTCTGAGCCACGCGGGGAGCCCTGATACGGCTCGTGGGCTCCCGGTATTCCAGCTCTGCTTTTGGAATAAACTCTGAGGCTAACACAGGCTTAATTTGAAATCTGGTTGTGCTGCTTACTAGCTAGTGGTCTTGAGACCAGTTAATTAAACTCTCTGCCACCATATCCAAGGGGTGAGAGTGACCCCCCAGAGGAAGGGGCTCTCCAGTGATCAGGAGCGAGGCCAGGCATGCAAACAATGAACTGTTAGCCCCAGATGACTCCCGGACAAGAGGCATGGAGGTAGGGACAGTTTCACTTGACTCTTTTTTTCTTCTGCATATTGCCCAGAAGAAAAAATTTCTCTGTGCTATTATTGGAGAACTTCTAGCACAGTAACTGTTCTCAAACTTTGATGCCCATTATAATCACGTGGAGAGTTAAAAAAAAAAAAAAAAAAAGAGTGATTTCTGATTCCAAGCCCTCCACCTCCATGTACTTGATCTGGGGGAATGGGCTGGAAATCAGGTGATTCTAACATCTCGATTAAGAAACAGTCCTGAAAGACGGAAGGAGGGAAAAAACCATATGATTTTCAGGGCCATTATGTGAATTACTTTTATGTAATTCACATCACATACATACATTTGCAGCATGCTATTTTCCTTAACAAATGTACAAAGGCTTTCTGCTGGACTTCAAACAAATAAAAATACAACAGCCATTTAGGAAAAAAAAAAAAAAAAAGTTTTCTGGTCTCATGCACACTTGCATTAATTCAAACTGAACTGTTTTCTGTTTAAAAAAGTGAATTCTGCCATCATGAGACATAAAGGATGACATGTGATTGTTGCTTTAAAACGTGAATATCCTGTCTGTCATCTCTCTCTGAATTCTGCTGTGCCCTCTGGACGAACTCCCACCAAGATAAAGCTTAAGCGTCTCACCTAATTTGCCAGGAGGCAGCTTACCTATTTAGGTTAGGGTACCAGAGTTGATGAGGAATTCGTTGGGAAGCCAAGCACAAGTTTTTGCTTTCAACTATTTATAGCAATCAGCTGGCTTTCCCAGCCCCTCATTAGATCAATCATGGCCATTGTCTTACAGTTGAGTGGGAAGTCGTTACAGGTGGGAGAAAGCGCGATGCCTCTAATTCAGCAGAGGCCCCCTAACAGGAAATCTGCAAGGAATTACAATCAAATAGGAGGCTTATCAGGAGAACAGGGTTGCTTCCAAGGCGGGATCTCTGAAGCCTTTCTGAATTCTGGGTTGAACATAAAATAAAATGTAAAGAGATACTACCACAAACCCACTTGGACAAAGAGAAGACAGCATTTTCTTCATGTTGCAAGTCTGGTGGTGGGTTTTCAGCTTTCGCCGAAATGCCACTTGGTACAGACACACTTAGATTTGGCGGGGGCTCCTCTTTTTCACAGGCCATTTATTTGGGAATGTGTTTTACAGGTGGCCCTGCTGCTGAGTCCAAGCCCTGGGCCTATGCGGCGTCGTAGGCTGCACAGCTCTGCGGCTGATTCAAGTGTCACATTATGAGCTGCTGGTAGCCAATGCGGGGGGAAGTTCCTTTTTCCTCACTTTGCTTTTCCCTGGCCTATTGAGCCACAACAGTCAAAAGCCAGCTGAATCCATCATGAGGGGACAGGCAAGAGGGAACTTGCTGGGCTCCAGGCTTCTGGTTAGTCCCAGTGTGTGGGCTCTGGGGTGACCCCAGGAGCATGAGGGTCTGGCTTAGCATCGCTCCCACTAAAACGCGCCTCAGAAATCAGTTTATTTGAAGGAGTTAATGAAAGTGCTAGATATTTTCTACCCACTGGCAGAGGGGAGAAGTAGTGCACGCGTCTGAATAAATAACTGAAAATGGCTTCTCACTGTTCAGGAAGTACAATCAATTTGAAATTAGGATTATGGAAACATCTGCGAAAATTCAAGTGTCATCTCAATTTGGGCTCATTCAGATCCTGTATTTTTCAACTTCCCAAGCAGTGCATTTAAAATCTAATCCTAATTAACACACATAGTTTAATTATAGCCAACAAAATATTCTACAAAAATTGTGTGTGCTGGTTGGGGGGATGGGTGGGGAGGAAGGAGGCGAGGGGGAAACCAGACAAATGTTCCCTGATTGTAAAAACTCTTGTTTGGTTAATAATATAAATCCTCAAGATTTTAAACACACACTGAAGTTTGCTTGTCAGGAATCAAAGTCACATTAGAAAAGCATGGAGCCTCCTTGCGTCCTAAATCTACTTTCTTTCTATTTCTCCTTAGCCTGGAAGGAACAAAGGGCTTGTTAATTTGGCTCACTCTCTTTCGTGAAGACGTTTGTTGCTTTGTTTATTTTTTCCCTCTGATCAGAAGATAAACCTTTATGGTTGTGTTTGAGTACAAATAAAGACATAAATCTGCTTGCATAAAGCAGACTTTATGGTCTGCTGTTTTAGTGATGAGGAACACCTCTAAGGGTTTGAAGGTTTAACGGACAGGCGCCTCACATTTTTGGATGCTTTGTTGGAAACTCGCTCTGATCTACCAAACACAGCAATCTACCATCTTGCAGAACTGTTGGTGCTTTCCCCTCCCAAACCTGACGTAAATGGGATATACAGAGGGAACATAAATTTAAAGAAAACAAAACAAAAATCAAGCAAATAAGGGGGGAAAGACCCCATCTGGAACTTAAAAATAATTTTAACTAAAATGGACTCTGGGAAAGAGCATAAAAATTCTAGTTCATTTTAGACTTGGTCACTTTACCTCATTATTTTGATCAATTATAAGAGAAAAAGACAATTAAAAAATTTCCTTCAGTATTAAGGGGATATTAAATACTTTGTTCTTCTGTTACTCGTGTTAAAATTCAGAGGACAAACTTCTACCCAAGATTCTGTTCGTGGAATTTAATTATATCCCTATTTTTGAAAAAAAGAAAAACATTCAAATTCTCAGTGTCGCTCTGAAAATTTTGCTGTGATATTGGTTGTAATGAAATTTGGCTCTCTGTTACTGTTAAGCAAGTCTAGGTTTCTAAGTATAAAGTAGTGGTATTTCTTTTTATTTAATACTACTGTAATTTCCCACATTAACCCCAATCTTGAAGGCAAAATTCATTTTCTTTTTTGTTCATTTTTTTTATTTCTTTCAAAACCCATTTTCTTTAGCATTTAATAAATAGTCTGTATACTTGCTTTATTTGTAAGTTAATTCCATTTCTTTGTCCATCAAAATTTGTAAGATTTTATAACAATGGGATGCTTTTTAATTGGTTAATAGTGATGAATGAATTAAAGACATTTTGTTGAAAAGAATTCTACATTTCTTTGCAGAAACCAGTGGCTCAGAAAGGCTAGTACAGTAGGAATGTAAGGTATTTAACATGTAAAGACTAGAATCAACCTTGAAAAGTTGTCTGTAGAGTAAGCTTTGATTAAAATCTGTTGAATAGTAGAACTAACAATTTTTTCTTTTTACCAGTTCTTATTCTCTTTCATTTTTTTGCCCCTCTCTCTTCTTCTCCTCTCTCTTGTCTAGTGCCTTACCCTCCAAAATGAAGAAAGAGATGCTTCATTCCTATCTTTGTCTTAGAGTCTAGCATTGCACCTGGCACATAATAAGAAATAAAAGAATTAATCCTACTTATTCATTGACTTCCATGATGAAATTTTGGCTGGATGTAGAAAGGTAGCTGTAGAATCAAGCATAAGAATCTCATGGTGGAAAAGGGAGAAAATTATTATAAATCATTTTTTTAATGGTATTTTATAATGGTAATGGTTAAAGCAAGTCACAAAATAAGAATGAAGAGGATGCAAAAGATTTGGAACCCAGGCTTTGGGGTCCAACCATTTGGATTCAAATCTCATGTCTCCTTCTTATTAGCTGTATGATACAGCAAGTTGCCTAACCTCTATAAGCTTTGGTTTCCTCACCTACAACCCGAACATAGGACTTTTAGTAAGAATCAAATGAGATAATGCTTGTCAGTGCGTAGTTTAAGATCATACACTGAAGTGATTATTATCAGAAATATTTTCACTTTTGGCATAATAATTTAAAGATATGAGGGAAAAAAATACCAACAGCTGAACTGTAGGGAACACCAAGGATTGAAATGTCCCCAGACTCTTTAAACTTCTCCCAGATATTCTGTGGCACAAGCTCTAGGCTCTATCTGGATTCCAGGCCCTTTTCCTGCTGGAATGTGGAAACTGCTGGCTTGCGGAAAGGAACAGGTTGCTCTGGGCTGAGGAGTGAAGTACAGAGGGGCAGAAATGCAACTACCAATTCAGGCAAAGCAGCAGTTATAATAAAACAGATTTTCCAAACTTCCCCTACTTCACATGTATCTAAACACTTCCCCAAAGACTCAGACTCCCAGTGTGATTGAAACAAAACCACCCTTGACCCAAAAAGGGCAGTCATCTAACAGGCATTCTGTTACTGTGTGGGTTGGAGATGTGTGCTCAAGACCTAAGAATTATAGCAGAAATAAGTTAAGAATCCATTTGTAAAACAAAAGCAAATAAGAATAATGATCCCATTTTGATTTCAAATACATAGTCATGACACTAAGACTATATTTCTAGCCATAGAAATTGTAAAACACAGAAATCTATTTAAAAAAATTGGAGTCAAATCGATTTTATTGCTGTGGCCAATCTACAAAGAAGCAAGCATGATAGCTTTGCTATCAACATATGCATGTGTGATAATGTGTAGGTGAGCAGAGATGGTCAACGATTACTGGTATCAGTAAACAGGACACAAAAGATTAGCGATGGTGGCAAAAGGCAGTGTGTGGAGGAGATAGAAGCAGCAACCCTGAAATCACGCAATATAGACTGGGACTCAACCCTACAGTCTTTTAACTGAGATCACACCTTGTATCAAGGCTTAATGAAGCTCACGTTCTTGATGTCTTGATGGCAGAAAGAAATAGTAACAGGTGCGAAGCGGATTTATTTAGAGAGAAACACACTCCACAGACAGAGTGTGGGCCATCTGAGAAGGCCTGGCTCCATGGTAGAGGGCTGCCAGTTTTTTCGTTGTTGTTCAGCTGCTAAGTCGTGGGCAACTCATTGAGACCCCACAGATTGCCAGGCTCCTGCGTCCTCCACTGTCTCCCGGAGTTTGCTCAAATTCATGCCCACTGAGTTGGTGATGCTATCTAGCCATCTCACCCCCTGCCACTCGCTTCTCCCTTTTGCCTACAATCTTTCCCAGAATCAGGGTCTTTTCCAATGAGTTGGCTCTTTGCATCAGGTCAAAGTATTCAAGTTTCAGCTTCAGCGGTAGTCCTTTCAGTGAATATTCAGGGTTGATTTCCTTAGTTTGATCTTCTTCCAACTCAAGGGACTCTCAAGATTCTTCTCAAACACCACAATTCAAAAGCATCAATCCTTCGGCATTCAGCCTTCTTTATGGTCCACCTCTCACATCCATACATGATTAATGGAAAAGCCATAACTTTGACTACACAGACCTTTGTCAGCAGAGTAACGTCTCTGCTTTTTAATACACTGTCTAGGTTGGCCACAGCTATCCTTCCAAGGAGCAAACATATTATAATTTAATGGCGCAATCACCATCCTCAGTGATTTTGGAGCCCAGCTAAATAAAACCTGCCATTGCTTTCACTTTTCCCCTTCTGTTTGCCTGAAATGATGGGACCAGATGCCGTGGTCTTAGTTTTCTGAATGTTGAGTTTTAAGCCAACCTTTCGCTCTCCTCTTTCAGCCTCATCAAGAGGCTCATTGGTACCTCTTCACTTTCTGCCAGTAGAGTGATACTTCGCCACATTTGAGGTTGTTGATATTTCTCCTGGCAATCTTGATTCCAACTTGTGATCCATCCAGCCCGGAATTTCATGTGAGGTACTCTGCATATAAGTTAAATAAGCATGGTGATACAACTTTGTGGTATTCCTTGCCCAGTTTTGAACCAGTCAATTATTCCATGTCTGGTTCTGTTGCTTTGTGACCCACATACGGGTTTTTCAGGAGACAGATAAGGTAGTCTGGTACTCCTGTCTCTTCTTTAAGAATTTCCCACAATTTGTTGGGACCCACACAATCAAAGGCTTTAGCAAAATGAATGAAACAGAAGTTGATGTTTTTCTGGAACTCCCTTGCTTTCTCCAAGATCCAGCAAATGTTGGCAATTTGATCTCTGGTTCCTCTGCTTTTTCTAAACCCAGTTTGTACATCTGGATGTTCTCAGTTCAAGTACTGCTGAGACCTAGCTTGAAGGATTTTGAGCATAACCTTGCTGGCATGTGAAATGAGGACAGTTCTATGGTAGTTTGAGCATTCTTTGGCATTGCCCTTCTTTGGGATTGAAATGAAAACTGACCTTTTTCAGTCTTGTGGCCATTGCTGAGTTTTCCAAATTTGCTGACAGATTGAGTGCAGCACTTTCACAGCATCATCTTTTAGCATTTGAAATAGCGCAACTGGAATTCCGTCACCTCCAATAGCTTTGTTCATAGTAATGCTTCCTAAGGCCCACTTGACTTCATACTGCAGGATGTCTTGCTCTAGGTGAGTGGCCATACCATCGTGGTTATCCAGGTCATTAAGACCTTTTTAGTATAGTTCTTCTGTGTATTCTTGCCACCTCTTCTTAATCTCTTCTACTTCTGTTAGGTCAATACCATTTTGGTCCTTTATTGTGCCCATCCTGCATGAAATATTACTCAATATCTCCAGTTTTTTTGAAGAGATCTCCAGTCTTTCCCATTCTATTGTTTTCTTCTGCTTCTTTGCATTGTTCATTTAAGACTTTTAAAGAATACCTCCTTGCTTTCTCTGGAACTCTGCACTCAGTTGGCTATATCTTTCCCGTTCTCCCTTTGCCTTTCATTTTTATTTCCTCTGCTAGTTGTAAAACCTTCTCAGACAATTTTTCCCATTTATTTTTCTTTGGGAATGTTTTGGTCACTGCTTCATGTACAATGTTATGAACCTCCATACATAGTTCTTCAGGCACTCTATCTCCCAGATCGAATCCCTTGAATCTATCATCACCTCCACTGTATAATCATAAGGGAGTTGATTTAGGTCATACTTGAATGACCTGGTGGTTGTCCCTGCTTTCTTCAATTTAAGCTTGAATTTTGCAATAAGAAGCTCATGATCCAAGCCACAGTCAGCTGTAGATACTGTTTTTGCTGACAGTGTAAAGCTTCTCTGCCTTCAGTGCAAAGAACATAATCAATCTGATTTTGATACTGACCATCTGGTGATGTCCCTGTGTAGAGCTGTCTCTTGTATTGTTGAAAAGGATGTTTGCTACGACCAGCATGTTCTCTTGACAAAGCTCTATTAGCCTCTGCCCAGGTTCATTTTTAACCCCAAGGCGGGACTTGCCTATTTGTTCCTAGGCCAGAGTCAATTAATACAAGGAAGAAATGCTTGATGTAGTTGGAAAGAAGAGAATCTCTTTCCTAGGAATTTGAAACGTGAGTGAGATACACGGGGACAGGAGGTGGTTTGGAATTATTGTTTCATTTCCTTTTTTTTTAAATTTAGTATTACTTTATTTTTTATTAATCACTTTATTTTAATGTGTGTTCACAATATATTCAGAATAAATTAACATGAAGATGTATTTTTTTAACCATTTATCATTGCTTTATTATTATTATTTTTTACTTTACAATATTGTATTGGTTTTGCCATATATCAGCATGAATCCACCACAGGTGTACATGTGTTCCCCTTCCTGAACCCCCTCCTACCTCCCTCCCCATCATGGCATTGAAACATGTATAATATCATATAAGAAACAAGTCGCCGGTCCAGGTTGATGTTTCATCTTCAGTGTCCCCGGGTTCTTGTTGTATGCTTCTTTTCCACCCAGTGCCTTGTTTAGGTCTCCCTCAATTCCATGAGCTCTCAAGTTTTTCCTCTAATAGATCTCTCCCCAGCCTCCAACCTTTTGCATTAGTTCACCAGCATTTGCTTGCCTCCAAAAGGACCTTCAAGGTCAACATTCACAAAACTAAGATCACACTTCATGTAGATAGGGAAACAGTGGAAACAGTGGCTGACTTTACTTTTGGGGGCTCCAAAATTACTGCAGATGGTGACTGCAGCCATGAAATTAAAAGATACTTACTCCTTGGAAGGAAAGTTATGACCAACCTAGACAGCATATTAAAAAGCAGAGACATTACTTCGTCAACAAAGGTCCATCTACTCAAGGCTATGGTTTTTCCTGTGGTCATGTATGAATGTGAGAGTTGAACTATAAAGAAAGCTGAGTGCTGAAGAATTGATGCTTTTGAACTGTGGTGTTGGAGAAGACTCTTGAGAGTCCCTTGGACTGCAAGAAGATCCAACCAGTCCATCCTAAAGGAGATCAGTCCTGGGTGTTCATTGGAAGGACTGATGTTGAAGGTGAAACTCCAATACTTTGGCCACCTGATGCAAAGAACTGACTCACTGGAAAAGACTCTGATGCTGGGAAAGATTGAAGACTGGAGGAAAAGGGGACGACAGAGGATGAGATGGCTGGATGGCATCACTGACTCAATGGACATGAGTTTGGGTGAACTCTGGGAGTTGGTGATGGACAGGGAGTCCTGGTGTACTGCAGTCCATGGGGTCGCAGAAAGTCAGACATGACTGAGCGACTGAACTGAACTTAACTGAAAAGGACCTTATGTGATTTATTCCCTATTCTCATCTCTACCTTGGTTATGGTGGCCAAACAATCATATGAGTTTAAGAGGATTATACAGCTAAGTATAAAAATTTGTTGGTCCTGTAGATCAAGCCAGTTCCATGATTTACAAAATAGAAAACAAACAAACAAAAAATTCTTTGTAATAGCCTGTTTTCATTCCTAAGCTTAGGAAAATCAATCAATGGGAAGTGATGAGCTAGGCAGGCTCTGGAGACTAAGAGTCAATTCTATCATTTACTGTCGCTGTTGTTCAGTCACCCAGTCGTGTCCGACTCTTTGTGACCCCATGGACTGCAGCACACCAGGCCTCACTGTCCCTCACCATCTCCCAAAGTTTGCCCAAGTTCATGTCCATTGCATCAGTGGTGCCATCCAGCCACCTTTTCCTCTGAGGCCCTTTTCTCCTTCTGCCCTCAGTCTTTCCCAGCATCAGGGACTTTTCCAATGAGTCAGCTGTTCGTATCAGGTGACTAAAATATTAGAATTTCAACTTCAGCATCAGTCCTTACAATGAGTATTCAGGGTTAATTTCCCTTAGGATTGACTGGTTTGATCTCCTTGCTGTCTAAGGGCCTCTCAGGAGTCTTCTTGAGCGCCACAGTTTGAAGGCATCAGTTCTTTGGTGCTCTGCTTTCTTTGGGTCCAGCTCTCATAACCGTATGTGACCACTTAGAAGACCATAGCCTTGACTACACAGACCTTTGTAGGTAGAATAATGGCTCTGATTTCAACACACTGTCTAGGTTTGTCATAATTTTTCTGCCAAAAAGCAAATGTCTTCTGATTCCATGGCTGCGGTCACCATCTGTGGTGATTCTGGAGCCCAAGAAGAGGAAATGTCACTACTTCCACTTTCCCCCTCTATCTGCCATGAAGTCGTGGGGCTGGATGCCATGATCTTGCTTTCTTTAATATTTAGGTTTAAGCTGGCTCTTCACTCTCCTCCTTCACCCTCATTAAGAGGCTCTTTAGTTCCTCTTCTCTTTCTGCAATTAGAGTGGTATCATCCACATATCTGTGGTTGTTGATGTTTCTCCCGCCTGTCTTCGTTTTAGCTTGTAACTCATCCATTTCTCATAATGTACTCAGCGTATAGATTAAACAGACAGGGTGACAGAAGACAGCTCCACTGTACTCCTTTCTCAATCTTGAACCAACCAGTTGTTCCATATAGAGTTCTACCTGTTGCTTCACTTACTATATGACCTTAAATGATTTAAGCTCTCTGTGACCATGGTTTCTTTATCTGTCAAAATGGAGATAATGTAGAGTTGTTGGGGAGATTAAATGAGGACAAACATATATAATACAACTTCATATGGTACTTTTTAAGAGTTCAATAAGTGTTGGTGATTTTTGTTGCTATAAACAGGTAGGATCAACATTCTTTTTTCCATTTTATATTTTCAAATACTAAGGCTCTAGAAGATGAAATGACTTGGTTAAATCACACAATGGTAGAACAAGGACCATAATTCCAATTTTTTAGAATGTCATTCACAGATATTTATTGACTGCCTACAGTGTACTAGGCCTTGGGAATACAGATCCTTGCCTTCATAAAACTTGTAGTCTGGGGCAAGGCTCAGCTGATTACTATTTGTTGGACAAATCTATTTCTTTGTTTGCTGTTATTAATGAAATTTTATTGGAACACAGCCCCCTGTCTTTGTTAGGCATAGTGTCTGTGGTTTTTACCTGCTGCAATGAGAGAGTTGAGCAGAGACTGTCCAGCCCAAAAGTCTAAACCATTTACTATCTGATTCTTTGGAAAAAAGTTTGCCAAATCCTGGTCCAGTGGATTTATGATATATTGGTCTAGAAACATTTTCTTTAATTGTAAAAGGCTAGTTAAAACAAGAAAAAAAATCTCCTTCAAAATGTGGACAACTTTTAGTCTTTACAGCCTCTATTATACCCGACCCAACTTTTTTTTACCACTTCCTGAGAGAAAGATTCTCTTTTTGCAACTGCAAGACATTGGAAAATGGCTTCTGATGGATCCATATTTCTTCCTCATTGTTCCCAATGTTTCATCCTGGATTATCTTTCAGACCTATAGCCTAGTACATTGTCCTTACTTTTCTAACTAGGAAGAAGAAATAATGTGTTATGTCATCTAATTTGACTAAATTGCAAAACTTCTTGACAGACACACCCTTTAGCCATGAAGTCTAAAAACTGCTCCTTGAATCAACTCCTTTCCTTGATAATAATAGACTTAATTACACACAATGTCTTGTGACATTTAAAAAAGTTAAATTATTTCATCTGCCCAGTTTCAGGATTTTGAGCATGTTTGTCCATATATTTAAACAAACTTTGATTAGCTGCTTTAACATGTCTCATTTAAAATGCATGTGATATGAGATGCGGTAGAACTGTTTCTACAAGAGACAGAGATTCTTCCATAAAGGATGACTGAATGAGTATAGCAGCGTAATTTTTCAGATGAAGTCCTCCTAGCCTTGCTGGCAGGAGGCCGTGAGTGACCCTTGGACCATGATGCACAGATCCAAGCATCTGGTTTCCTGAATAAACTCTGTGACAGCTTTGCTTCTGAAGGGAACGCAGCACAGAAACCACCACAGATGGCGTGTCTTGTTGGGATGTGTGGGGCACTAGAATCTGATTTTGAAGTTATTGCTTGGACTGATGAGCAGTTTTCTTGGGCAAACAGTTCTTAGAAGAGATCTAAGCCTCACTGCTTAGATAGGGCCAGGCTAGAATAACCACAGTTACTCCCAGCAGGAACTTTTGCAGTCTGAGGAGGACACAGCCCATGCCTTGGAAATGTCATCTACTCACCCATGTTGGGTTCTAACTAACTAGCTCATGTAACCATTTGACAAAGTAAGAGTGATAATTCAGAAAAAAAATGCTCAGAAAATGATGAATATGAGTATTGGGCTGTAGCAAAGTTGTATTCAAGGAAGTTGAGTATCAATGGGGAAGAGGAACTTGGCTCTGCCCACTGCAGGGGAACCAAGCCCACACTATCAACAGAAAAGGGAGTTAAATGCTGCTGGTTGTGTGGGCCACCACCAGGAAGCAACCAGTTAAAACTGCCACCCTGAGTTAACTAGGTTTGTTTGAAAACAAAATTCAGAAGGAAGAGAAAGGGAGTGATTTAAGCAATTCTAGAGCTACTTGGAATTAAAATGTACACCAGAGGGGTTGTCAGAGGTTACCGTGCTGGGTGGGGGTAGTCAGCCCAGAGGGCTGTGCCATGGCCTTCCGGAACATCGTCCCTCTGTCCCTGGACAGCCCAACCCACGCTGTGTGTGTGCTGGGCATGGAGATCTTCTTAGACATCAGCGGGTGTGCCCCGCGGGCATGCGAGTCCTTAGAAAAAAAAATAATAAAATGTACACCAGAACAAACATGCTACATTGTGGGGTGTCAGGCCAGTTTAGAAGGTTGTTACATGGACTCCTCTCAGAATTTTAGTATATTTTTTGTTTCTAAAATTGAAGTATGATTGATGTACAATATTATGTAAGTTATAAGTGTACACTGCAGTGATTCACAATTGGAAAATGTTATATTTCATTTATAGTTATTGTAAAATACTGGCTACATTCCTTGTGTTGTACAATAGATCCTTGTAGCTTATGTTATACATAATTGTTTGTACCTCTTAAACACCTACCCATATATCATCCATCTTCATTCCCTTTCCCCAAGGGTAACCACTAACTTGCTTTCTGTATCTGTGAGTGTGGTTTGTTATTGTTGTTATTATATTCACTAGTTGTATTTTTAAAGTTCCACATATACCTGATATCATACAGTATTTGTCTCTGTCTGACTCATTTCACTTAGCATAATACCAAGTGCATCCATGTTGCTAAAAATGGCAATATTTAAATCTTTTTAATGGCTGAATAGTATTCCTCTGTGTGTGTGTGTGTGTGTGTGTGTGTGTGTGTGTGTGTCGACATACTCTTTATCCATTCATTTATTGATGGACACAGATCATCTTTACCATCTAGGCAGTAAGTAATACTGCTATGGATGTTGGGAAGCATGTACTTTTTCAAACTAGTGTTTTTGTGTTTTTTTTTTGGCATATAACTTCAAGTACAATTGCTGGGTCATATAGTAGTTATATTCAGTTTTTAAGAAGTCTCCATACTGTTTTCCATGTGGCTACAGCAACAGTGTCCAAGGGTTCCATTTTATCCATATTCTTGTCAACACTTGTTATTTGTGTTTGTATTCTTTTTGAGGATTGCCATTCTAACAGGTGTGAGGTGATATATCACTAGTTTTGATTTACATTTCCCAGATGGTTAACGATGTTGAGCACCTCCTCATGCGCCTACGGGCCAGCTTCATGTCTTCTTTGAAAATATCTCTGTTCAGGTCTTCTGCTCATTTATTAATCAAATTGGTTGTTTTTGATGTTGAGTTATATGAGACATTTATATAGTTTTGATATTAACCCTTTATTGGTCATATCATTTGCAAATATTTTCTCCCATTTAGTAGGCTGTGTGTTTTCGCTTTGTCAATGGTTCCCTTTGCTATGCAAAAGCTTCAGGTTCAATTAGATCCCACTGGTTTATTTTTGCTTTTATTTCTATAACTCTAGGTGGTGAATCAAAAAAATACTGCTACAATTTATGTCAAAGAGTATTCTGCCTGTGCTTTTCTCTAGGAGTTTTATGGTTTCCAGTCTTCAATTTACATCTTTAATCCATTTTTGGGTGTAGTATTAGAGAATATTCAAATTTGATTCTTTCTACATGTAGGTGTTCAGCTTTTCCAGCACCAGTTAGTGAAGATGCCTTTTCTCCATTGTATCGTCTTGCCTTCTTTACTGTAGTTTAGTTGACCATGCTCTGTGGGTTTATTTGAGAGTCAAGAAAGTGAAAGTCACTCAGTCATGTCCAACTCTTTGTGACCCCATGGACTATACTGTCCATGGAATTCTCTGAGCCAGAATACTGGAATACAGAAGCCTTTCCCTTCTCCAGGGGATCTTCCCAACCCAGAAATTGAACCCAGGTCTCCCACACTGCAGGTGGATTCCTTACCAGCTGAGCCACCACGGAAGCCCTGGGTTTATCTGGGGGCTCTCTATTCTATTTCATTGATCTATGTGTCTGTTTTGGGCTAGTACCATACTGTTTTGATTACTATAGTTTTGTAGTATAGTCTGAAGTCAAGAAGCATGATTCCTCCAGTTCCATTCTCCTTCCTTGAGGTTGTTTTGAGTATTCAGGATCTTGTACGTTTCCATACAAATTTAAAAACATTTGTTCTAGTCCTGTGAAAAATGCCACTGGCATGTTGATAGGGATTGCATTGAATCTGTTGATTGCCTTGCGGTAGTGTGGTCATTTTAACAATACTGATTCTTTTGATTCAAGAATATGGTGTCTATTTCCATCTGTTTGTGTCGTCTTCAGTTCACTTCATCGGTATCTGGCCGTTTTCCCAGTACAGGTCTTTCACCTCCTTGAAGTGAAGTGAAAGTGTTAGCCACTCAGTCATGTCTGACTCTTTGCCATCCCATGGGCTGTAGCTCTCCAGACTCCTCTATCCATGGAATTTTCCAGACGAGAGTAATGAGTGGATTGCCATTTCCTATTCCAGGGGATCTTTCACACCCAGGTATAGAACCCATGCCTCCTATGTCTCCTGCATTTGCAGGTGGGTTCTTTACCACTGAGCCCCTAGTGTTTCTTTACTGACTTTTCCATTTGGATGGCTGTCCACTAATGTGAGTGGGTATTAAAATCCCCAACTGTTACTGTGTTATTGTCAGTTTATCCCTTTGTGTCTGTTAATATTAGCTTTATATATGAATAGGTGCTTCTATTGGGTGCATATATATTTACAATTGTTGTATATTCTTTTTGAATTGATCCCTTGATCATTTTAGAGTATCCTTCATTTCTTGTGATAGCCTTTATTTTACAGTCTGTTTGTCTGACATAAATGTTGTCACACTGGCTTTATTTTGATTTTCATTTTCATGAAATAACTTTTTCCATTTCCTCACTTTCAGTCTGTAGGTGTCTCTAGATCTGAAGTAGACAGTGTATTGCAGTAGTGTGTCTACAGACAGTGCCTACAGATCTCTTGTAGACAGTGTATTGTTGTTCAGTTGCTCAGTTGTGTCCAACGCTTTGTGACCCCATGAACTGCAGCACACCAGGCTTTCCTGTCCTTCACCGTCTCCCAGAGTTTGCTCAAACTCATGTCCATGGAGTCGGTGATGCCATCCAACCATCTCATCCTCTGTCATCCCCTTCTCCTCCTGCCTCTAGTCTTTCCCAGCATCAGAGTCTTTTCAAATGAGTCAGTTCTTAGCATTAGGTGGCCAAAGTATTGGAGCTTCAGCTTCAGCATCAGCCCTTCCAATGAATATTCAGGATTGACTTCCTTTAGAATTGACTGGTTTTGATCTCAAGGGGAGATCCAGAAGTCCTGGGGACAGAGCATATATATAGGTCTTATTTCTGTATCCATTCAGCCACTCTTTGCCTTTTGGTCAGAGTATTTAGTCCATTTACATTTAAGGTAATTATGGATATAAATATTCTCATTGCCATTTTGTTAATTGTTTTGGGGTTGTTTTTGTAGATCATTTTTCCCTTTCATCTTCTTTTGTTCTCTTATGAGTTGATAACTACCTTTAGTGTTGTGTTTGGATTCCCTTTTTTTCTTTTGTATGTAATCTCTATACATATATATGACTGTATTAGACTCCTTAGCATTTTAAAAACTTTTAACTTTGACTTCTCCTTAGCATTTTAATCTTGAAATAGAATGTGCTCTGGGCCGTTGCCCACTGGTCTTGCTCTTCAATCCTAAGGGTATCTCATCAGGGGGCAGGAAGGACAGGTCCATTTTGTGGTATGTACTGGTCTTGCAGTCCGTTACTCTGGTGGGTGAAGGGGACTGGGGCCCACAAAGGACCCCGCACAGCACTACAAGGAAGGCTGGAGCCCTGTGACTAGGTGGTGACGGAAAGCCAGTTGTGATCAATTCAGTTGGAAAAGTGAGATATAGTGAGGGATTTTCTTCACACAGTATTCCTTGTGCCATCTCCTCGGGTACTTTAAATGCCCCTTTTGGCCTTTCGGTTCATTTTTTATCTAAGTAGCCAAATAAATTAATTTGAGTCTCTACCTTGTATTGGATAGAGAAGTTCAGTCCTTTCTCTAATACCTTTGAAGACTTTTGGGTAGGGGCAGATGCTTATAGACAGAGTTGCTTTCTGCCTTCTCACTGACTCTGGGCTCCCTTGTGGCTTCTCTGGCTTCCCAGCATCACCTCCCTGAGAGTTCCAAGCTTTTCTGTTGTGCTCTGCCCTCCAGATGTAGGCCCAGCCCCTGCTTCACTTGCCAAAGCAGGCTGCTCCGAGGCTTATATTTCTTTCCGCCCTTCATGAAAGGACCCTGGGAGTGAAGGTGGGGTGCAGAGTGGTGGGGGTGTCACAGAAGGGCACTGCAGCGTGGAACAGGAGGCTATTTCAAATCAGGAAGCCAGAGCTCCTTCAGAAGATCCCCTCACACAGAGCTCTCTCACGTGGCCTCTCCCCCTGGAGCCTGTTCCGTAGCCACGTTGCTGGAGTCCTACCATCTTCCCCCCAAATTCTTCCTTCCTCTGTTCCTGTGTCTTGCCTCTAAGTCAATCAGCTAGCTTCCCAGAGGAAATCTCAACATCCCTCAAGGGGCCCACACAGACTTCAATGGCCTAGGTAGATAATCTTTCACATTGAGCTGAATATATTTAGCCTCTCTTTGTCTCCTTCTCTCTGTTTCAGAACAGGGTTGGAAGTACTCTATGAATAAAAAAAAAAATCCTGTGCAACTTTATAAATAAGAAACTTAACTCTGAAAATAAGAAAAAAATGGAAAAAGCTTTCTACTTAAGGTGGATCCAATAGCTATCTCTTAGATCAACTCTCAACCCATGGACCATTTATTAAATAGCAAATCTGATTCTCTTCTCTGAGTTGGGTTGGAAAGAGCATACGGGTTGGAAGTCTGTGGTGCTAGGGCTCTTGCTCTGAGTCTTCCCCTAAGGAATGCTATGTCCTCAGGAAGGTCCTCGTTCCTTTCTTACCCTCAAGCTGCTTACCTGTGAATAGAACAGGTAGAGTCAGACCAAGATTTTCTTAACTGTGCTCTTCATATACTTGTTTGGCAGTATGTTAATGGGTATTCCAAGGAGCACATATTTCGGGGTTCACTCTTGAGGATTGCATGTTTCAACCAGCTCGAGAAGGTTTCTTGGCTGCAAAACTTCTCAGGTCTCTCAATAAGCTACTATGACTATGTGGGAGAGAGATACAATATGTGACGTTTCCCAAAAACATCTGAAAGAGCTCCCCTATCCCCCTTTGTAAGTGAGAAACCTATAAATATCTTGCAGAAATGCTGCTTATTGAACACTGTCATTCTTAAGAATAATTAAGATGAGTCATTTCATCCTCTTCATGTTCACATTCCGTTGCAATTGTTTTTACTTGCTCAGCCTGAGTGAAGCAATACCAAGTCAGCGTAAAGGGAGGACTGGCTATTTCTTAATGGCTTTATTTCTCTCTTTTTGGTCATTTAAAAAAAATTCTGAAAATCTTCTCACCTCTGAAAAATTGCAAAGCAGAGTTCTGGGAATGTTGGTAATTGCAGTGTTGTTTGTTCAGATGGCTCTGGGTTCCATTACGGCCACTGTAAGCCTGCCTCTACCTTATTGAGCTGCTTTTGCTGCCTATTACCTGACGTTCAGGGTTTCCATTTGAGGCATGGCTCTAATTAAGAGATTAAGGAACTACAGTCTTAGAAAGGTCAAGTTACCCTCCCTGGCTCAGTGCCTCTCTCCCACCTGGTAATACGAAGTATAAAATTATATTTTTCAAAATGATTCAACACTTTTGTTCACATTGCAATAAAGATAGTTTCTTTCTAGATTTTCTGATTGTAAAATTCTGGGTAAGTTTGCAAAGTGAACTTTTTCTGGTGGGTGGGAGGTTGGTTTCTCCTGTGGGGCTGGTTTTCTAAGAACATACTTTGGTCTACTAGTTGGGTGATTCAGTCCTCATAAGAATCAAGGATCACGGTGGGTTCTGGAAAGTATTTTGAAGCTGTAAAGAAATTTGGCGCATTGCATAATCCTAACTTAATAACCATGACCTAGTAAAGGTTCTATTCCCAACTGTCTCCATATCAAGTTGCTTTCAGGGCCCATTTGCTTCGCATACTCTTTTATTAGCACATCCAAGGCTAATGTTCTTTTGTCGTTAGGTATCCCCAGGCTCCAGAAGACCTCGGATATCCTCAGTCTGTCTAAGGTGTGAGGGACTTTGGTAGATGTTGTGATATGCCAGCCAGAATTCCCTTCAGGGATGAGAAGGTATAACCCCAGATACTGGAAGGACTACCCGCAGAGATCTCCTATATGTCAGTCTCCTAAAGAAATGGCCTTGGCTGAAGACAGCCATCTTGCCCCAGGTCAACTACATTCAATACTGGTGGATGATGGGATAAAAGCCTCTGTGCTGCAGTGTAGAATAACCATCCCAGCTTTGAAACGCTGTGACCCTGGCTGAGTTCTCCCCAAGACTGCACTACAGCTCACCTCCCAGTGCTAACCCTGCTTCTTTCTCTTCCCCCGCAGTTGTGGATATTAAGAACCCTCCTTAATATAATTTCTCCGTGCTAATTTTTGTCTTAGAGTCTGAGTCCCCACATACAGCAGGGGCTTAATATACTATCAATCTCTGAAGCATACTTGTGTTTTAAAGGAATTCCATAGTGTTAGGGCTATGTTTAGCTCAAAAGGAAGAATCACTAATGCTTCAAATGCTTGGCAGTGTGACATCTGGAAAGGAGTGAAAGAAAGGTGGTTTTCCATGTACAGGGAAGGCGTCTTTTCCCTTTTAATCATGCGTGCTTTTATGTCTCATTTAAAGTATCTCTCCCTAACTGGAAATCATGCAGGTATTGCTCAGTATTTTCTTCTAAAAGTTTGGATATTTTGCCATTGGCAGTTCCATTTGAAATTGATTTTGCACTGTTGATTTTCCATTTTTATAAGGGACAAGAAGTCAGGTAAAATTAAATATACACTGTTTGGGGATATAAGATTCTGTGACAAAACCATGTGCAAAGGAAAGTAAATGATAAACAAAAAAATTCAGTTATTATTGCCTCAGTTCGTGGAGGTGGTGGGTGGAATGAAAAACAAATCTCTTCAGTGGAATTGATAAAGTTCTAATAGTTCTAATAATGGTTGAGTTGGGTGGAGCACTCATGGGGTATCCACTTTAATCATTAAGCTGTATGATCTATGTATACATTATATACATTCTTTAGTGTATTAATAGTATTTCTGACTTTTTTTAAGAGAGGAGAATGAGAAAACAGGAAGTGAATATAGCAAGAACTGACAGCTCAATGTTTTACTATAAATGGTATTAGAGACATGGGCAGTAAAGATATAAGATATTACAGCAAATGTATATGTAGATAGGAAAATTCAGCAGTTCCAGAAAAATTTTAAATGCAGGAGAGAGAAGGGGCATTTGGAGGAGCAATACCCTGCATTCTTTGGCAAGGTCCTTTTCCTGGGCTGTAACTTTCACATCTATTGTATCATCAGTTCCTCTGCTTTGCACGTCTCATCCATTTATACACGTGTGCTTAACCGCAAATATTACTGGATCCCTCCTCAGTGCCCGGAGCTCACGTGTGGATGGTTCATAGTGAGATGTGCTCTACTCACCTCTGTCTGTGGGCTTACTCAATGGCGTCTTGTCTCGCCCTCCCTAAATTATACGACAATCAATGGCTTGGGATCCCACATCTGGCTCCACGCACCCCTCAGCGTCCACAGGAACTCGCCCCCTGCCTGACTGGGTTCTAGTCTCATCCCCATGCCCTTTTGGCCACAGGCCTGTTGCATTTATCAATGCTTGCACCTGGTTCTTTTTCCCTTGATCAACTTCTGTTCTTCCTTTCCAAGTCTCTGCTTGCATGTCATTCTCTCCAAGAGGACATCTCTGCAATTTTGCACCCCTGACTGCACTTTCACCATCTCCAGGATTTGATTATCTTTCTATTCTTGCTCTTACAGTCCTATCACGACACTTCATGATACTTATTACAACGGCCATTGCAATGATAACTTTATTTGTTGCTGTCCCTGGTTTAACAAGCAAACTCCCCAAGGACAGGGGCCATGACTGCTCTGTTTTCCTTCACCTTAGTGTCTGAACTTTTCCCGTGGAAAAGACAGAGGGGATGCACTCTGGTCTCTGCCCTCCTGCTGCTTCTGTTTCACATTGGAGACAAAATTCAACCCAGTAAAAAAATAAAGTTGGACCCTGATGAGGAACCAACTGTTAATCCACTCTTGTTTGTATTACAGTTATGGAGCTAGGTTTAGTGGCTACTCAGCAACTTTAAGAAAAATGAACTAATTGTCAAATTGGAGCATGTTAAAGCTGGAAGGGACCCAGAAAGTCCTCGTGGAAATATCTCTAGGGCAGAGAATGACAGGCAAGAGGAAGAGGAACAAACAACGAAAGCTAAAAACAACTATTTACTAAGTGCTTAATATTCATTAGCCTTGTGCAAAGAGCTTTCCCAACAATGACATCATTTAATCCCTTTGGATTTCCTGAGTGAAGGACCTTTTAGCTTTATTTTACTGTTGAAGAAACTGAAACTCCAAGAGTTAGGGTTAGGTACTTGGTCTTAAATCAAACACCTTGTGAGTGGTGATGCCAAGACTGAAACCCAGGCATGCCCGACCCTGAGCAGTGCTTTCCCACTTTTCCTGTGGTTTCACTAAGACGGAAACTCGGATGTGATAGAACTGAGATTCTTCATTTATGATAAAGTGCTGGTGATTCTGATGTTACTGGTCCTGGAGACACCAATACTTTGGCCACTTGATGCAAAGAGCTGACTCATTTGAAAAGACCCTGATGCTGGGAAAAATTGAAGGTGGGAGGAGAAGGGGACAACAGAGGATGAGATGGTTGGATGGCATCACCGACTCAATGGACATGAGTTTGAGCAAGCTCTGGGAGTTGGTGATGGACAGGGAGGCCTGGCGCACTGCAGTCCATGGGGTCCCAAAGAATCCGACAGGACTGTGCAACTGAACTGAACTGAACTGGAGACACCATTGGAGAACCGCTGTTCTATTTTGGCACTTTCACATTTTAACATGCCCACAAATCATCTGGAGATCTTGCTTAAAAACAAACAAAAAAAAGGCAGCATTTGATCCACTAGGGCTTGGAGAGGACTGGTGATTCTGTAGGTTTGTTTGTTTTTTTAATTGCTATTCTTTTTATTTAACTTTTTATTTATTTTTGGCTCCCCGCTGAGCCGCATGTGGGATCTTAGTTCCCACACCAGGGATGAAACCCATGCTCTCTGTAGTGGAAGCATCAAATCCTAGCTACTAAACTGCCAGGGAGGTCTCGCGATTCTGCAGTTTTTGCAAGCTCCCCACTGAGGCCTGTTCTCTTCATCTGTGGGCCGTACTTTGAGCAGAAAGGCTCCTCCAGATCCCAAAGACAAAGGGCCTATGGAGGGTGGAGGCTGGGACCGGCCTCAGAGCTCGCTTTCGACTGCCGGCAGCTTCTGGCCGACATTGGACATTCTCTGACGATGACTGTGCTCTCAGGCAGTATCTAAGGCTGCCTTTGAAAATAACACAAATCCAGCGTGGTAGCGAACCACTCTGGGATGGGGAGAGGGCCAGGGACGGCTCCCGAGGTCTTGTGTGATGTCGATGGGAGGTCTGCTAATGCACCAAGATCCTTATTGCATCAAATCAAGACGCCAGCCCCTCCTCCCTTCCCAGTGTTTCAAAGCGACGTGATGTCACGAGCTCTAAAAAACCCGAGGTTCATAATGAAACCCGTAATCAGGTGAGCCCTGTTTTGTTTTGAGTCCATTGACATTGTTTCTCACAGTCCCGCACTGGCTGAGCTCAGGGGCAGACTTGGGGGGTGAATTCTGGGAACTCTAACTGATCTTTCAGGTTTACATACAGTGGGTTCACTCCCCTCGGAGAACAGCACTGGCTTTCTTGTAAATCTGCTCCCTTGCTCAGAGGGGGAGCCTGGCTGTCATCCCTGGTGAGTCTGGGGATGGCAGGTGTCCTGCGAGACCCCACCTAGCCTGCGGTGCTGTGCAGGCTCGGTCGCTGAGTCGTGTCTGACTGCGACCCCATAGACTGTAGCCCGCCAGGTTGCCCTGTCCATGGAGTCTCCAGGCAGGGATACTGGAGTGGGCTGCCATGTCCTCCTCCAGGGGGTCCTCCCAGCCCAGGGGCTGACCCTGCATCTCCTGCACTTGACGGGCAGATTCTTTACCACCAAGCCCCCTGGGAAGCCCTCCATGCAGCCTGGCCCCTCATTTAATGTGGGTGGAGAGCACCCACCTTGGGAGGCTAGCAAGGCTCCTGAACTTCCTATCCCAATATTCCGGCCCCAGGGTTCACAAAAGTCGCTTAGAAAAATGAGCTGCTGGTTCATCACCTCGTTAAATCCAGCCCAGCTTTTCACGGGAGTGTGCGCGTTGGATAAGGTGGATTCTCCCCTTGAGGGAAAAGGCGGACTGGTGCGGGGGCACTCACGAGGAAAGCTCCGCTCACGTCCTCGGAAACCGGCAGATAAGGAGGGCATCCGGGCCGCGACGGAAGGAGATGCTGACTCCCGATTTCTACCGCAGCCCGGAAACACAGGCAGTGGGAGGGTCTAGGCGTAACAGCCCTGGCTGTAGATTTCCGTTCTGGCTCTGTCGCGTATTAGCTGTGTGGCCTTGAGCAGGTTATTTTACTTCTGGAGACGTAGTTTTCCCGTGGGTAACAGGAATAATCCCCCTACACCGTATGGTGAGTCTGAGGGTCAGATCCCACGATGTGTGCGAAGCTCTTTGTGCCTGGAGCGTGGGGTGCACCGCCCGTGGAACTGACCTTTCTTCTCTTGGTTCCTTTGTCTTTCCAACAAGCAGCATGCAAAACGATCAGGCTCAGCAAGATGGCAGTTTCAAAGTGTTTTGTGCCAAAGTCCATTTAGGTTCCAAAACATTCCCATTCCGCGGCTTATTTCTGGGTTCCTGCCGTCTGATGTGTATCTGCGTCGCCTCTTTGATTGCATACTGCTGTCACTCAGCACGCAGGCAGACACCAACAGATTCTGTTACAACAGCTTGGTGGTACAGGCCCGCCTCCGTGTTTGATCAGCAGAGATGCCTCTCAGACCTCGAAGGAGCCGCTCCTCCTGGCCAACTTTATTTAAGAGATTGGTTGCTTTATTTACAAAGAGACCCTTCCCAAAGGTTTCTCAGCAGAACCTAAATTGGTGATTTTGTGCAAAAGAATTAGAAACTAGGTTCCAACTGTGTCGTTAATGGAGGTCTGTCGCATGTGCAATACAGACGATGCAGGGCCTTAATGTTTTATTAGATTGGAATCATTTCTGGCACTTAAAACATTTTGATGAAATTTGCTCAATTTTCTAGGTGTGTTTTATATGAAAAAATTAAACGTTTTTTGGCAGTTCTATTAAATGGACACCGGCAACATCTCTGGATGGTTTAGTGCTCAGAAATCAATGATACAGCATTTTATTTAATCCACCAATTAAGTAAAGAGCTGTACTGAAGTGATTCTCTTCTTCTGGGCCACACCTGATGATCACAACTGCATGTGAACAGTGAATCAGAAGCACGGATATTTTCTTCCCAGCTGGGAAAGCAAGGCCGTGTCAGAATACACCGCCTTTGTGTGAATTAGTAAAAGGCATCGCCTCTGGATAGACATGGGCCCCTGGCTCTTGTTTTGGCAAGCAGAGGGTGCCGACTTCCGGCCCTGCTTGGCCTTGGGCAGTCCTTTCGTGCAGTGCACAGAATGAGCAACCGTACAGTGTCCCGAGAAAAGCCTGGGGTGTACTCTCCTTGCCCAAATTAGAAACCTGCCTCTGCCTTGGGCTTCCTCTTCTTGAAAGATTTAGCATGGGAATCATGTTCCCTTTTCCCCATCCTGTGTACATTTCCCCAGTGTCTAGGAAGGTAGATTATTTGTTTCATCATCTAAGGCTCCAAGGTACCAGCTCTCCGTTGGGAAGAGATACAATTGGTATATACACGCGAGGGTGAATTCTCTACTAATTCAGTGAAGGGCTATTAATAGTTATATGGTGTGGATTTGAAAAGCCCTCAAAGCCCTTTGTCATTCAGGGTCTCTTATTTCCTTAAATTCCATCATGAGAAGTGACTTTGGGCTGCTCTATTGCTGAGTTGACCCTAAAAAGGAATTGCCCTTATGTTTTCACACTCATTCTTTCAAATTAGAAAAAGAGGAAAAGGGAAAATCAGACACCATGGTAGACAAAGAAAAGGAGGGAAAATAATACAGAGAGGCCTATAACTTTCTGAGAGATTTTGTGAGGACTATTTCAACTTTGGGAACTCATCTAAGCCCAATGTCCAAGGACTGAATGACCTTCCCTTCCTTTTCCTGGAGGGAGCTGTACCAAGGGGTAGAGGCCTGGACAAGCAGGATATAAGACTCCACCGTAACTTGACTTCCAACATCAGTCCTTCCAATGAAGGGTGTTCATTGGAAGGACTGATGTTGAAGCTGAAACTCCAATACTTTGGCCACCTGATGCGAAGAGCTGACTCATTTGAAAAGACCCTGATGCTGGAAAAGATTGAAGGCGGGAGGAGAAGAGGACGACAGAGGATGAGCTGGTTGGATGGCATCACTGACTCAATGGACATGAGTCTGAGTAAACTCTGGGAGTTGGTGATGGACAGGGAGGCCTGGCGTGCTGCAGTTCATGGAGTTGCAAAGAGTCGGACACGACTGAGTGACTGAACTGAACTGAACTAACTTGACCTCTGAAGCACGCTTACCAAACGTCGATAACTGGATTTCCTTCTTTGGGATGGGGTGGTGTTGTTTGGAGAAACCCCTGTTGCATTTTTGAGTGTCCGGGGAAAGGAAGGATTATCTGAACATCTTGCAGTGGTTCCTGGTCACGTGAATTCTAGAATCACAATGCTGCTCTCCTGGTCCTGTTCTATACTGCTTTATACTTGCTCTTAGCCTCTGTCTCCATTTTCCCTCCACCCTACATCTTGCCCCATCCTCTTTTCATGAGTCATCTCTGTAGAGAGAGGAACCAGAGGGAAGAAAAAAAGAACATAAGAGGCTCTTTCAGTTCTGGATCAGAACCTACTTTTTCTTTGGCCATGTGGCATGTTCCCTGACCAGGGATGGAACACGTGCCCCCTGCAGTGGAAGCACAGAGTCTTAGCCACTGGATGGCCAGGGAAGTCGCAGAAATTACTTTAAGCAAGAATTAACCCTCACAGCTTCCCATGGGGTTTGGAAGCGCATCACCACCTTTGACATCGTGGGGATGTCTGCAGAGGGAAAGTGCCTTTCTGCCAGGCATCCTGGCACGGGCTGAGCACGGGCTTCCTGCTTCTCTTATCATCGGGGATCCCCTCTGCTTTGCTCTCTCACCCTTTCCCCTCCAAAGGAGCTCTTTTGAGGATGGAAACTGAGCCCTCATGTCCAGCAGTTGGCACTAGACAGGGCCAAATGGGAGAAGAAATCCCAAGCCTTCTCCATCTCCACTGGAAAAAGATCCAACTTGCAACCAGAGATCCTGCCACCATCCCTCATTAAGACCAGGTGTTCATGCTCTCTGAGCCTCATTTTCCTAATCTATAAAGTGGAAACCGTAGATGCTGTTGGGATACACAGAAGACAAAGAATTTTTAACAGGTTTAGTGAAGGTCTGTCTAGAGATACAGTGTGTGGATTTGTCTCAAGAGACTACCCTTGTCCCCAAGTGCCTTTCTAACGTTTACTTCCTTGGCTTGTTCTGAGGATTACAAGAAACTATATACATATAAGGGCCAAGCAGAGGCTTCGTGTATGGTAGATGCCCCATTAAGAGTCATTGAAAAGAAAGTATCTTGTGAACAACATCTCAGAAGTGAGACCAGAGGAACCCTTTTCTAGACACATAAAGAAGATGACTTACAAAAAAGATTTTTTTGGGGAAGAGGACATCCTTATAATGACTAGATATCTTCTTCTTCTCCTTTTTTCCCCTGTGACTAAAATCCTTCTAGCAGGGCTTAGCTTCCCTCCATCCCCCGATTTTAAGAAGGTATCACAAAAGTAATGAATCATAGCAGAAGCACTGCTGAGGGGAGACAGGAAAGATAGAAAGGATTAGATAAGGACAGGAACACAGAAAAACAGAACACAGAGAAGTGGAGGGAGGGGGCAGGACATTCAATGACATCTGTGTTTTCATCTCTGTGGGCTGGCCCCAGAGAGAGGAGTGAGGATGGACATGGGCGGTAGATAGCAGTGTGATCACAGCTGGACTTCGCATCAGTTCTGTCGACATCAAGATGCTCGTTATGTGGCAAACCTTTATAACGGTATCTAGCTACATGTGTTAGCATTAATGAGTTTGGCTCCAAGGATAGAAAATCAGGCAGTTCAGTTCAATTCAGTCGCTCAGTTGTGTCCAACTCTTTGAGACCCCATGGACTGCAGCACGCCAGGCCTCCCTGTCCATCACCAACTCCCAGAGTTTACTCAGACTCATGTCCATTGAGTCAGTGATGCCATCCAACCATCTCATCCTCTGTCGTCCCCTTCTCCTCACGCATTCAATCTTTCCCAGCATCAGGGTCTTTTCCAATGAGTCAGTTCTTCACATTAGTATTGGAGTTTCACAAGGTATTGGAGTTTCAGCTTCAACATAAGTCCTTCCAATGAACACCCAGGACTGATGTCCTTTAGCATGGACTGGTTGGCTCTTCTTGCAGTCCTAGGGACTCTCAAGAGTCTTCTCCAACACCACAGATCAAGAGCATCAGTTCTTCAGCACTCAGCTTTCTTTATAGTCATAAGCAAGGGATTTATTCGTCCCATGTCACAGAAATCCACAGATTGGTGCTCTAGGACTAGAGGGAAATTTTCAAGATCCCACCCCCTTTCCAACTTCCTGCTATGCCAACCTTGATGTTGGGCCATTTACACTTAAAATGATTGCTATTCTATCTGGACTAAACTATAATTCAAAAAGATATCTGCACCCCAGTATTTACTGCAGCCCCATTTACAACAGCCAAGACATAGAAGCAACTTAAATGTCCATTGGCAGATGAATAAAGAGTGTGTGTATATATATCTATATATATAGACAGATATAGATATAGTTATATCAGCTTAAAAATGAATGAACTAATGCATTTTCAGCAACATAGATGGACCCAAAGTTCTCATACTGAGTGAAGTAAATCAGACGGAGAAAGACAAATGCTGTATGGTATCTCTTATATGTGGAATCCAAAATACGACACAGATGAACTTATCTGTGAAACAAACAGACGCACAGACCCAGAGAACAGACTGGTACTTGCCAAGGTGGGAGATGGGAGGGGGATGGGTTGGAAGTTTGGGATTAGCAGATGCAAACTACTGTATCCATGTATAGCAATCACTTTGCCGTATACGAGAAGCTAACACGCATTATAACTTAACTATACTTCAGTGAAAATAAGCTTTTTAAAAAGATAGCTGCTACACATGCGGGTATTGTGTACATACCTGAGGCAGAAAAAAGAGGGCAAATAGGAGATTGAATTTTATACAGAAAAGGAAAACATGGTGTCCCTCAGCTCTCTTTTTATTGGCTTGAATTGTGTCAGATGGTCATCCCTAGCTGCAAGGGAGTCTGGGAAAGAGCATTTTGTGGCATGTGTGATGTAAACTCCTCCATCTGTGTTAATGCATCTTCAGTAAAATCCTCATTGCCCTCTATCGAGCTGCACGGCTTGTTATGGCTGTCAATAGGCATATGTGGCTCTATAAATTCAAATTGATTAATATTAAATAGAATTACAAATCCATTTCTTCAGTAGCACTGGCCTCATGTGGCTTATGGCTACCATATTGGGCAGTACAGATACAGAACATTTCCATTAGCTCAGAAAGTTTTACTGCATGACTGCAGATAATCATAGAGAGCTGCAGAATGTTGCATAAGAGTTGGCAGAAGGAGAAAACAGACTGCATAAAAAACAGCTAAGGTTCTCTGAGATGACCAAAGCTCTAAGCATGAAAGGTGTTGGGGAGGGAACTTGTGGGAACTGCATGAGCACAAGGTTCCAGAGTTTTTGTCATCAGTTGGCAGCAGCAGCATTGCTTCTAGAATCTGTTTGTGGTAATGCTTTGGTTCCCACCTTCCCCAAAGTATCTGAGGTTGCTTAGAGTTAAGTTTTATCCCTTTTCTCACGTTACAGATGGATGGAGAGCATCTCCCTTCTATAAAACAATCATGACAAATACATTTGGGATTCAGTTTTCCCTACTGCTTGCTCAGTCCGGGCTACAGAAGCTCCTGGAAGCTGAGGGGTGGACACGTGGTGTGATTCCCAAGAACTCAGCAGCATTATTTGTCTAAGCATTAAGAAGAATTATTCAGCTAAATCCTGACGACTTGACAGCACATTTACCTCTGAGAGTGTATTTCCCTTTCCTTCAACACTTCAACCTCATTACTTGTACTATATCTTCTGCTGAATCACAGAAGATGCCCATCTGTTCAACGGCTTATTCTGCTGGCTCACTCTGAATGGCTTGAATTTTAACTTTACTTCGAACTTCCTAGCTTATCTCATTCCACTTTTCCTGGACCACATGCATGGTTAAATTGCATGCCTATTTCTCTCATAGATACTTTGAACCAAAATAATGCCATGAGAGCCACGTGACATGTATTTGCCTCTCCTGGTTCTTTATGAAATGGTATCCTCTTTCCTGTCTGTGAACCAGTGTGTCTGGCTCTACTAGGAGGGAAGCTGTCCTGATAAATGCTGTGTGTGGTACCAAAGCTGAAAGTCTTCCTCTTCCAGTTCTTGTTGAAATTAATTACACTTCTTGCCTCCTTTCCCATTTGTCTTCGTGTCCAGAAAAATGATCGAAACTTCTGATCTTCCTTGTGTGGTTCCACGGCCGTCGAGGTTACCAGTAATTAAAGACGCAATGTCCACGGTAGCCCTGTGATGGAAACTGGAGTGTGAACCCAGGGAACAGGGACCGTCTGCCTCTGCATGATGCTTCTATAACACCCTTTCTGCAGAGGGGGCTCAGTTGGCACCCAAAGAGTAATAAATAATCATGATGAGTAGTCTCGGCTTCTGCTTTCCAGAATCGTGTCTTGCTTTTTTCTAATCTTGTAAAATGGTTTCCTGATGAAGTGGAATGTCCATGTCACCATCACAGAAAATATGGATTGGTTTTCAATGAAATATTAATGATTATCAACTCACTGGGCTTTTCTTTTGTGAGAACTGAAATGAAAAGAGGAACTGAGTTTCTTGATAATGAGTTAAAATATGATTGCTTCAGTATTAACTTAGGCTGATCCATCTCTCTCTCTTTTTTTTTTTAACCCTCTTCCTCCACTTAATCCCAGCTTTCTTCTGACTGCCCTGCCCCTGCATTTGGGTATTTTCATTCTTCAGTAGAAACTTCACACAAACAGAGGCATGATTTTGACAGCTGGGGACTGTGGGGTTCTAGAATAAACCAGAAACAAATCTTGTCTCCATCACATGCCGGTTTTCTTGTATTAACTCCGAGAGCACTGCTTATCTGTAAAATGGGAGTAATAATACTAATGATGCATACTTAGTACATTTGCGGTGAGAACTAATGAAAGAGTGTGTGGGGAAGAGCACAGACTGCAAGAAACATTGATTCTCACTATTTGGTTGAAGGTAGGGGGAGCCAGAAAGGAGGTAGACTCCAAATTTGCTCAAATGAGCCTCTCGGGCGAGTGATGCAGTGGAGAAACTTGTCATGGCTGTAATGAGGTTTGGGGATTATCTGTGGGTTTCTGCTTCCTGTCCTCTTCAGTTTCCTGATACCATTTGAGAGTGAGTTCTGCTGACTCTGGACACGCTCTGGAGGTTTCTGCTCCACCTTTGCTGACCCAGGCAGGATTAACATGACAACAAAAGAGTCACTCAGGCCCCAGTGGCTGAATCCAGGCAGGACGGGCCTATGAGAAGAGTCCTTGCTTCCAAGTTTTGGAAGGAGTGGGTGTAGGTTGTCGGGGGTGGAGACTGGGAATTCCGTGTGCTGTGCTTTCTTTCCTGGGCTGCTGCCACCGGCAAAGCTGTCTCTGGCCCCTGGGTCCCCTTCCTTAGGCGTCTGTAGCCTTATCTGGAGACCCACAGAGGGCTGAGCAAAGATGGAGCGATAAGCAGGAAGTGCAGTGGAATTTTATTCCTGGAAAAAAAAAAAGAGAGAGACCTTGGCATGAGCAGCAGAATAGAGGGTTCAGGATGTTAATCACTGCTCCTTTTATCAGACAGCTTTATTAAGATCAATGTTTTTTGTTGCCAAATTAGAGTGGACCTAGAGCGAACTTCCCAGCAGTTATTAACACAAGTTCACATTTGCTGGAAGGATTGGGTACCTCCACGTGCTCAGCCATAGCTGGAAGTTACACAATATCTGTATCATTTTTCACAGCTTTGTCATTAGCTGGTAATGATTTGATTATTTTGCAGATGAATCACAGTATAAATCTCTTTCACAAACACTACCTCCAAGTATTAATCAAAACCATTAAGGCAAAGCAGTCGGTGCAAATTAAAAAATTTGCATGTCTAAATTAAAAATTACAGTAATACATCATAAATAAATCTTTTAAATTCTCTGTGGCCTCTGTGCACATCTTTTCTTTGGTGTGTGTATTCTCTAATGAGACCATGATACCAAGCTTCTCTCTGTCTCTCTGTGTAGACATATATACACACACACACACACACACACACACACATATATGTATTTATATATCATATGTACATAAACCATGATCTAATTTGAAAGAATTCAGGCCCTTATGTGGGACCTGGTATTAGAACATGAAAGGGAAAGCAGAAGGTTTTTTTCTTTTTCCCATTTACTTCATTTTTTCCCCCAAAAGAATATTCAAAGATGGCACTAAAAAGAACAGAATGGAAGCTATTGCAGATCATTTCCAGCGTCTTCCGTTGTTGCAAAGTAAATATTTGTAAAAGGTGATGCTTCTTTTTCAAATAACTTTGAACTGTGAGGAAAATTACCAAGTTGTGTTTTAGGTAATATTTCATTTTGGAACTATTAACACATTACTTGCAGTATGGGAGGAAATTAGAGGGCTTTGAGTGATGAAAGCCACCTTTGGCATTAAAAAACTATTATTATTCCCTTGAAACACTGAAGCAAATTAAAACAGGAAAATGAAACTTTCAAGTGCCCTGGATTTGAAAAGGTATTTTCCCCCCTCTTTCATTTGTCAAAAAAAAAAAAAAAAAATTTTTTTAAATGACTCGTTTCATTGGAAACCTGGAAGAGATCATTTATAAGGCAGAAAGTAGTTTTTTCAAAATGCCTTTGCCTAATAGTTTAGGGGATGATAGTGCCTCATGTCAGCAGATCTCTGGTGAGCAGGTTACAGCCAGGGTGTATGAAAGATCCATCTTACCTCCAAGTAATGCCGTAACAGCAGCAATTAGAAACCACTTTCATTCTGCCCAGGATTTAACCCAATTAACCTATCTGTAACCTATTAACCTAATTAAATAGAAGAGCTTCTCTGTGAGGAAGATGTATGTATAGGGCTCTCCTCATTTGGGGTTGAGGTTGGGAAGGAGGGCATAGTTTAGGGAATATTGTAATTTGAAGTCAGATTTTTTTTTTTTTAACAGAATTGGAACATCAAAACACAATTCCAAGGTGTTCGGTGTTTTCCTAACAGGAAGCCATGGATTTAACCAGCAGGATACCTTTATACTTACTTATGTCCCTGCCTGGTGGACATTTTGCCCTAAATGATTTCTTACTGGTCTAGAGAGAGTTGGTAAGAGGACAGGAGAACCATCCTGCCTAGGACTGCTTGTCAGTTTCTTCTGCTTTATACAGACTTCAGAAAGAGTGTGAAGAAAATTCTTTTACCATTTTCCTTCATTTAGCTCAATTCTGTGCAAGTCACGCCATGGCTAGGCTTCATGTTCATAGAAAGGTGAGGTTTCTCTCCAGTCCCTTGTTAATTTGTGTGACCTTAGAGGTTTGCTTCATCTCTCAGAGTCTCACTTCACTCATCTGTCTAAAATGAGTGGGTTGAATGAGATGGTCCTGTAAAGATTCTTCCTAGATCTAAATATTTTGTGATTTTGTCATTACTTGTCCTTCCTCACCCTCTCCTTTTGATTCTCTTTACCAATAAATGTTTCTTGAATGACTTTGGCTAGAACTGTGCTGTCCAATATGGTAGCCATGTGTCTATTTAAATTTAAGTTAGCTAAAATAGATGAAATTAAAACAAATGCTGTTCCTGGGGGGAATAAGGAGGGGGAAGAATGGAGTGAGGGTTTGGGCTCAGCAGATGCAAAGTATTTATACAGGATGGGTAAAGACAAGGTCCTGTTGTATGGCACAGGGAGCTATATTCATTGCCCATGATAAACCATAATGGAACAGAACATGAAAAAGAATGTATATACAGGTATAACTGAATCAGTTTGATGTACACCAGAAATTAACAGAGCATTGTAAGGCAACTATATTTCAATAAAAAATACATTGGAAAAGTTACAGCTCTGCATTCACACTAAACCACATAGAACTGGTCAGTAGCCGCCGATGGCTGATGGCTGCTGGATCAGACAGCACAGTGTAACGTGTGTCCATCACTGCAGAAATTTCTACATGTGAGGACCTGCAGCGGAGTTCTTTTCTTTAACTCTTAAATTCATTTCATTCTGTAGAATCCAGTCTTTTACGTATGCATGATAATTAGAGGAGCCAAGCCTTTCTGGAAAATTCAACTTTATCCAGTTTATTACTGACATTCATGGCATCTATGGGCTTCCCAAGTGGTGCTAGTGGTAAGAATCCTGCCTGCCAATGTAGGAGACAAAAAAGATCGTTCTATTCCTGAGTCAGGAAAATCATCTGGAGGAGGACATGGAAACCCACTCCAGTGTTCTTGCCTGGAGAATCCCATGGACAGAGGAGCCTGCGGGCTACAGTCCACGGGGTCAGAAAGAGTTGCACACAAAGACTAAACATGCATGCGTGCATAAAGTGTTGCACAGGAACCGGGAACGTGAGGTCCATGAATCAAGGCAAATTGGAAGTGGTCAAACAGGAGATGGCAAGTGTGAACATCGACATTCTAGGAATCAGCGAACTGAAATGGACTGGAATGGGTGAATTTAACTCAGATGACCATTGTATCTACTACTGTGGGCAAGAATCACTTAGAGAAAATGGAGTAGCCATCATAGTCAACAAAAGAGTCTGAAATGCAGTACTTGGATACAGTCTCAAAAATGACAGAATGATTTCTGTTCATTTCCAAGGCAAATCATTCAATATCACAGTGATCCAAGCCTATGCCCCAACTTCCCTGGTGGCTCAGAGGTTAAAGTGTCTGCCTCCAATGTGGGAGACCTGGGTTCGATCCCTGTGTCGGGAAGATCCCCTGGAGAAGGAAATGGTAACCCACTCCAGTATTCTTGCCTGGAGAATCCCATGGACAGAGAAGCCTGGTAGGATGCAGTCCATTGGGTCACAAAGAGTCGGACATGACTGAGCGACTTCACTTTCACTTTCACTTTCGTGCCCCGACCAATAATGCTGAAGAAGCTGAAGTTGAATGGTTCTAGGAAGAGCTACAAGACCTTCTAGAACTAATACCGAAAAAAGATGTCCTTTTCATTATAGGGGACTGGGATGTTAAAGTAGGAAGTCAAGAAACACCTGGAGTAACAGACAAATTTGGCCTTGGGGTACAGAATGAAACAGGGCAAATGTTAATAGAGTTTTGCCAAGAGAACACACTGGTCATAGCAAACTACCCTCTTCCAACAACACAAGATAAGACTCTACACATGGACATCACCAGATGGTCAACACCAAAATCAGATTGATTGTATTCTTTGCAGCCAAAGATGGGAAGCTCTATACAGTCAGCAAAAACAAGACCTGGAGCTGACTGTGGCTCAGATCATGAACTCCTTATCACCAAATTCAGACTTAAATTGAAGAAAGTAAGGAAAACCACTAGACCATTCAGATATGACCTAAATCAAATCCCTTACAACTATACAGTGGAAGTGAGAAATAGATTCAAGGGACTAGATCTGATGGACAGAGTGCATGAAGAATTATGGACAGAGGTTCATGACATTGTACAGAAGGCAGGGCTCAAGACCATCCTCAAGAAAAAAAATGAAAAAAGGCAAAATGGTTATCTGAGGAGGCCTTACAAATAGCTGGGAAAACAAGAGAAGAGAAAGGCAAAGGAGAAAAGGAAAGCTATATTCGTTTGAAAACAGAGTTCCAAAGACTAGCAAGGAGAAATAATGCCTTCTTCAGTGATCAATGCAAATAAATAAAGGAAAACAACAGAATGGGAAAGACTAGAGATCTCTTCAAGAAAATTAGAGATAGCAAGGGAACTTTTCATGCAAAGATAGGCTCTACAAAGGACAGAAATCGTGTGGACCTAATAGAAGGAGAAGATATTAAGAAGAGGTGGCAAGAATACACAGGAGAATTGTACAAAAAAGATCTTCATGACCCAGATAATCATGATGGTGTGATCACTCACCTAGAGCCAGACATCCTGGAATGTGAAGTCAAGTGGGCCTTAGGAAGCATCACAATGAACCAGCTAGTGGAGGTGATAGAATTGCAGTTGAGCTATTTCAAATCCTGAAAAGATGATGCTGTGAAAGTGCTGCACTCAATATGCCAGCAAATTTGGAAAACACAGCAGTGGCCACAGGACTGGGAAAAGTTAGTGTTCATTCCAATCCCAAAGAAAGGCAATGCCAAAGAATGTTCAAACTACCAAACAATTTGTACTCATCTCACACACTAGTAAAGTAATGTTCAAAATTCTCCAAGCCAGGCTTCAGCAATACATGAATGGTGAATTTTCAGATGTTCAAGCTGGTTTTAAAAAAGGCAGAGGAACCAGAGGTCAAATTGCCAACATCTGCTGGATCATCAAAAAAGCAAGAGAGTTACAGAAAAACATCTACTTGTGCTTTATTGACTATGCCAAAGCCTCTGATTGTGTGAATTGCAACAAACTGTGGAAAATTCTGAAAGAGATGGCCATACCAGACCATCTGACCTGCCTCTTGAGAAATCTGTATGCAGGTCAGGAAGCAACAGTTAGAACTGGACATGGAGCAGACTGGTTCTAAATTGGGAAAGGAGTATGTCAAGGCTGTATATTGTCACCCTGCTTATTTAACTTATATGCAGAGTATGTCATGAGAAAAGCTGGGCTGGATGAAGTACAAGCTGGAATCAAGGATGCCAGGAGAAATATCAACAACCTCAGATATGCAGATGACACTACCCTTATAGCAGAAAGCTAAGAAGAACTAAAGAGCCTCTTAACAAAAGTGAAAGTGGAGAGTGAAAATGTTGGCTTAAAGCTCAACATTATGAAAACTAAGATCATGGAATCTGGTCCCATCACTTCATGGCTAGTAGATGTGTAACAATGGAAACAGTGACAGACTTTATTTTCTTGGGCTCCAAAATCACTGTAGATGGTGGCTGCAGCCATGAAATTAAAAGATGCTTTCTCCATGGAAGAAAAGTTATAACCAATCTAGACAGCATATTAAAAAGCAGAGACATTACTTTGCCAACAAAGGTCCGTCTAGTCAAGGCTATGGTTTTTCCAGTAGTCATGTATGGATGTGAGAGTTGGACTATAAAGAAAGCTGAGCGCCAAAGAATTGATGCTTTTGAACTGTGGTGTTGGAGAAGACTCTTGAGAATTTCTTGGACTGCAGGGATATCCAACCAGTCCATCCTAAAGGAGATCAGTCCTGGGTGTTCTTTGGAAGGACTGATGTTGAAGGTGAAACTCCAATACTCTGGCCACCTGATTCGAAGAACTGACTCATTGGAAAAGACCCTGATGCTAGGAAAGATCAAAGGCAGGAGGAGAAGGGGATGACAGAGGTTGAGATGGTTGGATGGCATCACCTACTCAATCGACATGAGTTTGAGTAAACTCTGGGAGTTGGTGATGGACAGGGAGGCCTGATGTACTGTAGTCTATGGGGCCATAGGAGCCAGACAATACTGAGAGTCTAAACTGAACTGAAGCCTGATGTACTGTAGTCCATGGGGCTGTAAAGGGCCAGACACGACTGAGAGTCTGGACTGAACTGAAGCCTGATGTGCTGTAGTCTGTGGGGCCATAAGGAGCCAGACACGACTGAGAGTCTGAACTGGACTGAAGCCTGATGTACTGTAGTCTATGGGGTCGTAAAGGGCCAGACATGACTGAGAGTCTGAACTGGACTCTGAACTGATGTTTTCCCAGGTGCTGCTAGTGGTGAAAAATCCTCCTGCCAATGCAGGAGACATGGGTTTGATTCCTAGGTTAGGAAGATCCCCTGGAGTAGGAAATGGCAACCCATTACAGTCTTCCTGCCTGGAAAATTCCATGGACAGCAGAGCCTGGTAGGCTACAGTCCATGAGGTCACAGAGTGGAACACAGTTGAGTGACTGGTCATACATTCATTGAACCTATTATATGGTTCCTTAGGTTACTTAGATGATTACTAACTCAATGATTGTGCACAAATTGTTCAGCCCTCCCGAACCCATTTCCTCATCTGTAAAGTGGGTGTAACATTACCTATTTTGCAGGGTAAACATTGTGTTCAACTCTTCATGACCTCTTGGACCGTAGCCCACCAGAGTCTTCTGTCCATGGAACTCTCTAGGCAATTATACTGAAGTGGGTTGCCATTTCCTTCTTCAGGGGATCTCCACAACCCTGGGATCAACCTGGATCTCCTGCATTTCAGGCAGTTTCTTTACCATCTGAGCCAGCAGTGAAACCCATTCTAAACAGGGTGGTTTATATTAAATACAAAGCATCTTGCATGATGCTGGGCAGTGGTAACTGCCTAGTGTTCATTGGAAGGACTGATGCTGGAGCTGAAGCTCCAATACTTTGGCCACCTGATGTGAAGAACTGACTCATCGGAAAAACCCTGATGCAGGGAAAGATTGAAGGTGGGAGTTGAAGGGGACGACAGAGTTTGAATAGTTGGATGACATCACCGACTCGATGGACATGAGTTTGAGCAAGCTCCGGGAATTGGTGATGGACAGGGATGCCTGGCGTGCAAAGAGTCGGACATGACTGAGCGACTGAACTGAAAGCTAACATTCTTTTTGTGAAATAACAAAACCCATCATCAGATTGATAAGGAGTTTTTATTTGTTAAAAAATATTGGGTGAGAATGAGACTTTGCAGAGGATACCATAAATACAAGTATTTTGCTTCTGAAAAAAATGTTCAGTTGGAAAATTAAACAGAAGAATGGCAAAAACCCTATGTATATAACCTAAGTTATGTACATATGTATAAATATAAATCATATATCTACCAGAGGAACCTGGTGTATAAATCAAGAGGTGTGGCCCCTATAGGTTTGCTCTTTGGTGTTGAAGTATGTCCTTCCCCTCTGCCCACACTTGACTGACCTGAACAGGGCTGCTGCTGGTCTGTACTGACTAGTGTTATGTAAGCAGCTTTCTAGAAGATCCTCTGTGTAAGTGGAGAGGGTCTCTACTCCCAGCTCTATTAATAACTTCAACCTACCCCAGCCATGCACCTCCTCTGAAGGTTGTGGCAGGTCAAAGCACTGACCTATCAGTCTCATGCACAACGGTAACTTTTCTGCTTTGAGAGAATGAAATCAGGAAAGGCTCCATGTAAGCAGTGGCCTCACCCAGTTACTGAGGCTCAGGAATAAACACCGGGATGGTATGGACGTTCTAGGTTCTTTTTTGAATACGTTGTCATCCATCATGGATACGGTCTCTGCTGCCACAACCCCTTATATGTATGTATGTAACCTTATATGTATATATGTATGAACACGAGGGGTTATATGCAATGCTTTATATATCTTGCTAGAGGGCAAGGAATGACACCCTTCATAATTTCAATATTGTAACAAACATTTAGGTGAATGGATGGCTTGAATGCTAAGCTTTCTGCAAAGGAAGAGATTTATGTCTTAAATTTTTCCATTGTTATTGATGGTGACATGATTTTGTAAGTGTAGAATACCTCTTGACCTGGGTTTCCTGTTTTTTTTTTTTTCTGCAAATATAGCTTTCTCCACCTTTTATAATATTTATCACAACAATAGGAGCACACGGACACATTTAGAAAATTCAAACAAAACAGTCCCCTCCCCCCCCATCACCACTCCTCTGCCCAATCCCTCTAACAAAAACAGTCACTGATCATGGTTTCTGATGTTATCTTAAAAACTCATAAAACACCTATAAATCACCAGTGTACAGAGTAAAGACCTTAATGAACAGTGTTCTGACCCTGCTTCTGTTTCTTTTGGCCTTTAATGATATATCTTTGAGGTTTTTCTGTATCAGAACATACAAACTACTACAGTTTTTATTTTATGGGCTGCACAGAATTCCACCATAATGATATTCCATTCCGTAAAATATTTAATCCTCTATAATTGATAGACATTTAGGTGTTTCTAGGCTTCTTTCTGCTATGACAGGCTATTGTTTATGGTATACAGGTTTGCTTTGGCAAAATCAAGTTCCTTTCTAGCTGTTTAACTGTCAGGTCAAAAACAGCACATGTTTTCATTTGAATAGCTATTGAATAATGTCCGTCGAAAAAGTTTTAACCTGTTAATATGTTTATGGTCAGTGTTAAGAATGACACTGCTTCCCTGTAGGCTAATTAATGTCAGCTATTCTCACGCTTTAACATTTGCTTGTTGCTGGATCAAAAAAAATTATTTTTGATGAATATTTCTTCCATTATGAGTGAGATAAGCATTTTGGGATTATTATTTTCCCCTATAAGCTGCCTACACAGCTATCTTTTCTCATTTTGGGGTCATTCTTTCCTCATTGTTTGTTGAAGCACTTTCTAAATTGACCAAATTAGCCCACCGTCTGTGTTTTGCAAGTATATTTTTTGTCCAGTTTCTTGTTTGGCTCTGGACTTCAGCTAGGCATCCCCCAATATTGGGGTTTCCATTTTATGTAGCCAATTTCCAGTTATTTCTTTTACTGCTCCTGGGCAGTTTGAACTTATAATTTTCCTAAAGCAGTAAAGAATTATTTGTAAAATGTGTTGCCCCAGTGCAATTAGTAAGAGTGCCTCCTTTCACTCCCAAGAATGTCCCAGGCTGTGTGATGAATTATATGGTCATTCTGAGCTTGGGTCCTTCCCTGCCTCCACTTTAATCAGACCAGCTCCTTTTTGATTTAGTTAAAATTTGGGGTCCAGCATAAGATTTAATTTAAGCAATGGTTTTTGAGGCAAAAAGATTGAAACTCACTGGTATATATACACATATACAAGTTTTCATTTGTATGTTCATCAGGTTTTATTGAAACAGGTCAACTCAAAATCTCGTTCTAGATAATATGAACTCGTAATCTATTTAAAAGGCATGACAACCACTACAACAGAAAGAAAAGGGTGTTTACCAGTTTCTTGATTATTTCTCCATTGTTTCTGGATTCCCTTACTTCTCTAATTAGCTCCTGTTTGAATCTGCTCTTTGGTATCCAGGACGGTCTAGGAAGCTGAAGCCTTTTTCCTGCAAATAAGAAACAGGGCATAAAATGGCTTTGCCCGGGAAGGCCCCACAAGGACTTGCTCAGTCTAATACCCCTTTCCCTTTGATATTTCTCAATCTTGAGGAGAACAGGCATAGGACAAAAAAGGAATAATGCTTTGGATGCAAAGGCCAACCATATACTTGGCAGAGGAACTAAGTTTTAGGGGCTGTTGTTGTTTTAGTTGCTAAGTCGTGTCTGACTCTGTGACTTCATGGACTGTAGCCCCCAGGTTCCTCCTGGTAGCTCAGTTGGTAAAGAATCTGCCTGCAATGCAGGAGACCCCAGTTTGATTCCTGGGTCAGGAAGATCCGCTGGAGAAGGGACAGGCTACCCATCCCATTTTTCTTGGGCTTCCCTTGTGGCTCAGCTGGTAAAGAATCCACCTGCAATGTGGGAGACCTGGATTCGATCCCTGGGTTGGGAAGATTCCCCTGAAGAAGGGAAGGACTACCCACTCCAGCATTCTGGCCTAGAGAATTCCATGGACTGTACAGTCCATGGGGTCACAAAGAGTCGGACACAACTGAGTGACTTGACTTGACTTCACTTCAGGCTCCTCTGTCCATGGAATTTCCCAGGGAAGAATACTAGAGTGGGTTGCCATTTCCTCCTCCAGGGTATCTTCCTGACATAGGGATCAAACCCACATCTCCTGCATTGGCAGACAGATTCTTTACTGCTGAACCACCAGGGAAGCCCCAGTTTTAGAGGGACTTAGTTTTAATCCCTCCTTTTCTTTCAGTATTTTCAAACTCTTTCAGGGACTGGGGCAATGGCCGCTCTGGCTACTTCCTGCTGAAGCAGGGCATGGTCTTATCTCAGTTTTAAGAAAGTACACCAAATTTGAAATATTTCTGAGTTCCAAGTCTTGGATCTGAGTCTTGTATGTTTAAGATCTCAATCCCTGAGGAATTCAGAATAAGCCTGAAACCCAGTCTGGACCTGGCACTTTGGGGAGATTCTCAATTTAAAGGCACCTTTGTGAGTTTATAAATATAAATTTTCTTTTTATATGCTGCTGCTGCTAAGTCGCTTCAGTCGTGTCCAACTCTGTGCGACCCCATAGATGGCAGCCCACCAGGCTCTCCCATCCCTGGGATTCTCCAGGCAAGAACACTGGAGTGGGTTGCCATTTCCTTCTCCAGTGCATGAAGGTGAAAAGAGAAAGTGAAGTCTCTCAGTCATGTCTGACTCTTAACGACCCCATGGACTGCAGCCTTCCAGGTGCTTCCTTCATGGGATTTTCCAGGCAAGAGTACTGGAGTGGGGTGCCATCGCCTTCTCCTCTTTTTATATGAGCACCAACAAATGAGAGGCCCCTTCCAGTGCAAAGTCAAAGTAAAGAAGTAAAGGACTTATTTAATTAAATAATTACAGAAGATCTTGTCATGGCCCATGGGAGGGTTGGAAAAGACTTTGCAGACATGAGACAGAATGAGAGGGAAACAAAGTTTATTAGAGTGGGAGACGCCGTTAGAACAGTGGGCCAGCTCAAGGGAGAACTGACATTGAACAGGGCCCTCGATCCATTTTTATACCCAGTGTGTTTAGGGTTAAGGGTCTTGTGGGTCATTTGCTGATTGGATGAGGCAGGTTTATTGGGTGGGTGTGTGCGCTGGGGGGACAGGTAAGGCAAATACCTTCTCCCTATATGGAGTGGGAGGGGACACAGGTTATACTGCTCAGGAGGATCTGAAATCTGTTAATAGTTACAAAGTTGGGGAGGGAAGGATGGTAAGGGTCTGGTTTATCTGTCCCTGCATTCCAAGACCCTCTCTGGTTTTAACATCTCTTCTGTCCTTGGGTCAGCACATTCCTCCCTCTCTTTATTTTTAGGGACAATTCTTTGGCCCCTTCTGATACCCTGCTCGGTCTAATGATCTACCTATTTCCCTTCTCAGGCACTTGGGAACCCAGCCTCAGGGGAAATGGGGCGATGACCACTCTGGCTTCTTCAGGCTGTACAGGGGCATCGTGGGGCTCTGGGTTCCCTTGGCTTGCTTTCTGTCAGGATGCATTTACAGAAGGAGATGAGAGTCCACGGCATGATAAGGTGACTTGTTTCAGCATTGTCTGGGTGTTGGCCAGGGAATATTCTTGTCACACTATAACTTGGAGATTTGTTGTATTCTAGAAGAAGCAAACTTAACAAGAAAGTTAAAGATACATGGCCCAAAGATTAAGACAAGTAGCAAAGCTGCTGAGGAGCTAGCCAGGGGAACCAGGATCAGATATGGGTCGTGACGTTAGTGTTTCTCTGGGTACGAGAAGAGGCGAGAAGTTCGGCTCATAAAAACCTTTTCCTGAAAACATCCGAGTCTCTGAAGGTCGGTTTTCCAGGTTTTTCCCAGAGCACAGAGGGCCTTATTTCTGATCTCCACCCTGAACTCCTTTCAAGGGGTGTTGAAGGTCAGCAGCTTGTAGTGGCCATGACAATCTTTGCAGAGGCAGCTGGCCAGTGCCAACTTCCAGTCAGCAGGACCCCTTCATGGCCACTTATTTGACCATGATTTGGGGGCATTTCATGGCCACTGTGTCCTGTGGTGCTGGGAAGGCTCATTCCCGGGTCTAACGAAGATTCCATTGATGGACACTCAGTGTGCTGTTACTGGACCAGGCCTTGTAAGTAGCAAAAGCCTCTGGACCATACCAGTCTTACTAGCCTCTTGGCCCAGGAAAGTATTCCCTCTTGTTTCTTCTTGCCATATCAAGAGCTACATTATTGCAATCACTGATCTCCTATGGAAATGCGTATCAGCATTTTATAACAGGCTCAGTCACACATTTGCTAATATAAGAAACAATCTTCTGAAACAGCAACATAAAAAATAAAATAGCTAGCAGTTATTAGTAAGGTCACAAACAAGATTTTTAAGTCAAGTGTGTCCTGACCCAGACTTGTATGTGAGTGCCCAGGAGTCTCCAGGGGAGGTGCGGGTCGGTGGTGGCATGCTGCAGGGCTGGGAGCACTGAGTGCACAGTGTGTGAATGGGACCTTGTGAAGGAGGTTGCCATTATCTTCGTCACCTCCACCATAGCTCAGCACCAGGTAATAGCAAAGAGGGAACACAGCTCCACCCATCAACAGAAAACTGGATTAAAGGTTTACTGAGCATGGCCCCGCCCATCAGAACAAGACCCAGTTTCCCCCTCAATCAGTCTCTCCCATAATGATGCTTCCACAAGCCTCTTATTCTCCATCAGAGGAAGACAGACTGAAAAATCACAGAAAGCTAACCACTCTAATCACATGGACCACAGCCTTGTCTAACTCAATGAAATTATGAGCCATGCCATGTCGGGGCATCCAGGACAGACAGGTCATGGTGGAGAGTTCTGACAGAATGTGGTCCACTGGAGAAGGGAATGGCAACCACTCCAGTATTCCTGCCTTGAGAACCCCATGAACAGTATGAAAAGGCAAAAAGATAGAACGCTGAAAGATGAACTCCCCAGGTTGGTAGGTGCCCAATATGCTACTGGAGATCAGTGGGGAAATAACTCCAGAAAGAATGAAGAGACGGAGCCAAAGCAAAAACAATACCCAGCTGTGGATGTGACTGGTGATGAAGCAAAGTCCAGTGCTGTAAAAAAACAATATCACATAGGAACCTGGGATGTTAGGTCCATGAATCAAGGTAAATTAGAAGTAGTCAAATAGGAGAAGGCAAGAGTGAGCATAGACATTTAGGAATAAGTGAACTAAAATGGACTGGAATGGGTGAATTTAACTCAGATAATCATTATATCTACTACCCTGGGCAAGACTCCCTTAGAAGAAATGGAGTAGCCATCATAGTTAACAAAAATGTTTGAAATGCAGTACTTGGATGCAATCTCAAAAACAACAGATTTCTCTGTTCATTTCCAAGGCAAACCATTCAATATCACGGTAATCCAAGTCTATGCCCTGACCAGTAATGCTGAAGAAGCTGAAGTTGAATGGTTCTAGGAAGAGCTACAAGACCTTCTAGAACTAACACCCAAAAAAGATGTCCTTTTCATTATAGGGCACTGGAATGCAAAAGTAGGAAGTCAAGAAACACCTGGGGTAACAGGCAAATTTGGCCTTGGGGTACAGAATGAAGCAGGGCAAAGGCTAACAGAGTTTTGCCAAGAGAATGCACTGGTCACAGCAAACACCCTCTTCCAACAACACAAGGTAAGACTCTACGCATGGACATCACCAGATGGTCAACACTGAAATCAGTTGATTGTACTCTTTGCTGTCAAAGAAGGAGAAGCTCTATACAGTCAGCAAAAACAAGACCTGAAGCTGACTGTGGCTCAGATCATGAACTCCTTATCGCCAAATTCAGACTTAAATTGAAGAAAGTAAGGAAGACCACTAGACCATTCAGGTATGACCTAAATCAAATCCCTTATGATTATACAGTGGAAGTGAGAAATAGATTTAAGGGACTAGATCTGATAGATAGAGTGCCTGATGAACTATGGATGGAGGTTCGTAACATTGTACAGGAGACAAGGATCAAGACCATCTCCAAGAAAAAGAAAAGCAAAAAGGCAAACTAGCTGTCTGAGGAGGCCTTACAAATAGCTGTGAAAAAGAAGTGAAAAGCAAGCTGTCTGAGGAGGCCTTACAAATAGCTGTGAAAAAGAAGTGAAAAGCAAAGGAGAAAAGGAAAACTATACCTATTTGAAAGCAGAATTTCAGAGAATAGCAAGGAGAGATAAGAAAGCCTTCCTCAGTGATCAGTGCAAAGAAATAGAGGAAAACAATAGAATGGGAAAGACTAGAGATCTCTTCAAGAAAATTAGAGACACCAGGGGAATATTTCATGCAAAGATGGGCTCAATAAAGGACAGAAATGGTATGGACCTAACAGAAGCAGAAGATATTAAGAAGAGGTGGTAAGAATACACAGGAGAACTGTACAAAAAAGATCTTCATGACCCAGATAATCACGATGGTGTGATCACTCACCTACAGCCAGACACCTGGAATGTGAAGTCAAGTGGGCCTTAGAAAGCATCACTACAAACAAAGCTAATAGAGGTGATGGAATTCCAGTTGAGCTATTTCAAATCCTAAAAGATGATGTGTGAAAGTGCTGCACTCAATATGCCAGCAAATTTGGAAAACTCAGCAGTGGCCACAGGACTGGAAAGGTCAGTGTTCATTCAATCCCAAAGAAAGGCGATGCCAAAGGATGCTCAAACTACCACACAATTGCACTCATCTCACTTGCTAGTAAAGTAATGCTCAAAATTCTCCAAGCCAGGCTTCATCAATACGTGAACTGTGAACTTCCAGATGTTCAAGCTAGTTTTAGAAAAGTCAGAGGAACCAGAGATCAAATTGCCAACATGTGTTGGATCGTCGAAAAAGCAAGAGAGTTCCAGAAAAACATCTACTTCTCCTTTATTGACTATGCCAAAGCCTTTGACTGTGTGGAACACAACAAACTGTGGAAAATTCTGAAAGAGATGGGAATACCAGACCACCTGACCTGCCTCTTGAGAAACCTATATGCAGGTCAGGAAGCAACAGTTAGAACTGGACATGGAACAACAGACTGGTTCCAAATCAGGAAAGAAGTACATCAAGGCTGTATATTGTCACCCTGCTTATTTAATTTATATGCAGAGGACATCATGAGAAGCACTGGGCTGGATGAAGGACAAGCTGGAATTAAGGTTTCTGGGAGAAATATCAATAACCTCAGATATTCAGATGATACCATCCTTATGGCAGAAAGCAAAGAAGAACTAAAGAGCCTCTTGATGAAAGTGAGAGAGGAGAGTGAAAAAGTTGGCTTAAATCTCAACATTCTGAAAACTAAGATCATGGCATCTGGTCCCATCACTTCATGGCAAATAGATGGGGAAGCAGTGAGAACAGTGTCAGACTTTAATTTTTGGGCTCCAAAATCACTGCACATAGTGACCGCAGTCATGAAATTAAAAGTTGCTTGCTCATTGGAAGAAAAGTTATGACCAACCTAGGAGAAGGAAATGGCAACCCACTCCAGTGTTCTTGCCTGGAGAATCCCAGGGACAGAGGAGCCTTGTGGGCTGCCATCTATGGGGTCGCATAGAGTCAGACACGACTGAAGTGATTTAGCAGCAGCAGCAGCAGACAGCATATTAAAAAGCAGGGACATTACTTTGCCAACAAAGGTCTGTCTAGTCAAGACTATGGTTTTTCCAGTAGTCATGTATGGATGTGAGAGTTGGAGCATAAAGAAAGCTGAGCACTGAAGGGTAAATGCTTTTGAACTGTGGTGTTGGAGAAGACTCTTGAGAGTCCCTTGGAATGCAAGGATATCCAACTAGTCCATCCTAAAGGAAATCAATCCAGAATATTCATTGGAAGGACTGATGTTGAAGCTGAAACTCCAATACTTTGGCACCTGTTGGGAAGAACTGACTCATTGGAAAAGACCCTGGTGTTGGAAAATTTGAAGGCAGGAGGAGAAGGGGACGACAAAGGATGAGACGGTTGGATGGCATCACTGACTCGATGGATATGAGTTTGAGTGAGCTCTGGGAGTTGGTGATGCACAGGGAGGCCTGGTGTGCTGCAGTCCATGGGGTTGCAAAGAGTTGGACACGACTGAGTGACTGAACTAAACGGAACTTTCATTAGATGTAGCCCAGTATACCCCTGGAGAAGGCAATGGCACCCCACTCCAGTACTCTTGTCTGGCAAATCCCATGGATAGAGGAGCCTTGTGGGTTGCAGTCCATGGGGTCGCTAAGAGTTGAATATGACTGAGCGACTTCACCTTCACTTTTAACTTTCATGCATTGGAGAAGGAAATGGCAACTCACTCCAGTACTTTTGCCTGGAAAATCCCATGGACGGAGGAGCCTGGTGGGTTGCAGTCCATGGGGTCGCTATGAATTGGACACGACTGAGCGTCTTCACTTTCACTTTTCACTTTTCACTTTCACACATTGGAGAAGGAAATAGCAACCCAATGTTCTTGCCTGCAGAATCCCAGGGAAAGTGGAGCCTGGTGGACTGCCGTCTCTGGGGTCGCACAGAGTTGGACACGACTGGAGTGACTTAGCAGCAGCGGCAGCAGTATAGCCCAGGTCATCTGACTTATTTAAATGATTATAGCCAGGCATTATAGTACAGGTGTTATGAACAATCTCCTGGTTTACATCATGGAGCATCTGACCTTTATCCAAAGATTGGTTACTGAGATAAGCTTTAGAAACAAACTTGGCGTGTTTCTTTAATAGCTCAATTAAATCTTTTAGCAATATGATACAATAAGAAGGAACTATCTCAGAAGTGAGTCATAGTAAACACAGACCTCAATTAACAAGGCTAGGACTTAATATTAAGTGCAATGTAAGTTTTTGTCATTGTGAGGGCATTAACTCCGTAACCAGGGAAGGCTTTAACCCAGCAAAGAAAAATGAGGTTTGTCAGGGAGCCAGGAAAAGTCAAGTGGCCATCTTGGATTTCCCATAGCCCTGACTCTTCAATTTACAGCTATTCACCCATTTTTAATATGTCAATTTAGCAGTAGATTTTTTCCCATGTTTTAAGGACACCAGGATAGCAAAAGCTGACGGTGAGGGGTTAATTTTTGTCTTGAAGTAGTATTCTTGCAAATGCATCAAAGTGAAACCATAGAAAGCGTGTTTAAAATCTGATTAACAATTGACAGAATAGCCTGGTCATTGCTGGGACTTGTAACACTTTAACGTGATAACTGGAATTACAAATGACAACATTTTACCAGGACATGTCAGATTTTCATGAATTCCATATAATTTCTAGGATATCTGTATTAGTAGCACCAACTACACAATATAACCTAAAAAGATTCATCACTCTTCCAGCAATACTTCCCATGCAATTTAACATGTCAAATGAACGCAGGTAGTCTAATCTCTCTCTTTGGGAGGTCTCAGGGGCCCTTGGAAGCATCCCAAAGTTAGCAAGAAGTCAAGTTATTTAGGAAGTTTTGTTGATAAATATCAAAAGGGTTTATAACCCTCAGTCAGATAGCATTGTATAGATCACTGTGAAGCAATATATTCACTTAGCCAAAGTAACAAAAAAGATTTCAAAGGGAAATACAGACCAGATCATTTCAGAGGTAAAGAAATTTAAAATCCATTACAAAGGCAATTCAGCATCTCAAGAAAACTTGTATTATGAACAAAGTTCTTTTCTTGGGGTCCACTTTCCACGAAACCTCCTTATCACTTTCTGTACCCATTACTTTGTTCTCCTACCCTGAAACAGCCATCTGTAAGTCAGACCCACTTCCTTTCTTTTCATAAAGTGTAATTTCATTCCTCATAACTTCTTTACTGAAAACACACATCCTACTTTCCTTGAGCAACCAAGAACTGACCTTTATATTAGCGTTCTGTAGATTGGTGAACATAAATACCAGTGATACTTTTTAAAAAGTTGCTTTCTTTATTTGCTTTCTTAAAGGGAACATCTCTGGATGGCACCAAACACTATTCCTTAATAGTCCAATCTCTAGTTTCTCTGTAAGAGGAAGTTAGTGGTTAGTGTTCAGAAATGAATGTTTCAGAATCTTATTTTATTTGGAAATGACCTAGCTATTCAGTAAACTTTCATCACTTAGTTTAGTACAACCATAGAAATTCAGGTTACCAAAATCTGGACATTTCTAAAGTATAATTATTCTTAACAGTTTATCTAGAAACTCATATCTCATTTATATTTTTTAGGGTTTTTTTTTTCTTTTTCTACAAGTACTTTCCTTGCTGACAAACTTGTAACAGATATAACAATATTTAACTTATATTAATCCTAGATTCAATGAAAATATTTTGCTTAACGTTAATGACTATTAGACATGTCTATATTAGGTTAGCAAACAAACATTAATACTAGATATTTAATATTGAATATTTCCCAGTTCACGTGAATATGAAATTCATTTAGGTTAATTTCTCTTGTATTTAGAATTGTCTGCTTTGTAAGCGCTTACTTTTCTTTAGGAAAACTAAATTAGAACTCATTTACAACTTCAGCAATATTATTAAAAAAAAAAAAAAACCCGAAATACACACAGAGACATACATAAATCCAGACAGAGATCTCACAGTTTTCTGCTTGAGATTGAAAATGTCTCTTTGACAACTCCTCCCCTCTTTATTTTATTTATTTGTTTTTTGCTTGAAGTTCTAATTTTCCCAAGGCTGAGGTCCCAGGCAAAGTGGGCTGTGTATTTTAAGGACATGGAAAGGGTTAACTTCAAGCTTTTCCCTAGGCAGGCCTTTTAACAAGCTAGTAGTTTTTAATTGCATATGCAAAAAGAACTGGTTTTGTAGTTTCAAGAAAAAATAATTCATTTTAACCAGTTTTCTGGTTAAATTAGAATTCATTTACAACTTCAGCAATATTATTTAAAAAAAAAGAAAAAAAGAAAAGACATACACTGAACCATACGTAAATCCACACAGACAGACAGACAGACAGAGATCTCATAGTCCACACAGACAGACAGACAGACAGAGATCTCATAGTCCCTTGGGTGGGTCGCGGGATGCAGGAGTAAAGCAAGTACCTTCTCCCTATACGGTAGGAGGGGAGACAGGCTACGCTGCTCAGGAGGACCTGAAATCGGTTAATGGTTACAACACTGGCCAGGGAAGGGCGGTAAGGGTCTGGTTTTCTGTTCCTGCATTCCAAGACCCTCCTTGGTTTTAGCTGCTCTTTCGTCCTTGGTCAGCACAGATCTGTTTTTCTCCAAGAGAATAACACAAACTGATGATCAGCTTTTCCTAACAAAGAACAGGTAAAAGAATGAGAGGTGTTACCATTTGGTAGTTTTTAAATGTAGTTAGATATAAAAAAAAAAATGGGTTGAATGATGAAGAATTGGTTGGGGTAAGAAGAAATCCTGAGTCTTCTGTGTGACTGTTTTAAGGAGAGAAGACTTATCAGTGCTGTCCACTGTGGCATGCATCAAAGCCCTCACGGTCACCTCTGGATGTTTTTCTGTCTCCTGATAATCGGGACAAATCATGATCTTTGCGAAAATATTAGAAAGTACAGAAAAGTGGGGATGAGTAAAAACTAACTTGCTTTGATCTTAAAAATTTCTTATAAGCAAAATTTCCCCCCTTCATTGCCAATATTTATTTATTTAATAGCATCCTAACAATTGTAAAGTGATATCTCCTTGTGGTTTAAAAAAGTTGTTTTTTTTTTTTTAATTTTATGTTGGAGTATAGTTGATTAATAATGTTGTGTTAGTTTCTAGTATACAGCAAAATGGTTCACATATAAATATATATGTATCTATTATTTTTCAAATTTTTCCCTGTTTGGGTTATTACAGAATATTGAACAGAGTTCCCTGTGCTATGCAGTAGGTACATATTGATCATTTGTTTTAAATATAGCAATGTGTACATGTCAATCCAAAACTCCCAGTCTATCTCTCCTCCCGTCCCCTCAACTTCTGCTCTGGGAACCACAAGTTAATTCTCTAAGTCTGTGAGTTTTAGATTCTGCAAATAAGCAATATCATGCTATTCTTCTTTATCTAGCTGACTTACTTCATTTGACACGATCATCTCTGCAAATGGCATTAGTTCATTCTTTTCAGTGGCTGAGTGGTACTCTACTGTTTAAGCACCCTACACCATCATTGTCCATTGCTCGGTTGACGGATTTTTAGGTTGCTCCCACGTCTTGGCTGTTGTACATACACAGCGCTGCAATGAACACTGAGGAGGAGGTATCCTTTCAAACTATGTTTTTCTTCAGATTGATATTGATATGTTTTTCCCAAGGAGTGGGATTGTTGGGTCATATGGTAGCTCTATTTTTAACTTTTTAGGAACCTACATACTATTCTCTATGGTGGCTGCACCAATTTAGATTCCCATCAACATTGTACGAGCGTTACCTTTTCTCCACACATCCTCTCCAGCCTTTATTATTTGTAGATTTTTTCATGATGGCCATTCTGACTGGTGTAAGGTGATAGCTCATTGTAGATTTGATTTGCATGCATGCTCAGTCATTCAGTCGTGTCGGACTCTTTGGGACCCCATGGACTGTAGCTGTCAGGCTCCTCTGACCATGGAATTTTCCAGACGAGAATACTGGAGTAAGCTGCCATTTCCTACTCCATGGGATCTTCCTGACCCACTGATCAAACCCACATCTCCTGCGTCTCCTGCATTGTCAGGAGGACTCTTTACCACTGTGGCACCTGGGAAGCTCATGGCTTTGATTTGCATTTCTGTTAACCAATTGCTTAAACCAGAAAATTTGGAAAACTTAGCAGTGGCCACAGGACTGGAAAAAGTCAGTTTTCATTCCAATCCCAAAGAAAGGCAATGCCAAAAAAAATTCAAACTTCCACACAATTCAACTCATCTCACACACTAGCAAAGTGATGCCCAAAGTTCTCGAAGCCAGGCTTCAACAGTACGTGAACCTAGAACTTCTAGATGTTCAAGCTGGATTTAGCAAAAGCAGAGGAACCAAAGATCAAATTGCCAACATCTGTTGGATCATCAAAAAAGCAAGAGAATTCCAAAAGAACATCTACTTCTGCTTTACTGACTATGCCAAAGCCTTTGACTGTGTGGATCACAACAAACTGTGGACAATTTTTAAAGAGATGGGAACACCAGACCATCTGACCTGCCTCCTGAGAAATCTGTATGCAGATCAAGAAGCAACAGTTAGAACTGGACATGGAACAACGAACTGGTTCCAAATTGGGAAAAGAGTACGTCAAGGCTGTTTATTGTCACCCTGCTTATTTAACTTATATGCAGAGCACATCATGAGAAGCCCGGGGCTGGATGAAGGATAAGCTGCAATTAAGGTTGCTGGGAGAAATATCAATAACCTCAGATATGCAGATGAGACCACCCTTATGGCAGAAAGCAAAGAACTAAAGAGCCTCTTGATGAAAGTGAAAGTGGAGAGTGAAAAAGTTGGCTTAAAGCTCAACATTCAGAAAACTAAGATCATGGCATCCGGTTCCATCACTTCATGGCAAATTGATGGGGAAACAATGGAAACAGTGGCTGATTTTATTTTAGGGGGCTTCAAAATCACTGCAGATGGTGACTGCAGCCACTAAATTAAAATACCTTTGCTCCTTGGAAGAAAAGCTATGACCAACTAGACAGCATATTAAAAAGCAGAGACATTACTTTGCCAACAAAGGTCCATCTAGTCAAAGTTATGGCTTTTCCAGTGGTCATGTATGGATGTGAGAGTTGGACTATAAAGAAAGCTGAGCACTGAAGAATTGATGCTTTTGAACTGTGGTGTTGGAGAAGACTCTTGAGAGTCCCTTGGACTGCAAGGATATCCAATAAGTCCACCCTAAAGGAAATCAGCCCTGAATATTCATTGGAAGGACTGATGCTGAAGCTGAAACTCCAATACTTTAGCCACCTGATGCAAAGAACAGACTCATTGGAAAAGACTCTGATGCTGGGAAAGATTGAAGGTGGGAGGAGCAGGGGACGACAGAGGATGAGATGGTTGGATGGTATCACTGACTTGATGTACATGAGTTTGAGAAAATTCAGGGAGTTGGTGATGGACAGGGAGGCCTGACGTGCTGCAGTCCATGGGGTCACAGAGAGTCGGACCCGACTGAGTGACTCATTTGACTCAACTGAAACAATTGTTGATATCTACACAACATTTTTTTGGAAGGTTATGACCAACCTAGATAGCATATTGAAAATCAGAGACATTACTTTGCCAACACAGGTCTGTCTAGTCAAGGCTATGGTTTTTCCAGTGGTCATGTATGGATGTGAGATTTGGACTGTGAAAAAAGCTGAGCACCGAAGAATTGATGCCTTTGAACTGCGGTGTTGGAGAAGACTCTTGAGAGTCCCTTGGACTGCAAGGAGATCCAACCAGTCCATTCTGAAGGCGATCAGCCCTGGGATTTCTTTGGAAGGAATGATGCTAAAGCTGAAACTCCAGTACTTTGGCCACCTCGTGGGAATAGTTGACTCATTGGAAAAGACTCTGATGCTGGGAGGGATTGGGGGCAGGAGGAGAAGGGGATGACAGAGGATGAGATGGCTGGATGGCATCACTGACTCAATGGACGTGAGTCTGAGTGAACTCCGGGAGTTGGTGATGGACAGGGAGGCCTGGCGTGCTGCAATTCATGGGGTCGCAAAGAGTTGGACACGACTGAGCGACTGAACTGAACAGAACTGACCCAATATTTCTTTTCAGTGGCTGCAGTGTAATTAATTTAACCAAGCATTTTTTGTTGAATAGGTAGGTATCTTCTTTTATCTTCTGTTTATTTTTTTCTTTTAATTTTAAACAAAACCAGATAAATCTCTTTCACCTAAATCTTTGTTTTTGTATTGTCAGTCTATGAGGAGAGATTCCTACAAGAGAAATTATGGAGTGAAAGGATGAAATTTTCTATGGCTTTTGTGTCCAGAAAGCAATTCTGAAGAGAAACCTGACAGTCCTCCTGTTGGAAGCAGGATGAGGTCTCTTGCTGCGGTCCTGTTGTGCAAAGATCCTGGGGCCAGTGGAGGAGACATGGTCAAACCAACGTGGTGGCTTTAAAAACCCAAACAGTGCCCCTGTGACTAGAAAGGGAACCACTTTCAGCTCTTTGTTCCAATTTTTAAAATGCTTGTCCCTGTGAAAGGGGCTTTCTTCTTTAAAATTTTTTATTGTGGTACAATTAATTTATAATACCATGCCAGTTTCAGGTCTACTGCAAGGTGAATCTGTCGTACAAATACATGTATCCATTCTTCCCCAGATTCCCTTCCATTATAGGTCATTACAGACGATTGAGCACGGTTCCCTGTGCTATACAGTAGATCCTTATTAACAGTTATCTGTTTTGTATACAGTAACTTGTATATTGGAGAAGGCACCGGCCACCCACTCCAGTACTCTTGCCTGGAGACTTCCGTGGACGGAGGAGCCTCGTGAGCTGCAGTCCATGGGGTCTCGAAGAGTCGGACACGACTGAGTGACTTCACTTTCACTTTTCACTTTCATGCATCGGAGAGGGAAATGGCAACCCACTCCAGTGTTCTTGGAGAATCCCAGGGATCGGGGAGCCTAGTGGGCTGCCGTCTATGGGGTCGCACAGAGTCAGACACGACTGATGTGACTTAGCAGTAGCAGCAGCGCGTATATGTCAGTCCAAATCTCCCAATTTTGTCACAGGTAAACCAGGGAATTTCTTTTTTATCTTCTCTATTGTAAATCTTCATCACGAGGTACAAACCAGACATTTTACAATTATGCTTTTTGACCTTTTGTTTGCACATTGCTTGGATAATTCCTGCCTTCCTGGTGTTGGTTCTGGGTGAGCAGGCATAAAATGTCGTTCAAGTTCACGCTTCCAAGCCAAGCTTGAGAAGCTCTATCTGCTGTCTCCGTGGTTTGCCCTCAATTTGCTTTCTGCCTTCCCCAGCTCTCTGGAGGGGACTTTGGCCACATTCTTTGTAGTCTTCAGAAAAATGAGAAGAATCCATAACAGTTCTCATCACTTGATATTGTGTGGCATGTTAAACACACGTGGAGATTTTAAGGATGAGCCGGGTCTTACAGAGGCAAGTAAATTTTATATTTAAACAGGAATAAATGACTAAGTCACTTGGGATGCAAACCTGTTTGGCAATTCTCAAGAAGGGGCAGATTACTTCTGACAGGTCTAAACAGCCCCAGCAGATAGGATCATTTAACTATATTTAACTAACACTGACAAAGGAATGCTTGATTAATGTCTCCCACCCAAATATCCGGGGACTGGCAGGTCACCTTTTCAAACCAGTAGGCAGTTGAAGCTCCTTCGGAATTCTCCTGCATATGCATGATGGTCACGTGCTTGGAACAGTCCGTTGAGGACACACTTGGCCAAGATCTCCCGTGCTTCCTGGAGTGGGATGGAGTGCTTCCCTAAAATGTGGGTGGGCATTTGGAGGATCCACTTAGTAGAACACGTGCTTGTACTGGACGAGTATTGCATTCATGGTCATTTTTCATTTGGAAGTAAAATCAGGAAGTGCTGGCAGTTGCCCCCTGTTAATCCGCACCATTGGGCACTGCAAATCAGGAAGTGCTGGCAGTTGCCCCCTGTTAATCCGCACCGTTGGGCACTGCGTGAACTGTTTATGACCAGCTGTGTGGGGTGCTGCCACTTGTACTGGCTATCTCGCCAACCATCTACAAGTTTCCCAATTTTGAGATTGAAAAGAGTCTATTCTTATGGCTTAACACTAGGATTTGAGGGGGAACCTCCTCCATCCTTAAATCCAGGGCCTCATTGTGTGTCTAGAATTGACAATTCCTAGAGCCAGAGTTGTGACTCTCTTTCTTAACATCTCTCCAACATTATGGCCAGGAGCCGGGCACAGCCAGGTCAGTTGACACTTTTGCCCATGTAGACTAGGGTTTAAAAGTTCCTCATGGGGTCTCGGTCAGACTCAACTCTTTGTTTCTTGGCATTTTTCAAGACTCCGTGGTGTGTGTGTGTGTGACTCAGTCATGTCCAACTCTGCAATCCCATGGACTGTAGCCCACCAGGCTCCTCTATCCATGGGATTCTCCAGGCAAGAATCCTGGAGTGGGTCGCCATTCTCTTCTCCAGGGGATCTTTCTGACCCAGGGATCAAAGCAGGGTCTCCTGCATTGCATGTGGAGTCTTTACTGTCTGAGCCACTGGGGAAGCCCTTTCAGGCCCGCTGCTGCTGCTGCTGCTAAGTCGCTTCAGTCGTGTCCGACTCTGTGCGACCCCATAGACAGCAGATCATCAGGTTCCCCCATCCCTGGGATTCTCCAGGCAAGAACACTGGAGTGGGTTGCCATTTCCTTCTCCAATGCAGGAAAGTGAAAAGTGAAAGTGAATTCATTCAGTCGTGTCCGACTTTTAGCGACCCCATGAACTGCAGCCTACCAGGCTCCTCCGTCCATGGGATTCTCCAGGCAAGAGTACTGGAGTGGGGTGCCATCGCCTTCTCCGCTTTCAGGCCTACAACACTTAAAAAAAAGAAATGCAGTTGATTTACAATGTTGTGTTAGTTTCAGATGTACAGCAAAGTGATTCAGTTATATACACACTTTCTTTCACACTCTCTTCCTTTGTGGAATATAGTTCCGTGTGCTATACGGTAGGTCCTTGTTGATTATAAGACTACAGCAATTTTAAAGTTTACGTCAGCCTCTCTCATATGTGAATTTGCCTTTTTAAAAAGGACTATGGTCAACTAGAGTTAATCTTTTGCATAAACATGTGCCCCACTTATACACCACCATTGAGAACCCCAACTTTCTCTAAGTTTAAAATTTTAAAAAATTGAAGTGTAGTTGATTTACAATGTTTCATGTGTACAACAAAGTGATTCAGTCATGTACATACATATGTAAACCATGTGTGTATGTTTACATATTTTTTATTATCATTATTACAAGATATTGAATATAATTCCCTGTGCTATAGAGTAGGTCCTGGTTGGCTATCTATTTTAAATATAGTAGTGTGTGTCTGTCAATCCCAAATTCCCAATTTATCCCTCCTCCTTTTCCCTTTTGGTAATCATAAGTTTGTTTTCTATGTTTGTGAGTGTTTCTGTTTTGTAAATACATTCATTTGTATCCCGTTTTGTTGGATTCCATGTATAAATTATATCATATGACATTCATCTTTCTCTGTCTGACTTACATCACTTAGTATGACAGTTTATAGGTCCATCCATGTGGCTACAAATGGCATTAGTTCCTTTTTTTCTGGCTGAGTTAGACTCCATTGTGTGTACGTAGCACATCCTACTTATCTGTCCCTCTGCTGATGGACCGTATGTTGCTTGCACGTCTTGGCTGCTGTGTCCACTGGGGTGTGACTCTGGTCTGCTGTTGTACTCCCAGCACTAGCAGAGGGGCTGTCACATTTAAGTGCTCAGTAAACCCTTGCTGAAAGAATAAAAGTGTCCCCTGGGGACCCAGGGTGGGAAGAGGTCCTGCTCAGAGCCCACTGGCCTCACGGAGCCCTTGGGAATTTGCGCTCCCGACCAACTGTCCGGGAAGACAAGCAGGCACCACAGGAAGCCCCGGGCATCGGCCGGCTGAGGGACGTGACACGCAAGGATGCAGGCAGGAGAGGGGCCGGGCCCTCAGCTCAGCCAAGCCCTGCTTCAACTCCTCAAAGACGCATTCTCTGACCCTTCTCCCTGTCATGAAGTTTGGGACTTTATTAGTTCTCTCTGACTGCAGAGCCCAGGGAACGATTCACAGATTGTCACATATCTAGTGACTTAAAATGACAGAAGCTATCCCCTGACTCTCCTTTAGGTCTGAAGTCTGAGGCAGGCCTCCCTGGGCTCACGTGTCAGCGGTACCCCCTCTGCAGGCTCCAGGGCGCGTTCTCTCGCCTCTCTCAGCTTCTAGAAGCCGCGGGCCTTTCTCAGCTTGTGGCCTCCTTCCCATTCCCAGGGCCAGCGATGGGGCCGTCTCTAGATCCTCATCCTACCACTCCAGCTTCCTCGTTTGTAGTCGAAAACCCTCTGCCTTCCTGTTCCACTTTTAGAGACCCTCGTGACTACATATGAGTCCACCCGGATCAGCCGGGATCGTCTCTCCATCTCCAGATCCTCAAACCACATCTGCCAAGTGCCTTTGGCCATGAATATATTCACAGGTTAGAGAGCATCAGTGACTCAACGGACATGAATCTGAGCAAAGTGCAGGAGATGGTCAAGGACAGGGAAGCCTGCTGAACTGCAGTCCATGGGCCACAGAGTCAGGCACCCAACTTAGCGACTGAACAACAAACAGTAGCACATCACACTTTCAGAGGATTAGGATGTGGCATCTTTTTTGGCGGGGGGTAGATATTAGTCAACCTACCACAGGGAGCTTTTCTTATATATTTTCCTATAAGCACTCTGCACTTTACAGCATCCTTTATGACATCTAAAAAACGTCAATGACTTAGCTCATTTGGTGACTATTCATTTCATGTCTGTTTGCCCCACAACACAAAATACCTATGAGAGCCCGAGTGGGGCCCGCTGCTTACTCTTGTATCCCCATTGCCTGGCACAGTTCTGTTTGTAGTGTCAGATCATTTTTACTGTTGTGAAGTGAATGAACATAAGAAACCTCTTCTGTTTATGTTCTAACACCCCTTTGAGACAGAGGTACCGTTCCCATTTTATAAAAGGGGGTCCTGAGGCTCAGAGAGCAAACGACTTCCCAGTCTCCTCCTGATCAACACGGCCAGTTCTTACCTGAACGGCTTCGTGTTCTGGTATGCTGTAGGCGGTGCCAGCTGCCACACGCGTGACGTGTGTCAGTAGGGAGGAGGAAAGCTTCCAAGAAGGGCAGCAGAGATGTCAACAAGTGCTGAGGTCACTGCCGGGGTCTGCGCGAATCCTCTGACTGGAAGCGGTTGGGTGTTTGTGATTTGGCAAACACGAGCATTCCCTCCAGATCGGGATTTCACGGGGGGTGGGGGGGGGCAGGTGTGGTGGCGGCGGCTCTGAATAGAGTGCAGATCACCTGTGCAGCTGACAGACGTTTAATCACACTTCTGCTGTTTCTCTGCTATTTCTACCTGTGAAAATAAACCCAGTACCCTAGAAATATGTTTCTTTTCAGAATCTTCAAGATTCCTATTCTGTTCTTCCGTATGTTGGGTCCCTTGGCCATTACATAGCTAGTGCCCTCAGCCATTGGGTCAATCTGTGGCAAGAATCTTTTCCAAAGCTCAGCACAGATGGTTGCCCCATAGTACATACTCAACAAATATTTGCTGTATTATTTGAATGAATGTTGACTGTAGCTGATGGTCCTCAGTAGGTATGAGAGAGTTAGGGTTGTGGGAAAATAATAGGAATGTTCATTTATTTACTTTAAATGCTTTTTTTATGTGGTAAGAGTCACACAGTATAGAGCATACTACTTTAATCATATTTAACTGAACAGATTAGTGGCACTAAGTACCCTGACATTGCTGTGCAACTCGCATCATCATCCCTCTCCCGAACGTCTCATCTTCCTGAACTGAAACTCTGTCCCCGTTAAATACTAACTCTGCATTCCCCTGCCCTACCCCTCCCCCATCCACCCCAGCAGCTACCAATGTGCTTTCTGACTCTACAAATGAAATGTCTGTTTATTTACATTGTTGATCTTTGCCTTATTCCAGGAAGATTCTGACACAGCCGTGCATGTGATGATGACTTGATGAAATCTAAAACCAAAAACAAGTTCTAAACCAAATGCTTTTCATGGCAATGCATCCATGGTTTTAACAGCAGCCAAACCTACTAGCTAACTGTTGTTGAAAAAAAGTAATGCCGTGTGATGGAATGAGATCAGCCCATGGGTGAAGGTGAATTCGCCTCTGTGTTCCTGGATTCATCACTTTCCGACTTACACATTACTTAACTGAGCCTCAACTTTCACCTATGAAATAGATGAATTCTCTGTGTTCCTGGATTCATCACTTTCCGACTTACTTACACATTACTTAACTGAGCCTCAACTTTCACCTATGAAATAGGTATGTGCTTTGAGGTTTAAAATAAATATTTTCTGTGGAAAGCACACAACACCATGATTAGCTTTGAAAATGTTATTCCCCCCCTACTTTTTTCATCTATCAAAGGGTTTACAATGACTAAACTACTTGACTTGCAAACATTTCTTTTCTTTTTTTTGTATATTTTATTGCAAACATTTCTTCAAAGAGCAAGCATTAGCCTAACCTGCCTCATGCCAGCATAATAAAAGGAAGCAGGCAAATAATAACTGATCAATTCTGTGTTGCACCAAGTTGTTGACCACATGGACAAGGAAATGAATGAAAATTCCCAACAATCCCAATATGCCTTACAAAGCAAAAGAGGTATGGTCAGCAGGGCTGAGGGCCTTGCCCCCAGCGCAGAAGTGCTACAATCCAAAAGAGAAAGAAAGAGAGTTGTACGTTCCAAGTCAGAATCAGATGGGAAGGATGCATGCAGTTTTATCTAGTGATTTAGTGACTGTCATTACCCAGCAGGATTTTGATGTGGCTGTAGAGGTCGACCATGTCAGGACTGGTTGATGTAGAAATCAGGATTTGATAAAGTTTTGGTGGTGGTTTAGTCGCTAAGTCATGTTTGACTCTTGCAACCCCGTGGACAGAGGAGGCTGGCAGGCTACAGTCTGTGGGATTCTCCAGGCATGAATACTGGAGTGAGTTGCCATTTCCTTCTCCAGGAGATCTTCCCGACCCAGGAATTGAACCTGGGTCTCATGCATTGTAAGCAGATTCTTTAGCAATGGAGTTACAAGGGAAGCCCTGATAAGGTTTTGGGGCCTCTAAATGAGCCCTGTGTCTATATTCCTGAGTATGTGAGCACACGCTCATGACACCAGACGAGTCCCTGAGGAACCGCTCACAGGACGAGGTGCATGACAATGAGATGAGCTGAATCCACCATCACCCTGTGTGAATGATAAGCAAAAAAAATGCACCATCAGCGTCTCCGAGTCAAACTGGATGACTTCAGTAAGATGCCCTTGAACATTAGGAAAGAAAAGCAACCAAGGAGAGTGAATCTTGACCTAAAGAAATGGGATAGACCCAACACTGGGCTTCAAAACAGGACTGCAGCTTCATTGAATAAATTCAGATTTCCAGGGAAAGAATGTATCAGAAGGAGGGAGGCTGGCAACACAATGTAAAGGATGACTACAGAGGTAAATCCTGGGAGTGCCGTTCACCCATGCACCATGGAGGAGCCTGGAAGCTCTGGAATTCTGGCTCCATCTGCAGGGTCATCTTGTTATAAGGCTCTCTCTATCTGCTGCCATTACATCCACTTCCTCTGATTCTGTGTCACTGAGAGTGGGAACAGGAGAGTCACATGATCAGTGCTCTGTTAAATGGTACATACTTGGCACATACGTCAATTTCATCATCTCTAGTCCAGCCTTCAGAGAAGGCAATGGCACCCCACTCCAGTACTCTTGCCTGGAAAATCCCATGAACAGAGGAGCCTGGTGGGCTGCAGTCCATGGGGTCTCGAAGAGTTGGGCACAACTGAGCGACTTCACTTTGACTTTTCACTTTCATGCATTGGAGAGGGAAATGGCAACCCACTCCAGTGTTCTTGCCTGGAGAATCCCAGGGACAGAGGAGCCTAGTGGGTTGCCGTCTATGGGGTCGCACAGAGTCAGACACGACTGAAGCAACTTAACAGCAGCAGCAGTTCAGCCTTGGGTGATCTGCTCCCAGGAGGTCCACCGAATTTGAAGTTGTGTCCATAAAGGTAAGCTAACCAACTGAACTCACTGCCTACCTAGTTGCTAATGATCGTTCTGCAAGGCTTCCTAGGAGATTGCCAGCCTATTTCCCTAGTAATCACCTGTACACCTTTTTGCATTTGTCTCTGTGCTCAATTACTCTATTGATCAAAAGTAGGCAAACTTTTTCTATAAATGCCCAGATGGTGAATATTTTAGGTCTGGCGGGCCATTGGTCTCTGTGGCAACTCCTCAACTCTGCCATTGGAGTGAGAAAGCAGCCATAGATGATGTAAAAGGTGCTGTGTGCAAATCAGCTTCATGCGTCCTGGTACTTGTAAGCTCAGAGTACATTTAGAGAACTAGCAAAACAGAAGCACCTCCCCGAAACTGCTTTTGAAAAGATGTGTTAATTACAGAAAATCACTAAAATTATTATTAAGGAAGTAACAATCAGAACTTAGCTAGATTTCTTAAAAAAATTTTTTTTGATGTGGACCACTGTGAAAGTCTTTATTGAACTTGTTACAATACTGCTTCCGTTATGTTCTGGTCTTTCAGCCGGAAGACATGCGGGATCTTTGCTCTCCAAGCAGGGATCGGACCTGTAGCCCTACATTGGAAGGTGAAGTCTTAACCATTGGACCACCAGGAAAGTCCTTGGATTTCTTTAATTAAAAAGTTAAGTACAGGTTTGTTTTGAATTGTATGTGGCAGTGATGGAGAGGCTGGGTACCACTGCCGTGATCTCCTGGGCACGCGGGCCTCCCGTAGCTCTGGTGTGGCGATGCCTGTCTTCTGCCTGCAGGCATCAGCGCATCTTGGATCTCAGAGCACTTGATTACTGCTCCTCGGCGCGCTCTTTCATCACGGTTCCCTTTCACATGGATGAGGGAGACCTCACAGTTTCTCCTTTGTGCACAGTTATTCTTGTGCTTGTCTTACTTTATACATTCTAGAAGCACCTCTTCCTTCTTTCTCCTATTCAGTTTTTGTATGTATAAAGTAAATACTAAGAACTACACACTTTATGCTTTCCTTTACAGTTTTTTTTTAACTTTATGCCCTTGAGGGTGTGGGCTGTATGCCATCTCTCCTCCTCCCTACAGTGACACCAAACAGACATGTGTGTAGTAAATGCTTAGTAAGTTTTGAATGAATGAGTGAATTTGATTTAAATTTTCTGGTCACTTCGTTTTGAACTTCTGCTCTTCCCGCTCTTCAGGGAAGAGTCCCCTGGCTTTGCTCTTTGGGTCTTGGAGTTCTTTCTGTTCTCTAGACTCACTCAGCCCAAGGCTTTGTTGGGTACCTGCTTACCTGTCTCTGAAATGTGAAGAGAATTTAGGAATGCTGCCAAAACCCTGAGGCTATTTGAATAGATGTACAAGAAGAGCTTGCTTGGGATTCCCCTTTCTGGCAGTTTCGTTTCGAGTAGAAAATAGTGCTACAAAGATAATTTACAGAAAATGTACTTAAAAAGAGAGAGATGAGGAATGTTATGAAAGAGGAGTGATGCTTATATCGGAAAAATGTACAACTCTTTGTAAATTATTTTAACTCCTTGTGAATGCTTAAGGTTTAAGTGATCTAGTGATGGAATGATATCCATCTATATTTATCTGTGGGTATGTCTGTAACCAAAATGGACTGTCTCAGCAGCTTGGGGGTACATACATCATCCTATATTTTGCATTTTCCAAATAATCGCTCAAGAGCTCACCTGCCTAGGTATATCAGGATTCACCAAAGAAACAGAACTAATTATATACAATGTATGTATATATGCTGTGTACACACACACACAGATATGTATATATATACACACATATATATATTATAGAAACTGAGAACTCTAGAATCAAAAAGAAGACAGAGGGCTAGTCAGTTGGAAAATTGTGAAAAAGAGAGAGAGAGATTGATTTTAAGAATTCTCTCCTGTGACTGTGGGGCTGGCCATCTGAAACCCATGTGTGGGGCAGGCCAGCATGCTGGGAACTCAGGCAGGATTTCTGTATTACAGTTTTGCAACAGGATTCTTTCTTCTCCAAGAAACCTCAACTTTTGCTCTTTAGGCCTTCAACTAATGAAGTGACATATGGTCCCACCTAGATTGAGGGTTGTCTCCTTTACTTAAAGTCAACTGATTGTACATGTTAATTGAATCTACTAAATACCTTTATAGCAACACCTTAGATTGGTGTTCCTAGAGTGGCTGATACGTAATGGTATCACAGCTGGCTAGGAGAAAATTCAGCAATTGCTTTCCAGGCCAACTACACCCCCAAATTGTCAAAGCTTCTTGTGACTTACACTCAAAAGAGTTCCTCTTGCTTCCAAACCACGCCCTGGAGAGCACTGGGAAGGACTTCTGGACCTCTCCCCGCTCTCTCTTTTCACGGAGGTGTTTCCTTTGTTGCAACCACACCATCCACTAGTTGAAAACTCTCTCCCTTGCCTCTGCCTCAGTGTAGAACTATCCCATGCTTGCATATTGGAGTTACAGCTCATCTGCTACATCACTGCCCCAGAGCATTACTTTTATGTCTGAGGATTCTCCAGCTGCAAAACAATGCTTCATTTTCTCATGAGCAACCTAATTCTAGGCATTATTTCAGGCCTTACTCTGACATCTCATTTCTAACACCTTTGTTTTCAGCGACTTTAGCTACTAAGTTAATTTTTGTACAGGTCCTGGTTCAGACAGTAAAGAATCTGCCTTCAAGGCCGGAGACCTGGGTTTGATCCCTGGGTGGGGAAGACCCCCTGGAAGAGGGCATGGCAACCCACTCCAGTATCCTTGGCTGGAGAACTCCAGACAGTCCATGGGGTCTCAAAGAGACCGATAGGACTGAGCGACTAATGCTTTTTACAATATCAAACCTCCAGAGAGAAGGGACTCTTTTTCCCAGGCCTGGAGAATTCCACGGACTGTATGGTCCATGGGGTCGCAAAGAGTTGGACACGACTGAGCGACTTTTGCTTCACTTCACTCTTTCCCTTTCAGCCACTATGCCAACCTCCTTCCCAGTTCCGAGCTCAGTATCTTATGTATGTTGGGAAAACAGATGTAAAAGGATCTGCTGCTCCAGGGCAAGGTGGGACTCCCAGCCTTATGTTTGAATTACTGGCAAAGACCACTTTTATATGTTAGGGAAGAGTCAAACATCTGCTTCCAACTAGTTTCTGGGTATAAACCTTGGCTGGTGGCTTCCCTTGCAAAAGTTTAAATTTCATCTCAGTAGGAACACGCAGAAATATAACCAGTGTGTGTGTATAATAAGTATTGATGATCTCTTTTTGCATTATATGTTTTCTAGGAGTGTGAATCATCTTCTGTAGTCTCAGAATTTAGTGACCCTCTAGGAAGATTTGCTGTTTTGATGCCATCTCATTGTGAGACGTTTTACTGCTCCTTTATATAAATCATAGATACAGGAATTTCCTACTTGTAAATTGCCCTAACATAACCTATAAACTTGCCTCACCTCAGTTAATGGAGTCTCTCCCCCAGCCAGGCTGTTCTTCGTGTGACATTATGCTGAAGTTTGTTGAAACCCTTGTGCCTCATGAAAGAGCCATGCCATTTCTAGCTTAGGTGGCTTGCCCTGTTGTCCTTGGCTAAATTTTCTTTGCAGCCTAGTTAAAACCCAGACACCTGGGAGCTTAAATTATCCCTGTAGGATATTAGTATATTAGCTACCTATAAAAATGAAATTTATATGAGGCATCTGTTTACATTGAGCATCCCATAAAACTGGCAGAGAATTCAAAGGAAAGGGTTTTCAAATGAAGGTTTCATAGCCAAGAGCAAAAGGCTCTTGAGAGTGGCTTGTAGGTAACTAATTTCCATTGTATATATTAAAAATAATTTTAATATACAAAGGATCTCTTCCCTTCCAAATGGCAGTCTAGAATACATAAAATATTTCAAGAATCCTTCTGTGCTCATATTAGGTGTTTCAGTGTTATTTATTATGTAACTATTGCTGGTTCCAAGAGCAAATAAGGGAACAGGACGTTAAGCGTTAATCTGTTGACATCGCTGAGGACTTGGCAAGTAGAGGGAGCAGTCCCTGGTTCGCAGGCAATTCCAGTTGCTATCCAACAGTGAGATTATATCAAGTCAGTGAGTAAAAGGAACGGAGGGACCTGGAGTCGTATACACAGGCAGACCCCACGGTGCTGTCATTCTGAAAGTCAACAGTAGCAATTGAGTATCCAGGCTAATCCACTCTCTAGTATTTTTTGATTGCATAGCCAGTTGCTGTGCTTAATTTAATCCAAAGGAGTAAAAGGAGGGGAAAGGAATCATTTTTAAGCCATGTGATAGTTCATAGACATAAAGAAAAAGCTGAAGAATGGAGTCTTGGGATGGGCAGGGACCAGGGCAACCTGGAAGTTCTACTCAAGATACTTCCCAAGAGGCACAGCACAGATGCAGACCAAATGGAGCTGAGAGTGTGTGAGGGCCTGGCATGGTTGTAGTAGAGCATACTGAGAAGATGAGCCTTGAGTCTGAGGCATGGTTGTAGTAGAGCATACTGAGAAGACGAGCCCTGAGTCTGAGAAACGAGGCCCAGTATATGGTGTTTTAAGAGGATTCCCACGGCAAATAGCCATTTCCCTCTCCTAGTGTTGCTGCCTTTAGGAGGAAGAGTGGATTAACCGTCCTTGGGGTTTTTGCCTACAGTTTGCCAAGAGGAGGGCCAGCGACTAGACCTACATGCCACCACGCCTGTGGGTGGTGATGGAGTGGTAGTTTCCAAGGGAAAAGCAAGGGGCCACTGTCAGAAGATGGAGACTGGACACTGGGTGGACAAAACCAGCAGGTGCTTTGGATATCACCAAGTCCTGCACAAGCTTTGGTAGCTGCAGCGGACTTAAGCAATCCCTTCCTGCTCGGGCAATCGCCCACTGCCGGACATTTAGGTCTCTTCTCACGGACTTGATCAAATTCCTATTCATCAAGTCAGGCGTTTCTCCCAGTCTTCATCTCCTTTCCATAGTATTGCAACTATAATGTGAATTATATAGATTTGAGATGTGTGTGAAGTCTTAAGCTGAGGATACAGGATCTCCATGACTGTTTCTCTGGGGGAAGGTGTTGATGCTGTGTCGAGAAGAGAATGGGGCATTTCTGGTAGACTAAGCATCTCTTGGTACAGATGGGATGTATCCAGAGTGATTAGAGGCAGACATGGTAACTCTCCTTGGGTTGCCGTGCCATCCTCCAGGAGATCTTTCTGACCCAGGGATTGAACTTGCATCACCTGCATTGCGGGTGGATTCTTTACCACTGATCCACCAGGGAACCCTGAGAAGTGGAGTTAATTGAAGGGTTTTTGATGTGGAAGGAATTATAGTATGATTGAATATTGATATTATGTCTAGCTTTCTCCTGGAACCAACTGTTGCTTGGTAGCTAGTATTATCTGATTTTTCTGTGAGCTCTTTCTTACATGAGGTAATCTTGGCTGTTGTACTGATGCTTCCCAACTAGATACTCTTTCTTGATTTGGGATTCCAGATGCACTCCCATGGTTTTCCCATATCTCACTTCTCAGGAGTCTATTTTTCTGGTTGTTGGTTTTCTGACCCTCTTTAATTTCATTCACTTGCCTGTTGATCCCATCCAGTCTCATGGCTTTAGAATCTCTGAGTGTTAATGATTTCTGAATAGAAATACCCAACTTAGACTTCCTTTTAAGCCCTAGATTTCTAGATATGATTGCCCACTGGACATCTTTCCTTTATGCTTAGTAGACATCTGGGGATTGTTATGCCTAAACGGAATTCCTGATCTCTCTTCCCTGGAACTTCCTTGACTCAAAGCGACCCTCATCTCAGCTGAAGACAATTCTGTTTTCTCATTTGCCCAGACCAGAATCTAGGGATCGTCCTCTATTCCTGTCTTTCACACTTAATATTCATTTCATTAGGTAATCTTGTAGATTTTCCTTCAACTTAGATCCACTCTTTCACAACTAATTTTCATTAAAACTGTACTTCCACAAAGTTTTCTGCAGGAAGGGAGGAACCACAAATTTCGGTGATTTTATCTCTTTGTACTGTTTCTTACAAGGGCATTAAAACAGGTGGAAGAGAGGGAAGATCAGATCTCATTCAGAAATCAAGTAGCCAGCTGGATGGCCATGAATTTGCCTCCCATTTGCATGGTGGCTCCCCTTCCTGAGTCTCAGCTGTAGGAGACACTGGTGGCCACACCACATGTCTCCACCTGCTCTGTCATCTCTGAATTTAGGTTGTACTTTTCGGTATCGGCCCCAGTGATCTTCTCTTTCTCTTTCTTGCCTTTGCACCTCTGTGCTCACTCACTTCCTGACAAAATAAAACTAATTTTCATTCTGAAACTGTATTTAACCCTCTTCACTACTGCCAGTAATTCAAAACCAATAATTCCCCAGACTGCTTATAGTCAAGGAACTTTATTAAATTTCCAAATTACTATAATGATTTTCTTTGTGAAAGCTGAAAGAAACTTTCTCACTGTGTTTCTGCGTGTGGAATTGGCCCTTGATAGCATTCTCCACCATCTTTGCAAATTCTTAATCTCTCCATAGATCTATGGCCACCACTACTCTGAGTTTATTTCCTTGCAGTGGATTTGGTAACCAAAAACTCCCTTTGTCGTGGAGGCCCAGGGAAATAAAAAATAGTCACTTTGCTGAATTGAAAAGATTGAAGTTTTGGACAATTGGATTAAGGGTTAGATTTGAACATTTGCTCTCTTTTAAATTATTGCCATCGCAGTTATAGCAGTTCTTACTGAGATTTCAGTTCATGACGACATTTCTGAACTGTGCATTTAAGTAAACCACAAGTCATGGACATCAAGGTGTGTTGTACACGACCTCTCAGCACGCTGCCTGAGCCATGCTGCTTCTTCACACTTTACATTAATACTGATTCTGGATTAGCTAGATATGTTTTGAGTTTTTAAGAATTTGAATGTATACACAAGACTGAACAACCAAAAATCCAAAATATTCAAAATTTCTAAAATTAATAGTTAATCCCATTGTGAAATATGTATAGAATTTTTATTCTCCTTGGAGTACAGAATCATTTAAAACAAAACAATGAAAGAAATAATAATTAGTATGAATATTAGTTGTATCATGCTCAGCAACTTTTAAATGGTTTTTCATGATTATTTTACTTAATTTTACAATACCCTTGGGAAGTATATTTGACAGATTTTAAGACCTTCCTCATTTTACCAGTGAGAAAATTAAGGCTAAATGATACAAATGACAAGCCTAAGTTTACCCAGCTGTGAATAGCAAAGATGGACACAAACATATCTGTTGTTAACTCAAAATTCAATGATATTCAGTTCAGTTCAGTTCAGTCGCTCAGTCGTGTCTGACTCTTTGTGACCCCATGAATCGCAGTACACCAGGCCTCCCTGTCCATCACCAACTCCCGGAGTTCACTCAGACTCACGTCCATCGAGTTGGTGATGCCATCCAGCCATCTCATCCTCTGTCGTCCCCTTCTCCTCCTGCCCCCAATCCCTCCCAGCATCAGTCTTTTCCAATGAGTCAACTCTTCGCATGAGGTGGCCAAAGTACTGGAGTTTCAGCTTTAGCATCATTCCTTCCAAAGAAATCCCAGGGCTGACCTCCTTCAGAATGGACTGGTTGGGTCTCCTTGCAGTCCAAGGGACTCTCAAGAGTCTTCTCCAACACCACAGTTCAAAAGCATCAATTCTTTGGTGCTCAGCTTTCTTCACAGTCCAACTCTCACATCCATACATGACTACTGGAAAAACCATAGCCTTGACTAGACGGACCTTTGTTGGCAAACTAACTCTCTATTACTAGTACACAAATTTGACATTTTTATGAACCAAAATAAAACTGGGCATTAAATAAATAATAGTAATTACAAATTAGAATAAATAATTGTTATAATAAATATTCCTACTCCAAAGCTAGAAAATCCAGATATGAACATTAACATTTTGGAAACACTGACTTCAAGATGTACTTGAACAGTTTTATTCCTACAGACTAAGCATGGAAGTATATAAACCAATATTAAAAAAAAGAATGGACATAGCTGTTTGTTTTTTTTTTTTAAGATTGGAGAAAAGATGTGATCATGTTCCTATGGCCTTTGGAGGAAGAAGAGAAATTGCCTTTTCCCCATGGCTAGCAAAACTGCTGAAAATGGATGAGTCTCCAATTTTGATAAGATCCATGACTGGTACCATAATTTTCAGTGATTCATCTGTGATTTTTTTCCTTTCCAAAATAGGGTCTAAAACAAAACCAAAGCCGTAGGAAAAAGATAACAACTGGCACTTTTATCTCTTGTGTGTGTGTGTGTGTGTGTGTGAAATGGAACTTATGATAGATTTAGAATATATTTGATTCTGGCACAGTAAGCAATCTTAAAGATCATCTGGTCTACCCCTCACAGCTTTTCCTCCAAATTCTAAGGTTGACAAAAACGAGGGCTCAGGGAGCGTTCCTCAACTAGTTCATGGTGAATCTAGGAACAAAATCCAATTCCTGTTCTGCAACATTAATTATCCTTGAGATACAATATTCTCTCTACATGGTTTATTTTCAAAAATAAGAAAAAGTAGGAGTTGTTTCCCTTCTTCACATGATGTGTGTTTCTTATTGTTTACTAAACATTATTAGTCATTCTTCCTTACACTAACTGGTATGTAATTTGGCCTTAGAGTTTATAGGTAAATGTATGGTTCCCAAACACTATAAATTGTTTCATAGCATGGTGATTTATCCTTTTTCTTCTGCCTGCATTTCTTAGTAAGGCTAAAATACCCTCCTCAAGTGAGCATAGGCTCCTCAGGGATTTAACCATATAGCAAGTGTATTTGTAGGCTGTATTTTAAAGAGTGCCTTCTCTATTAAATTTACAGTTGAAATAAGTTCTGAATCCTTGAAAATTTTTAAAAATAAATGTTCAAGTGAGAAAAACAATAGCACTACGTTGTTTTTCTGGATAGCTTTACACACTAACCAAAGATTTGGGGGATCTTTCTGAGTGCTAGAGATTATTGCTAAGGTGAATTTTTTCAAATGAACTTCTCTGTTGGGATTTCAAGTTACCTGTTTAATTGCGTTTTTGAGCAGGTTAGTATCTGTTTTCATCATGTTTGGGAATATCGTTTGAGATAGGGGCATGTTTCAGTCAGGGCTGAGGAACTGCTGACATTCTGAATTTGGGTGCACGTGCCAGGCATTTGCCAGACACCTCAGCTCTTTTGTAATAAGAAGGAACAAAAAGAAATGAGAAAATAACAGTGAAGGTAACTTATTTCTTCTATTTCTCTTCTTATTTGGTTTGTGACTTTTTAGAATGAAAGCTCTTTGTAGTCAGCTATCTTGCCTTTCTAGACATTTCATTCAGTGTCAAGACCCCTTTGGAACTCCAAAGGCCACCGATAGCAGTAATATAGTAGAACTAGTAATTACTTCTCTATAACTTTGTAACAAAGCAAATCCCCGACTCCAAATTTCTACTGGTTAGAGCTTTGGACACACGTTTGGAACTGTTATTTATTGACTCATCCAACTTAATTGACTCTCTCAAGTTTTAAAAAATCTTTCTTTTCTGGTTCTTGTGGAAAAGATTAGAAAACCTCTTATCAATGCTTATTCATAACTACCATATGTGCTGCTAAATTATTATGAGAAATTGAGCAGAGTATGAGTAGTGAATATTAATTTGCTGCCCCAAATCTCTTCATTTTTGGATGTCAGTGTTACCTTGACAAGCATGTCTTTTATTTTGGTGAAGGGTTGACAAAGTGGTGAAATATAAGAGCAGAGAAAATAGGGATTGGTGAGTGGGATGCTTCTTTGGGCCAAACAAGATAAGAGAAAGATGCAAGCATGAAATAGAGGTTCCTAAATGAAACTCAAGAGGCCGTCATGGTCTGTTCACAATCAGAGTCTGCAGCCAGCCATAGCTTCAGCACTTCTAGAAATAGATTTTGCCAAAGTGGTAGTGCGGAAAGTCAACACTTTGTGCTATAAAACCCAAGATGCTGGCAGGAGGCAGACATTGTGTACTGGATGTGACAGTGGGCACCTACGTTGGAACTTCTGGTCTACCAGGATTTGACCCAAGGCTCAGTCCTCCACCTCTGAATAACAGGAAAAATAGTGTTTCAGTCAGGATCTGGGCCAGATAGAAAGAGCACACTCAACGTAATTGAGAAGGATTTAGTAAAGGAACTCTTTATTGTGGTATGGGCAGGTCTAAGGAAGCCAGTAAAGGGTTGACTACCTAAGAACTACCAACAACGGGAGCCATAGCCACCCTTTAGATCTGAAGGGATTACATGGAGGAAATGGTTAAGGAGTCCAGAGAGAACATGAGAAGAACTGGAGCTGGTCAAAGAAGATGCAACAAAATTTTGGTGACCCACCAGGCATAGAGTCACGGGACTCCAATTCCCCACTGGTGCTTCCATTGGCCCATCTCGACGGAAAGCCAGAGGCCACGGGAATCGGTGAAGCCTGCACAAGTCAGCCTCCTGGGCACAGACCAGGATCTGTGCACCCGAGGGGGCCTGGACAAGTCAGCCTCCTGGGCACAGACCAGGATCTGTGGACCCGAGGGGGCCTGGACAAGTCAGCCTCCTGGGGCACAGACCAGGATCTGTGGACCCGAGGGGGCCTGGACAAGTCAGCCTCCTGGGCACAGACCAGGATCTGTGCACCCGAGGGGGCCTGGACAAGTCAGCCTCCTGGGCACAGACCAGGATCTGTGGACCCGAGGGGGCCTGGACAAGTCAGCCTCCTGGGCACAGACCAGGATCTGTGGACCCGAGGGGCCTGCACAAGTCAGCCTCCTGGGCACAGACCAGGATCTGTGCACCGAGGGGCCTGGACAAGTCAGCCTCCTGGGCACAGACCAGGATCTGTGCACCCGAGGGGGCCTGGACAAGTCAGCCTCCTGGGCACAGACCAGGATCTGTGCACCCGAGGGGCCTGCACAAGTCAGCCTCCTGGGGCACAGACCAGGATCTGTGGACCCGAGGGGCCTGGACAAGTCAGCCTCCTGGGCACAGACCAGGATCTGTGGACCCGAGGGGCCTGCACAAGTCAGCCTCCTGGGCACAGACCAGGATCTGTGGACCCGAGGGGCCTGGACAAGTCAGCCCCTGGGCACAGACCAGGATCTGTGGACCCGAGGGGCCTGCACAAATCAGCCTCCTGGGCACAGACCAGGATCTGTGGACCCGAGGGGCCTGGACAAGTCAGCCTCCTGGGCACAGACCAGGATCTGTGGACCCGAGGGGGCCTGGACAAGTCAGCCTCCTGGGCACAGACCAGGATCTGTGCACCCGAGGGGGCCTGGACAAGTCAGCCTCCGGGGCACAGACCAGGATCTGTGGACCCGAGGGGGCCTGGACAAGTCAGCCTCCTGGGCACAGACCAGGATCTGTGGACCCGAGGGGGCCTGGACAAGTCAGCCTCCTGGGCACAGACCAGGATCTGTGGACCCGAGGGGCCTGGACAAGTCAGCCTCCTGGGCACAGACCAGGATCTGTGCACCCGAGGGGGCCTGGACAAGTCAGCCTCCTGGGCACAGACCAGGATCTGTGCACCCGAGGGGGCCTGGACAAGTCAGCCTCCTGGGCACAGACCAGGATCTGTGGACCCGAGGGGGCCTGGACAAGTCAGCCTCCTGGGCACAGACCAGGATCTGTGGACCCGAGGGGGCCTGGACAAGTCAGCCTCCTGGGCACAGACCAGGATCTGTGGACCCGAGGGGCAAAGGTGGTATGCGCAGACCAACTCAGTCTGACCTGAAGGAGGGGCGAGGGCCGTTGCAGGCAGAGTGCTTAGTCAACCCACATCCTTCAAATTTCCAACCCATGACTGAGCTGTGGACTTTAGTAACTGAGAGGACTGGATCACTTAACCTCCGAAGCCTTCAGTGACTCCTCTTCAGGTAAGAGTTACCCACTCTAAGGATAGTGCTAAGTAAGCAGGCATGCTATGTAGGAGTTTTTAGGATTACATGTTCCATTCATTTCCCTGCTACAGATGCTGGATTGTATAATGACAAAGGCCAAAAAAAAAAAAAAAAGAGCTGCTGTTTGTGCTCAGATTTCCATACTCACCAATATTCTGCATTCTGCTTTACACTGATTATTTATGATAAATTTTAAGTAAAGTGGTGTACAGCACTGTTGAGAGTAAATTTTGCTTGTGTGCTTAAAGCACAAACAAAACTAACAAGCTAATAGTTTAAAATTGTTACAATGTTGCTGAATAGATTTTGCTGCTCTGAGACTAAAACTCAAAAATAAAAAATAAAACATACAAGCTGTATTATCAGTAATGAATTTTTTGCCAGATTAAAATCTAGCAAACAAAAATAAAACTATATGATATATGGAATATAATCATGAAGGTGGGACAGTAGAATAGTGATGTAACGGCTGCTAAGAATATTCTTCAACAAATATTAAAGTACTTCTGATAGATTCACCAAATGTTTATAGTAACAATTACCTTTAATTCACAGCAATTAAATAAAATTGAAATTATTGGCTTTCTTAGTTCACATAAACATTGACTCCCAGGTACCCAGGTGAGTTCCTGTTAAAGACAGAAGTCACATATCCCTAAATCAGTAAGAAATTCATGTCTGTTTTATCAAGTGAAATATGTACTAGGGGACCCGGTTCAGAACAGTCACTAATACGGAGATGATTAAGACAAAGCTGTGGCAATACTTCAAATGATCTTATAATTAGTAAGAACTAGAATGTTACACCTCTTATCTTTCAGGTTATACTGTAGAATTTTCTGAGGAGTCATTTGAGATTCCGTAAGACATCAAAGTTTGTCATTTGTAAAGAGTACACTCTTGTCTACATTTCTAGAAATATCCAGCCCTGTTTAAAGGAAAAGCAGGGTGAGCATGAGTTTGGGATACTACCAAGAGTCTCAGTTTTCGTATGGGGCTCTACTAGATCATATCAGTGAGCCTGATCAAAAGCAGTCCTTGAAATGATGGGGAAGGTAGTGCTGCTGGAAAACAGATGTCAGTGGCGCTAGTAGATGAGAAGAATGGTAGAGGAGCAGAAACCCAAAGGATCATCCCGGGCAACAAGCTGGGGAGCCGCATTAAGGACACGCGTGAGCCGGCCAGAGAGACAGTCACTGGGAAAGAGACTGAGTGTCCATGTTTGTTTCTTCCTGGTCTGCTCAACACCAGATAGCTGATGCCTGCAGGCAGGCTCAGCAGCAGGCCTTTAGGTTATCATGGGGACTGAGTAAGATCACCATTGTGCTTAAAAGCAAACAAAGCAAAAACTGTTATATAGATGCCATTTCCCCAAATTAATGTCCTGTCCAGTGGTCATGTATGGATGTGAGAGTTGGACTATAAAGAAAGCTGAGTGCGGAAGAATTCATGCTTTTGAACTGTGGTGTTGGAGAAGACTCTTGAGAGTCCCTTGGACTGAAAGGAGGTCCAACCAGTCCATCCTAAAGATCAGTCCTGGGTGTTCATTGGAAGGACTGATACTGAAGCTGAAACTCCAATACTTTGGCCACCTCATGTGAAGACTTGACTCATTGGAAAAGACCCTGATGCTGGGAAAGATTGAGGGCGGGAGGAGGGGATGACAGAGGATGAGATGGCTGGATGGCATCACCGACTTGATGGACATGGGTTTGGGTGGACTCCAGGAGTTGGTAATGGACAGGGAGGCCTGGCGTGCTGCAGTTCATGGAGTCACAAAGAATCGGACACGACTGAGTGACTGAACTGAACTGGACTGAACATTTAAATCAGTAGATTTTGAGCAAAGAAGATTACCTTCCATAATGTGCATGGGCCTCATCCGATCAGTTGAAGGTCTTAAGGAAACAGACCAGGGACTCTGCCAACAAGCTGCCTTTGAATTGGAATTGTACCATCAGTGTTTCCCTGGGTCTCCAGTCTGCCAGCTTACCCTGTGGATTTTGAACTTGACAGTCTCTACAATAGCACAAGTCAACTCCCTAAAATAAATGTCTCTCTCGATATATTTATGTCTATACATATTCATGTCTATGTCTATAGCCTTTTGTTTCCGTGTTAGAGAACCTAACACAAACGCGATCGTCCACATTCCTCCAGGTTTAACTGGAAGCCTCACTTAACCTTCCTTTATCACGATTAAAAATGTCAATTCTCCTTCTATTTATTATATTTGCATGTATTTATGGATTCCATTTTCTTATATAAAAGGTGGCGTATTTCATATTTTGTACCTCTTTTTAACCTAAAAATATGCCTTGAAGATCACTCAATTTCAATGTGTAGTAAATTTTCTTTTTTTTTTTAAATAACTGCCTAGTATTCCGCTGTGTGGCCATCTCCCCAAAATGGACATTTGAACTGCTTTTAACTTTTCCATATTTTAAAATTTTCTGCAAGGAATGACTGTACATAGTCTCTTTTTTTTGGTCAGTTTAATTTAGGCATATATTTTTAAAAGAGGAGTAAGGTTTAGAAAGATAACACATATGTAATTTTTCTAGTTATTAACGGAATTTCCTTCACTGGCCTCTTAATGTTCTATATTCCCATCAGTTAGGTTAGAAATTGCCTATTTCCGTGCAGTTCTGACAGCAGAGCACTATTGAGCTGTGATTTTTGCCAATCTGGTAGGTAGAAGAGCCTCATGTAGCATTATTTCTACTTCCTTGATTAGTTGTAATGTTGAGCATTATTTCATGTGTTAAAGGAACTGTTTTTATGCCTTAGCTTGTGAGCTCCTTGCTCATGTTTTCCTCATTTATCTACCAGGTTATTCCTTCTGCCCCTCAGAGTTTAGGAGTCCTTTATAGAGTAGAGATGTTGGTCTTTTGTGATACTAAATTTTTTAGTGGTTTTATCTTTTATATTTGCTGGTTTTGCCTTTAATTTTTTAATGTTATAACATTTATCTACCTTTAGTTGCTTTTAGACTTTGAGTCATAGTTAGGAAGAATTTCCCCACGCTCAAATTATAAAATTCTCTTTCGGTATCTGTACAGTTTCAACGTTTATATTCAGCAGTCCGGTAGTCTAAATGTGTCCATGATGTTTGTATGAGGTAGACATCTAATTTCATACTTGCTTATTTTCAAAATGAGTAGTCAGTTAACCCAGTGCTATTTACTAACATCCCCTCTTCCCTGCACTGATGAGTGTTGCTATTTTTGTAAAGCACTTCCTCTCTGCCATCATTCGTGGTTCTTGCTTTATTGGTCGCTGAATCTATTAATATTTATGCAGCATCTACTATCCTGTTTTAACTCTTAAAGACTTTGTAAACATTTATTTCTAGGTTTTCATATCTGTTAGGGCTGGTGGCCCTCTATTTCTCCTTTATTGTGTCAAAGAAATACCCATTGATTTTTATTTCACTGAATATTTTATCAGGATTGTTGAACTTTGCCCAATGCCTTTTCACATCTATGATGATGGTATTCAAGTAATGTTCCCTTAACTCTGTTAATGTGATGGATTATCTTATAGATTTCCTAATATCCAATAGTCCTTGTAGTCCTGTGATGATTCTGATTTCATCATAATGTATAATTGTTTTAAAAAAACTTACTTTATAATAGTGTAAGAAAAATGTGAAAAACTGCATAAACTCTACACTCTTAATTCAGCATCGCTGCTTGTTAAGATTCGGCACATTTATTGCATTATTTTCTGTCTCTACACACGTGTGTAGTGCAAGCACACACACATACACACACACACTCCACACACAGAGTTATGTATAGCCTTACATACCCAACCATACATACACATATATACGCATTTTTTTTCTGAATCATTTCATGCAATTACATTATACTCCTTTACTCGCAAATACTTCAGTGCATATTTCTCAAGAATAATAATATTCTCTTACATAATCTTATTGCTGTTATCAAATTAAGAAGAATAACATTCATATGATAATACTGTAACATTTTTCTTCAAATATTTGGTGCAGTTCACTCGTGAAGGAATCTGGGCCTTGTGGGAAAATTTTAGACTATGAATACTCCAGAGTATCCATTTCTTCTTGAATCAATTTCAGAAGCTTCTACTTTTGGGAGACTGTCCATTCTAGATTTCCATCCCATTGTTCACAGCACACTTTACGAATCCTTTTATTCCTGTAAGGTCATTCGTGATGCTCCTCTTTTGTTCCTGTTTCTAGTGATTTTAATCATCTCTTTCTCTTGGACAGTTTAGCTAAAGGTCTGTTAATTATGTCGATTGTGTCAAAAACTAATTTTTTATTTTGCTCACTTTCTCAATTGCTTTTGTATTCTTTATTTCACTTTTCCCTAATCTTTACGGACTTTCTTCCGCTTGCTCTAGGTTTACTTTTCTTCTTTCTAGTGCCTAAAAGTGGAAGATTACATTATTTATTTGAATCTCTCTTCTCTTTTAATGTGGTATTTTCAGCTCTCAGTTTCTCTCTATGTGCAGTATAGCTGCACTCCATAAGTTTTATTGTATTTTATCTAAATTTTCATTCTTTCAAAATATTTTTAAAATTTCTTTGTGATTTCTTTCCTGACCCATTTTTTAGGAGTTGATGTCTCTCTTTCCACATATTTATGAATTTCCCAAATTTTCTATGATTGATTAACTTATGTTATTCACTTCAGTGTGCTTGGGGAACACACTTATATGATTTAAATAATTTTAATTTATTGAAGCTTGTTTTATAGCTTAGAATATGGTCTATCTTGGAGAACTTTCCATGTGTGAGAAGAATACAATTTAGCTGCTATTGTGTTAAGTGACCTATTGATGTTTGATAGATATTTGATTTATAGTATTCAAGACTTCTACTTTTTTACTGATTTTGTTGACAGGCCAGTTATCTCTCCACTGTTGAGAGTAAGTACTGAAGTCTGCAGCTACTATTGTTAAATTGTCTATTTCGCCTGTCAATTCTACCAGCTTTTGCTTCATGTACTTTTTTTTATATAAATTTATTTATTTTAATTGGAGGTTAATTACAATATTGTATTGGTTTTGTGGGCTCCATTTTTAAGTGCTTATATGCTTAAAATTGTTATATATTCCTAATGATTGATTCCTTTATTATTACAAAATGTCCTTCTTTATGATAAATTTTTTTATGTTAAAGTCTTTTTCATCTGATTATTAGTGTAGCCACCAGTTTTCTTAAGGTTCCTGTTTGCATGACATTCTTTGTCAGTCGATATTCGTAAGTGAGACTGATCTAAGAATTTTCTTTTACTGGGCAACCCTCATCACCTTTGGTGTCGATGTTATACTTGATTTTTTAAAAATAGAAAATTTTCTTTCTTTTTTCATGTTTTGAAAAATTATGAACGCATTTTGAAGTAATCGTGAAAACTAGATGGTGGACTTGAACATTAGATGAATCCAGAGAAATACGGTTAATTTTATATTATGGCTACACAAGAAAACATTTTAATTTTAAGTGATGCATACTGCACTATTAGAGAGAAAATGACAATGCATGTGATTGCCTTACTTAAGCAAGGGGGAAAATATCTGAAAACTTGATCATTATTAAATCTGGGTGTTGACTAAACGGGGAGTTGTGTTTTTTCTACTTTTGTGTGTGTATTTAAGTTTTTTAATAATATAAGGTGTACCTCGGTTCCAACTCAGATTTATTTGAATTTTTAAGGATTGAGCCAAGAAATCTATATCTTTAAAAGCCTGTCAAGAAACTAAGAATATTATTTAAACCCAAGAGAAAAAAGGGGAGGGGAGACAGTTTCAGATAAGAGGTTTAAAAAAATTCTGGAGATGGAAAGCATGTGAAGGCACGGGAACTGAGAGAGTGGAGGAAGGCACAGCAGGCGTTTCTGCAGAGAGAAACACAGAAAAGGGGGCAATGATGTGCAGACAGGCTCAGATGCGTCGAGACAGGGGCAAGAGCGTGTTGTGGGGCTAAAACCGGAAGGAAGTCGAATGAACGCTGTGCTTGGACGAGGTGACCTCCCTACTTCCCACTGGAGTCTGCTTTGGATAGGATATTGGAAATTTATCTCTTTAGAAATTCAGTAGCCTAGATAAAGGACATTGGCGTTTGAACTCCTTCTCTATGTCTAGTGCTGTATCACTGACTCTTAGAAATGCAAAAGTTGCTTCTAGAGGAACCTGCCTTTAGGAGAGCTCATACTGACCTTCCCCAAACAATAATAAGTGGAAAAGCTATAGATGTGTCCCACTTGCCAGGAGCTCTTTGGGTTGCTCCCATTGTGGCTGTCCATCCACACGAACGTCACCTTCTCAGAGCAGGTTACCAAGAACTTGCCCTGTGCGTTTCTCTTCAACTTTATGGAGAAGTGATTGACACATGACGCTGCATAAATTCAAGATGTGCAATGTGATCATGTGATGCCTGTATATATCACGAAATGCTTGTCACAGTGAGATTAGTGAACACATCCTTTTCCTTACAGAATTGCTATTCCTTTACTGTTGCTGTTATGAGTGAGAAGGTTAAAGCTCTACTGTCATAGCAACTTCCAAATATTCAGTGTAGTGTTGTTAACTATGGTTCTCATGCTGTACGTTAGGTTCCCAGAACACATTCATCTTATAAGTGAAAGTTCGCTCCCTTTGAAAATATCTCCCCATTTCCCCCACCCCCAGCCCCTGGCAACCACCTCTCTACTTTCTATGAGTAGAATTTTCTACTGAAATTTTCTACCGAAGTTTCTATTCATTCTTTGTCTTTAGATTCCACAGGTAAGCGAACCCTGCTACACTTCGACACAGCATCCCAGTATTTGATGGACAAATCTCTGAAGCAAGGTTGCTCTGCTCACAGTCTGTCTTCTCTAAAGCCCGTGCTGCGCTCAGCCGCTCAGTCGTGTCTGACTCTGTGACCGTGTGGGCTGTAACCTGTCAGGCTCCTCTGTCCATGGGATGCTCCAGGGAAGAGTACTGGGCTGGGTTTCTGTGCCCTCCTCCAGGGGATCTTCCTGACCCTGGATCGAACCTGCATTTCTTACGTCTCCTGCACTGGCAGGCAGGTTCTGCACCACTGGCTCCACCTGGGAAGCCCGTTCACTGCACATTAAGAGTGCAGTTTCTTAGACTCTCTTGCTGTTGAGGACAACCAACGGAATGTGAGTGCAAGTGGTGTGTGCCGCTCCGAGATCTCCCACGTGAGGTTTCCCCCTTCACACGGCTGGAACGGCGTCAAGCCCCACGTGAACTTGGGGGTCTAAGAAAGAAAGACGCCCCCATCCCTTGCTTAGTGCTTAGAAGGATGCTGTCAGCCTGTGGGTAGTGCCTGGCTTAGGCTTTAGATGAGTGGGAAGCAGAGCGGCACCACATCGGGCCACTGAGATTTGGCGGTTTATTCTCTCAGAGAAGCCAAACTTCACTCTTGCGACTAGACCATTCTTTCCTGCTTCCTTAACTATCCCAGCAAAGAAAAAGCACAAGCCCGGTCACACCAAGAAGGATTCAGGGACAAGAGATAGCTTCCCTTTTACTTTCTGTTCCCCTGTAGGCAAGCCACTGACTATTCTATGCACTGCAGGGAAAGCAGAGGAATGTTCCAAAGACCACAAAGTGCTCATTTCCACTAAGCAATGGATAATAACAACAATAACAGTAATGCCATTAATGGCAGTGATAATAAACATTAATCTCTCTTCAGCAAACCCTGAATGGTGTTCAGTGGCCCGAGGGCCATTATGACTCAGGTGTGACTAGGACCCACTGTGGGAATTTTCTAAGGCAAAGTGGGGGACACAAACCTCTGGGCCCGGCGCACAATAGAACATAACCTCCTCCCCTCTGCCGCTTTTCACAAGAAGCCGAAGGGGATCTGTCAAGGCAAAAGCTTTCCACAGAGCCGCCTAGAACGAAGGCGCCTGGTGCCGGACGCTTTTACTGGAGGGCACCGGGAAGGCATAATGAAGTCAGTAATTTCTCCTGCCTGCAGCTTTGAATTAGGCCACATGGTAGAGCCTTTTCGGCTGATGAAAAAAATACCACTGAATTTCAGAAAAATGGTTACGCCTTATTAAATTATTTGAAACCTCTGGAGTTGCATCTCTTTTATGGCTCCAAATTGGCATACCTGTTAACTTAGAGTGTTCAAATTTCTCTGAAATATTATTGTATTTAAGACAGAGTGCCATCCCCAAACTGCACATGAATTACAGAACATCAGAGAAAGAGAGCCGCTCACCGGTTCTCAGCTTAAAAACCTTCACCACAATTGGCAGTGAGTAGCTTTCAGAAACATTTGCTGGATAAGTAACCACGGTCAAATCGCATAATTTGGCCCCCACGCCCTCCTTCTCCCTTTTCTTTTATTCCAGGGTTTTGAGTGCTGGTCTAAGAGCTATAATTTCATCTTTAGGCATATTTCTTCAGGCATTCTTAATGAGGCATTTGATTTGTCCAGTCCTGCCTTCCTGAATTCAGCCTTTTAGGGATTTGGGGTTGGGAGAGTGTGGGAAAAAAGGAACGTGGAATACCACCACACTGCTGAAAAGATACAATCTAAGGATTGGAAGAGATTGTGAATTATCTTTTTTTCTCCCTTAGGCAGGGCTATATCTAAAAGGATTCTAGACAGATAATTTTCCATTCTCAAATATTTATTGCATGCCTGTTGTGTGCAGTGCATATCCTAGGCATGAGAGATTTGAAAATGAATTTGTCTTATTTTTTAAAAGCTTTAGAAAATGTGGAAATATTAGCAGCTATGACCTTCTTTCTATGAACTCAAAATAAGAGGAACTAAATATTCTACTTCTATCATTTAGCAACTTGGGACATAAAAACAAGAAAGAGAGGGAAAATGTGTCTAAAACACTGAGGTTTTGCCCATCTTGTTCATTTAGTTCTGAGAGTCTTAAATCTGTGGTCAATAAATATTTACCCTGTAAATAAAAGTTACAGGGAAAAAGTTACTTGCATGATTCTCTAACAATTGAAATAAAATAGTTATGCTGAAATAAAAAACATATTTCTGGAAACCTTAAGTATTTCCATACTGGGAGTATGACTTTTTGTTTTATCACCTGACTGTGTGTGTATGGAATCATCAGTGGGTTACACTGTTCAAGTTTTTCTCTAACTGGAAACTAGGAATTCACCGTGTAAGAGAAATAATGCTGCAAGTGGTGGGCAATTCCCAGTCCCTTCCATAAAGTTGTGCAATACAGCTTTTCAATGAATTATATGGAATTTTTGTTGTTGTTGTTAAATGGATATATTTTTGTAATGAAAACAAGTCAGATGCCATGTTGTTTTACTTGGCTATTATTGAGAAAAGCGGGTTTAATTAGAAAGGGCATGAGAATATAGGTGTAGACAGCTTTGGCGGGAATTTGGAGATGGATTTTTCGATTCTGCCATGGGCATGAATAAATCAGAGCATTTGTTTCCTGTTTCTTTTGGGAAGGGATGAGTGGGGAGAGGTTTAGTCCTTCTGAATGTATTTTATTTTCCTTTTCCGAATCTTGATATAATTGGGGGGAAAAAACACACGTTTATTCATCAGGTAATCTGGGAGGAAATGAATGGCAGGAGAATGAGGAACAGAAAGGAGAGCTTTCCGAGGAGACCAGAAAGTGATTGGAGTTTTAGGAGATCAAGCATTCAAGGGAGTCTGTGGAGGAAGTAAGAACCAATCGTGGAAAAGGAGACGAGAGAGGCTGGAGGCCCCGCGTTTGAACAACGTGCCTCCAACGGGCGAAAACACGGCTGCGCAGAACAAAAGCCACCGGAAGCAGAGGAAATCCCACTGGAAGCGATCCCCTGGCACCGCTCAGGCTGACTCCGCAGGAGGATATGGCCGGCAGGCGCAACGGAGAGCGAGGGAACCGGTTTGAGAAATGAACCGTGTCTGACAAACTTGGCGATCAGCTCACCGGGCAAGAGGAGAGATGTTTTGGTTTTTATTTGAGGGTTGGTAGAGCTTATTGTCTTGAATACTGGCTTCCTTTAACATGGGGGGAACGTTAGGAGCCCTTTCCTCTGTTAAGCGAGGGACTGAGGCTTCTTTGCTCCAAAGCTGGAGGTTTAGAATGTTGAGGGAGCAGAGGCGAGGTCTAACAGTGGGAAGAGTTAAATTCCCTGAACCTGGGAGGCTGGAGGCAGTAGGGAAGCCCTTTTGCTTTGAGCCCAGGCAACTGGGCCAAGGTTGGGGGACCTCGGTTGGCGGGGCTGTGTGAAAGCCGGGCCGAACACGAAGTGGTGGTGACGCTGGGAGCTGCAGGTTCTCGAGGCGCACCTGGCACAAGGGGGTGGACGCTACAGAGATCCAGCCTTCCTGCTCTCAAGAGGTCCACGGAGATTCAGACAGTGAGCATCTTACATGTGACCCCAATAACTTGAGAGCCGGAGGTCCCCTCCAATGTCCCTAGGTGGCCACAGCAGAAGTTTCCTGTAAGATTTCAGTTGAGGGGGAAAACTACTCTCCAAAAGAATGAAGGTATGATTTCTTGGAACAAGTGATGTGTGGCTATTGTGCTACGTTTAATGTAAATTAGGGGGAAAAAAAGACTGTCGGAGTGTCCTCACACGCTTGTTTTTATGCTTTTACTACATATGCAACCATCCATAAAAATACATAGACTTGTTGTGAATGTTTTAGACTTTTATACAAATTAGAATTTTATATAAATGGCATCATACGGCTGAGAGGGACGGGATGAGGGAGCTGAGCTGTGTGTTGTGTTGTTTATTTTTTTAAAAACGATCTGAAGCAAATATAGTAAAATGCTAACATTTGTTAAATCTGGATGGTGATCATACAGGTGTCTCCTAAATTTTTATTCCTGTACTTTTCTGCATGTTTGAAACATTTGGTTATTTTTAAGAAATAAAGGGGAAAAACACAAAAAAACAAAGACAAAAGCCAGCATGTGTCTGGACTCCAAGTGTCCTGTAATGTTTAATACTGGTTTTACTTGAGATGTTTGCAAATTAGTTTGTGGCAACTCTTGAGGTATTTTAACAGCTTGAGCTGAAGCCTTGCCTCTTTGATGACATACTGACATTGGAAAATGAACACGTCCCGTATAGAACTCTTGAACTTTTCCCACTGTGTCTGGTTTCCACGTCTCCATTTTAGCAAAAGTTATCATACACTTGATTACTTTCTTTAGAAACCTAGCAATTATCCAGGTTTTTTTTTTTTTATCCTCTGACTTCCCATATTCAAGGCATTGATTCTTTCTCCAAATATATGCATGAGATCCAGACATTTATCTCCAACTCTGCTGGCACCACCTTATTTAGGGTCATTTTCTCTCCCTGGAATACCTCCTAGCTAGTTTCTCTGATCTGACTCCTCCCAAACCGACTCCTCCAGGTAGCAGCAAAAGTGATTTTTCTTAAATAATGGAAATTGGATCATTTTATTCCCCTGCCTAAAAGCTTACAATGACTTTCTCAGATGCAAACCTTTACCCCCAGCCTATTTGGCTCTGTGTGATCCGACTCTACTTCTCATCTCCAGCCCCCTCCACATTCCTCATTTACGCTCTGGCTATAACTAGCCACAGGACCACACTGAGCTCCTTTCTGCCCTGGGCAGCTTTGCATCTGTGCTCTCCTCTGCCGTAACCCTTCTTTTCATAGCCAGATCATGTTTTCTTTAAGTCTAAGCTTAAGTCTCTCACTGACCAAAGCAGGTCCTCACTCTTGCATCCTTTATTAACTTTCATGTTCGTTTCTTTCATAGAACTTTCTGCAACTTCCAGTTATTTTCCTGGATTGATTAACTGATTGATGGCTACTTGTCATTAGTTTTTGGCTGCCTAGGATCTAAGTTGCCTTCATGTATTTGGAAACATTCCCCTCTAGAGAATCGAAGGCTCATCTCCAGTACAGAAGTTGAAGATGGCCAGTGCTCCCTCTCGGAGCTCTTGGCATCGTGGGCACATGACCTAGATTGTGCCATGCAGACTATGCTGACTCAGAAACTAGTGAAGTGATGGAGGGACCTTATCACTTCATTTCACTGAGAGTGAGGACGGCAGCAGCAGGGGCTAAATTCATTTCCAGAAAGGACAGGGACCATGGTTATAGTGAAACTGGTGTGCAGTCCAGTTCCAGACAGAGTGATGGACAGTCCAAGCCTGGGTATGTCTACTCAGCAGTACAGTCTGCGGTGTTGTTGCTGAAACTGTGGCGTTATTTGAGGCCTTGCTCCTCATCATGTAGCCTCCAAACCTGTATCCCCAACCCTCTTTGATTCTGTGAGTTACCCAAACAAAAGCTGTTTCAGCAAATACCTTTTCTGTTTCAGTTGACTCCAGTTGATTTATGCTTGCTTGTGAAGATTGGGACAAGGGTGAGGCAAACGAGTCACAAGGGAAGCAGTATTTTAGAAGGGTCTCGACAGGGTCAGGAAATGCCCACCCAGTACTTGTACGTCTTCGAGAGGGATACTTCCTTAACTTATGTGCCCTAGACGCCTTGCACGCTTCTCTCTGTCCCAGCCCTGTGCTTGCAATGGTAAGAAGATATTAAATTCAACTTTTCTTGAGGCCTGAAGTTTCTGAAAATAAGTGATGGATAGCCCATCTCATGAATCTAGGAGGTGGAATATTTCTGCAGTTCTAGCAAAGAGGGAGAAGCTTGTTCTTCCAGAATTAACCCCTCACCCTCTTTTAGTCTGTGTAAGAGGCAAATAATAAACTAGGAATTGGAGACGTTGGGAGGGAGAATCTTTTCATGGAGTTATCAAGGAGCTGTGTTCTCCTTCTCCCCTGGGACAAGCTTCCCTGTCATCTCAAAGTGAGTGGAGTTGGAGGCAATGTCTTGCAACTCAGTACATCTGCTATAGTGACTGAAGGATCCAGGGACTAGCACCTTGAGTCTTGTCCAAAGGTGACACTCTGTGGTTTGGTTGATTCCCTTGAATGGCAGAGTAGACTACAAAGTCTCGGAATGGCCAGAACTTCCTGAATTTAACAGGCAATTGATAAGTGAGTCTCCTGTTCAGAGAGTTAGACCTGATTAATGGGAGCTGGCCTGAATACTCTGACCAAGAGAGTGTCACAGAAGAGCTAAGTGATTCAAATTGAGATATTAACTGCCAGCATCCACAGGCTGGTGGAGAGGATCATACGCCAGCTGATTGGGTTTTGATGCTATCAAGGGAAATGCAGATTACTGGCAATGGGAGGTCTTTAAAATCCCATAAAAATCAGAATCCAGAGGGTGTTTCTATGAGATTCCAGCTATTGCAGTTGGATATAACTTTTTCTGTCCTCGGCCTCTTTATAATATCGCCTTCCTCACCATTGGGCCTGGCCATGAGAGGCTTGAACTATAAGAGGATTTGGAACTTCCATGCTACCAATGTTCCATCGATGGCCTCCGCTCCTAAGACATTGGCTTTTACAATATTTTTCTTTTCATTTGTCTCTGCAGGCAAGGGCAACAAAACAAAAATGAACAGATGAGACTACATCAAACTACAGTGCTTTTGCACAGTGAAACAGAACGTCAGCCTACAGAATGGGAGAAGATAGTTGTAAATGATATATCTGATAAGGAGTTAATATCAAAAATAAGAAGATATAAAACTCAGTATCAAAAAATCTGATTTTAAAATGGCCAGAGGAAGTCAATAGACATTTTTCAAAGAAGATGTACAAATGGCCAGCTGATGTGTGAAAAGATGCTCGACATCAGTAATCATCATGAAAGTGCAAATCAAAACCACAAGATACCACCTCACACCTAACAGAAGGGCTGCCATTGAAACAACAACTCACAAAGGTTGTCAAGGATGTGGATAACATGTTTATGGACATTTTTTATATTTATATTTGTTTATGCACTGTTTATGGAAATATAAATTTGTGCAGCTACTATGGGAAAAAGTATGGATGTTCCTCAAAAGAAAAATAAAAATGGAACTAATATATGATCCAGCATTTCCACTTCTGTGTATTTAGTCAAAGGAAACAAAAACATAAATTTGGAAATTGATGTGCACCACTTTGTTCATTGCACAACTTTTTATAATAGCCAAGATACAGAAGCAACCTCAATATACATCAATAGATGAATGGCTAAGAAATATTTGGTACTTATACATAACAGAATATTACTGCATCATAAAAAAGAAAGAAATCTTGCCACTTGCCATAGCATGCTGCTGCTGCTGCTGCTGCTAAGTCGCTTCAGTTATGTCCAACTCTGTGCGACCCCATAGACGGAAGCCCACCAGGCTCCCCCATCCCTGGGATTCTCCAGGCAAGAACACTGGAGTGGGTTGCCATTTCCTTCTCCAGTGCATGAAAGTGAAAAGTGAAAAGGAAGTTGCTCAGTCGTGTCTGACTCTTTGCGACCCCATGGACTGCAGCCCACCAGGCTCCTCCATCCATGGGATTTTCCAGGCAAGAGTACTGGAGTGGGGTGCCATTGCATAGATGGATCTAAATAGTACTATGCTAATTGAAATAAGCCACACAGAAAAAGACAAATACTGTATGATTTTATTTATACGTGGAATCTAAAAATCAAAACATACAAACAAAACAAAACAGAAACAGACTCATAGATACACAGAAACGGCCAGAGAAGAGGGAGTGGGGAGTTGGGAAAAAATAGGTGAAGGGGATTAAGATGTACAAACTTCTAGTTATGAAATAAATTACAGGGATGTAATATACAACACAAAGAATACTGTCAGTAATACTGTAATAATGTTATATATTGACAGATAGTTACTAGACATTGTGGCAATCACTTGTCATGTATTTGAATATCAAAGCCCTATCTTGTACCCCTGAAAGTAACATAACATTAAAAGTCAGTTATGCTTCAATTAAGAAAAAAGAAAGAAAACTTTTCATAGAAGTTCCCTGTAAGATTTTAGACATGCTTTATCAGAAATGTCACATGATATTTACGAGCCAATCACTGGCAAGGGGAATGGAATTACCAAATTGACCAAGACTAATACTTCAGTATGGAATAGTTTCCTCACAGCTCAGCCACAGCAATTACCATAAAAAATAAGGCAGGGACAAGGGACAGAGGAGGAACGAAGGGAAAACTAACTAGAATTAGCCTTCTTGTTTTGCAAACTCACTCTTTACAAATAATGACTACACTTCAAAGATCTCAGCTGGGTGTCTAGATTCCAGAAAATCTCAGTTGGGAAAATAAACATCTAGAACTTTTAGCAGAGGTAATGAAATTTCTGGGATTGTTTTCTTAATTTCTCTCTCTGATAGATTGCAATCAATGTCTGGAAATGGAATAGGTTTCTGTATTTTAATTTTGTATACTGTTCAGTTCAGTTCAGTTCCTCAGTCGAGTCTGACTCTTTACAGCCTCCTGAACTGCAGCACACCAGGCCTCCCTGTCCATCACCAACTCCCGGAGTTCACCCAAACCCATGTCCATTGAGTCAGTGATGCCATCCAGCCATCTCATCCTCTGTTGTCCCCTTCTCCTCCTGCCCTTAATCTTTCCCAGTGTCAGAGTCTTTTCCAATGAGCTAGTTCTTTACATCAGGTGGCCAAAGTATTGGAGTTTCAGCTTCAACATCAGTCCTTTCAATGAACACCCAGGACTGATCTCCTTTAGGATGGACTGGTTGGATCTCCTTGCAGTCCAAGGGACTCTCAAGAGTCTTCTCCAACACCACACTTCAAAAGCATCAATTCTTTGGCGCTCAGCTTTCTTTATGGTTCACCTCTCACATCCATACATGACTACTGGAAAAACCATAGCCTTGACTGGACGGACCTTTGTTGACAAAGTAATGTCTCTACTTTTTAATATGCTATCTATGTTGCTCATAACTTTCCTTCCAAGGAGTAAGCGTCTTTTAATTTCATGGCTGAAATCACCATCTGCAGTGATTTTGGAGCCCAAAAAAATAAAGTCAGCCACGTTTCCACCGTTTCCCCATCTATTTGTCATGAAGTGATGGGACCTAACTTTACTAAATTCTTTTATTATAAGATTTTTGTTGGCATCTTAGGGTTTTCTATATATAATATTATGTAATCTGCACACAGTGAGAGTTGCACTTCTTCTTTTCCAATTTGGATGCCTTTTATATCTTTTTCTTGCTTAGGTACTGTGGCTAGGACTTCCAATATATATTGAATAAAAATGGTGAGATGGAACGCCTTTCTCTTGTTCTTGATCTTAAAGGAAATGTTTTTCACTGTTGATTATGATTTTCACTATTAATTATGATTTTGGCTGAGGATTTGTCGTAAATGGCCTTTATTATGTTGAATATGAAGGATGTTTTCTCTATACCCAGTTTTTATCATAAGAGAATGCTGACCTTTGTCAAAATAATAATTTTATCAAATAATTTTTATGCATCTTTTGAGATGATCATATGGTTTTTATCCTTCATTTTGCTAATGTGGTATATTATACTCATTGATTTGTGGATGTTAAATCATCTTTGCATCCTAGAAATAAATCCCACTTGACTATGGTGTGTAATTCACCTAATGTATTGTTGAATTTTGTTTGCTAAGATTCTCTTGAGAATTTTTTCATGAATGTTCATCAGCTATATTGACTATAATTTTCTTTTCTTTTTCTTTTTTTTGGTAATAGATTTGGCTAGTCTTGATATCAGTGTAATGCTGGCATTTTGGAATAAATTTGGAAGTTTTCCTTCCTCTTTAATATTTTGAAATAGTTTGAGAAGGATAGTTAATATATTTTTCTTTAAATGTTTGGTAGGATTCACCTGTGATGCCATCTAGTACTGGACTTCTGTTTGTTGGGAGTTTTTTGATTATTGATTGAATTTTCTTACTAGATCAAATTTTCTATTTATTCCTGATTCAGTATAAGAAGGTTTTATATTTCTACGAGTTTATTTCTTCTTTGTTCTCCAATTTGTTGGTATATAGTTTATTGCTTAAGAAATCCCGTGTGATCCTTTGTATTTCTGGGGTGGTGTTGTAACTTCTCTTTCATTTCTGATTTTACTTATTTATAACTTCTTTTGTCTTGAGTATGGCTAAAGGTTTATCAATTTTATTTATCATTTAAAGAAAAGAGCTCTTAGTTTCATTATTCTTTTATTATACTTTTCAGTCTCTATTTAGTTTATTTCCACGTTGATCTTTGTTACTTCCTTCCTTCTACTAACTTTGCATTTTGTTTGGTTGTGTTTTCCTAGTTCCTTTAGGTGTAAGGTTAGATTGCTTATTTGAGATTTTTCTTATTTCCTGAGGTAGGCCTGAATTGCTATAAACTTCCCTTTCAGAACTGCCTTTGCTGATGTCCATAGATTTTGGAATATTGTCTTTCCATTTTCATTTGTCTCAAATTAGGTACTTTTCAAATTTTCTTTTTAATTTCTTTTTTTTTTTTTTTTTTGGCCCATTGGCTATTTACTAGCATGCTGTTTAGACTCCACATTTTGTGTTTTCCCTTTTTCTTCTTATATTTATTTCTAGTTTTGCACCACAGAGGTTGAAAAAGATACATATGATCTCAATCATACATACTTAAATTTATTAACATTTACTTTGTGACCTAACATGTAATCGATCCTGGAAATTGTTCCATGAGCACTTGAAAAAAATGTGTATTCTACTCTTTGGGGATGGAATGTTCTATATATATCTATTAAATCCATCTGATATAAAATGCCATTTAAGGCCAATATTTCCTTATTGATTTTCTGTCCAGATGATTTACCCATTGATGCAAGTGGGATGTTAAAATCGTATACTATTATTATATTATTGTCAGTTTCACCCTTTCTCTCTATTAATATCTGCTTCATGTTATAGGTGTTCCTATGTTGGGTACATGTATATTTCTAAGATTTATATATATTATATTTTCTTGTTGGAGTTCCCTTTTATCATTATGTAATGTCCTTCTTTGTTTCTTGTTGGAGTCTGAGGGGAGGGGAGGGAGGAGGGTGGAGGGTTCAGGATGGGGAACGCGGGTATACCTGTGGCAGATTCATTTCGATATTTGGCAAAACTAATACAATATTGTAAAGTTTTAAAAAAAAAAAAAGTCTAGTTTGTCTGATACGAGTTTTGCTCCTCCAACTTTCTTTTTCCCATTTGCATGGAGTATCTTTATTCATCCCTTCATTTTCAGTCTGTGTGTATCTTTATATCTGAAGTAAGCCTCTTGTGTGCAGCATATAAATGGGTCTTTTTTGTGTGTTCATTCAGTCACTGTATGTCTTTTGATTGAAATATTTAATCCATTTATATTTAAAGTAATTATTAATAGATGTGCACTTATTGCCATTTTGTCCATTGTTTTCTGGTTATTTTTGTTGTTCTATTCTGTCCCCTGTTTCATCTCTTGCTCGCTTTCCTGGCAATTTGAAAACTTTCTTTAGTGTTATGTTTGTATTCTTTTCCCTTTATTTATCTTTTTGTGTGTATATATTATCAGTTTTTGGTTTGTTGTTACCAGTAAGTTTTTATATAACAACCTGGATATATACAGCAGCCTATTTTAAGTTGGTTGTTGCTTAACTTTGAGTGGCTCAGAGGTTAAAGCATCTGCCTCCAATGTGGGAGACCCCAGTTCAATCCCTGGGTCAGGAAGATCCCCTGGAGAAGGAAATGGTAACCCACTCCAGTATTCTTGCCTGGAGAATCCCATGGACGGAGAAGCCTGGTAGGCTATAGTCCATGGGGTCGCAAAGAGTCAGACACGACTGAGCGACTTCACTTTCTTTCTTTGTTAACTTTGAGCATGTTCTAAAAGCACTACATTTTAACTCTCTTCCACCCACTTTCAATGTTTTAGTTTTATTTTGTACATTAAAAAAATTTTTGTTCATCCCACAACTTACTGTATTCATAGGTAATTTTACCATCTTTGTCATTTAACCTTCATACTAGCTATATAGGTGGTTGGTGCACTACCTTTACTATGTATTTGCCTTTATTGGTGAAATTTTTTGTTTTGTGATTTTTGTATTTCTAGGTAGGGCTTTTTCTTTTCTATTTGAAGAAGTCCCTTTAACATTTCTTTTAAAACCTGTTTAGTGATGATAAACCCATTTAGCTTTTGCTTTTCTGTGAAATTCTTTATCCTGTCTTTCAATTCTGAGTGATAACCTTGCTAGATAGAGTCACTTGGTTGTAGTAAGGTTTTGTCCTTTCAGCTTTTTGAATATGTCATGCCACTTCTTTCTGTATTTTTTTTTTCTGCTGAACAGTCAACTGGTAGTCTCATTTGATCTTCCCTTCACTCATTCATGTCAGATTCTTTGTGACCCCATGGACAGTAGCCTACCAGGCTCCGCTGTCCATGAGATTTCCCAGGCAAGAATACTGGAGTGGGCTTCCATTTCCTTCTCCAGGGGATCTTCCCAACCCAGGGATCGAACCCAGGTCTCCTGCATTGCAGACAGACGCTTTACCGTCTGAGCTGCCAGGGAAGCAGGACCTCCCTATATTTACCTATTTGTTTTTAAGATTAACTCTTTAACCGTTTTAATTTTAATGTGTCTTGTGAGGATCTCTTTGGGTTCACCTTGTTTTGATGTCTCTGTGGATATATTGGATATCACTAGAGAAAAACTTGGATATCTGTTTACACCACAAAGCTAGGGAAGTTTTCAACCATTATTTATTCAAAGAGGATTTCCATTCCTTCCTTTCTTCACCTCCTGGTACCCCTGAAATGCAGCTGTCACTGTGCTTGATTGTCCCAGAGGTGCCACATAAAGGTCATCATTGTTTTGTTACTGGTTTCCTTTTGCTCCCTGACTGGGTAATTTCCACTAGCCTGTCTTCTAGATTGCTGACCTAGTCTTCTGTATCCTCAAATCTGTTGTTGATTCCACCCAGTGTATTTTTTTCATTTATCTTATTGCATTCTTCAACTGCAATTGATTCTCTTTTATATATTCTATCTCTTTGTTGAAGTTCTCACTGTCCTCCTCCATTCTTCTGTGGGGTTTGGTGATCTTGTTTATGAGCAATGTTTCGAACTCTTTTTTTGGAAGCTTGCTTATCTTCTTTTCGTTTAGTTATTTTTCTGAGATTTGGTCTTATTCTTTCATTTGGAATATGTCCCCTCTTCTTCTAATTTTGCTGAACTCTCTGTGTTTGTGTCTATGAATTAGGTAGGTTAGCCTCATCTCCTGATCCTAAAGACGTGCTTTGTGTGGAAGATGTCTGAATTCCTGCTGCCCAGTTCAGTCTTCCTCGTTCACCAGAGCCTGGTGCTCTACAAGAGTCCCCTGTGTCAGCTATGTGTGCCCTTCTGTTGTGTACGGGTGGTGATTGCTGCAGGCATGCCAATGTGTGGGGCTGACCTCGAGAGTGGCTGATTGTAAGGCTCAGCCACAACTGTTGCAGGGGCTCTACTTCGTGATTCTGTTTTCTCACGTAGGATCTCCTTTGAGGGGTACCGGGACTGCCCAAGGGCAGTTGTCAGGGATGATGGGTTGGGAGATCCTGCGACCTGGTTCTGGTGAGGACTGAGGGCACCTGTCAAGTCAGGCGGGTTGAGAGGTCTCTTTGGAGAAGCGCTAGCTGGGGCAGCTCTGCAGATGAACTTAATTTGGGGTGAAATGCTCTCAATGTAGATGGGGAGTGTCAGAAATGACTCCCAGCAGTTTCCCTCCCAGGGTTTCCCTGATAGCTCAGTTGGTACAGAATCCACCTACAAAGCAGGAGACCCCGGTTCCAGTCCTGAGTTGGGAAGATCTGCTGGAGAACGGATAGGCTACCCATTCCAGTATTCTTGGGCTTCTCTTGTAGCTCAGCTGGTAAAGAATCTACCTGCAGTGTGGGAGATCTGAGTTCAATACCTGGATTGGGAAGATCCTCTGGAGAAGGGAAAGGCAACCCACTCCAGTATTCTGGCCTGGAGAATTCCATGGACTGAATAGTCTATGGGGTCACAAAGAGCTGGACACGACTGAGTGACTTTCACTTCACTTTACTTCAGTGCCAGGGGAGGTAGGTAGCAGATGAAGAAAACAGGCCTGGCACCCACCAGCACTTCTGTACCTAAAGTTCCCTACCCCTTAAGTACATTCCTTAAGATTTGTGAATAAATCTCCTTCCTATATGATCCAGGTACTTTCCAAACTGCTGCCTCTGTGCTGAGACTCAGAGTGAGTGAGATTCTGTGTACTCTCTTCAAGAGTCTCAGTTTCCTATAGCTTTTTCAGCTCTTCTGGGCATAAGTCTTACTGGTTTTCAAAGACAGATGCTATGGAGTCTCATCTTCTCAGTGCAGGTCCCCCTAACTGGGGAACCTGGAGTGATGTTAAGAGTCCTTACTCCTCAGGGAAGACCTCCATAACTCTGATAACCCTCCTGTCTGTGAATTGCTGTACCAAGGGTATGGGTACTGGCCAGACTGCATCTCTGTCCCTCTTACCTGTCTCATTGTGTTTTTTTTTTCTTTTTATCCTTTATTGTGGAAAGTCTTTTCTATTAGTGTTCAGCTCATTCTCAAAGGTGATCACTCTATTCAAACTGTGCTGTGCTTAGTCACTCAGTCGTATCCGACTCTTTGCAACCCCATGGACTGCAGCCCGCCAGGCTCCTCTGTCCATGGGATTCTCCAGGCAATAATACTGGAGTGGGTAGCCTTTCCCTTCTCCAGGGGATATTCCCAACCAAGGGATTAAACCCAGGTCTCCCTCATTGCAGGTGGATTCTTTATCAGCTGAGCTACAAGGGAAGCCCAAGAATACTGGAGTGGGTAGCCTATCCCTTCTCCAGGGGATCTTCCCAACCCAGGAATCAAATCAGGGTCTCCTGCATTGCAGACAGATTCTTTACCAGCTGAGCTACCAGGGAAGCCCAATTACTCTATATGTGGTTGTAATTTTCATGTGTCTGTGGGAGGAGGTGAGCCTAGGATCTTTTCAGTCCACTATCCTGTCTCATGGTTCAATGAAAGGATTTTTACTCCAAAAATAAGACATGAGAACACTTTTTTTTTTATGTCATTGTATCTGGTGTTATGCCTAGAATTACTGAATCAATTTTCCTATTTAAAAAAGGATGAAGCAAATACAGAGAAAGACTAAGCCAAGAGAATTGCTACAAAGCAGATATGGAGCTTATTTTACTCTTAAACGTTTATTATGCCAACTAATAAATCCCTACACTAGTTATAACAGTTTGAATTAGAGTATCTTGGTTTCAGTCCAAAGAATCCTATCTGATACACATTTATTCCTTTATTTTTCTTCACTTTCTTTTTTCCCCAAAAAGGGATTTTCATCCAAATAAAAAGAGATGGGGAAACAGTGTCAGACTTTATTTTGGGAGGGGCTCCAAAATCACTGCAGATAGTGACTGCAGCCATGAAATTAAAAGACGCTTACCCCTTGGAAGGAAAGTTATGACCAACCTAGATAGCATATTCAAAAGCAGAGACATTACTTTGCCAACAAAGGTCTGCCTAGTCAAGGCTGTGGTTTTTCCTGTGGTCATGTATGGATGTGAGAGTTGGACTGTGAAGAAGGCTGAGTGCCAAAGAATTGATGCTTTTGAACTGTGGTATTGGAGAAGACTCTTGAGAGTTCCTTAGACTGCAAGGAGATCCAACCAGTCCATTCTGAAGGAGATCAGCCCTGGGATTTCTTTGGAGGCAATGATGCTGAAGCTGAAACTCCAGTACTTTGGCCACCTCATGCAAAGAGTTAACTCATTGGAAAAGACTCTGATGCTGGGAAATATTGAAGCCAGGAGGAGAAGGGGACGACAGAGGATGAGATGGCTGGATGGCATCACTGACTCGATGGACGTAAGTCTGAGTGAACTCCGGGAGTTGGTGATGGACAGGGAGGCCTGGCGTGCTGCGATTCGTGGAGTTGCAAAGAGTCGGACACGACTGAGCAACTGAACTGAACTGAAGCCATACAGTGAATAGACTGTATTCACTGAATACAAGTGAATCCAAGAAAGTATCTTGCTAAGGACCCAAGGAGAAAGCCACAAGTTTGAGAGAATGGAGTAATAAAAACAGAGCCAGAAATAACAAATAAGTCCGAAAAGCAAAGATATTCAGCAAGAAACAGAGTAGAGGAGGAGGCTTCCCAGGTGGCACTGGTGGTAAAGACACAAGAGACACGAAAGACCCAGGTTTGATCCCCGGGTCGGGAAGATGCCCTGGAGGAGGGCACAGCAGCTCACTCCAGTGTTCCTGCCTGGAGAATCCCAGGGACAGAAGGGCTTGGCAGGCGACAGTCCATTGGGTCGCACAGAGTCGGACGCGGCTGAAGCAAGTTGGCACGCTTGCAGAATAGAGAAAACCAGAGTGGAAGGAGGTGAAGCGGGCAGTTCAGGGTGAATCTGTGAGTGCCTGTGTCCCATTGGGATGCTTGTTTACCAAAAGCACAAGGGATCCTCAATCAACAAAAGCTTTGAACTTTGAAGAAACAAACTGGGTCATATGAAAGTGACAAGGTCCTCCCTCATTTTCTATCTTGAACCTTTTCTTACAGGTTATCTGATACAAACTCACTTCAGCATTAACACAACAAATCTGCCTTCAAGTGTTTTGTGTCATGTTATAGAAAATAAAACGTATAGAACAATCTTACATTTGGAATCCTGTGGTATCTGTTAGTTCTAGTAGTTACTATGGGTTTAGTTAACATATCAACATGTATTGTGTATTTACTATATTCAAAACATTGAGGTTAGGTACAGCATATGAGGTTGTACATGTATGAAGATTAGTGATAATGCAGGTCTTTAAGGAGCAAGTGGTCAGATCAGGAGGACAAATCCATAGCTCGCTAACCTTATACACCCAGAAGAATGGAGAATTCTTAAAATGTACCTTGGCTTTCCTGGTAGCTCAGTCAATAAAGAATCTGCCTACAGTGCAGGAGACCTGGGTTCAATCCCTGGGTTAGGAAGATCCCCTGGAGGAGGAAATGGCAACCCACCAGTGTTCTTGCCTGGAAAATACCATGGACAGAGGAGCCTGGTGGGCTACAGTCCATGGGGTCACAAGAGTCAGACATGACTTAGTGACTAAACCACCACCAAAATGTGCTTTAGGAGTACTTTGATCACTTCACTTTAACTAAGTGAATCAAGAAAAGTTTGACAGAGAAAAGGACACAGTGATGTTGGGCCTTGAGTGATGAGTAGGCCTTCAAAGGAGGAAAAATAATGATTAGGGTGAGACCATGAATAGAATGAGGAAATTTCCAGAAAAACAAGGAATCTGGTTAGGCTAGCTAGAGTTATCCATGAGCAGGTCTACTGGGGAGTAAACCTGGGCAGATACACCAGTGACTGGCAGTACCTGGTCATCATGCCAGGAACAGAGCCCTTATTCTCCAGACTGTCCACAGCGATGGTTTTCCATCAGGGGAAGGAGATTAAACTGCGAAAGGTAGTCCAGGTGGCAGCATGGGGATATATGTTCCCAGACGGGAGGAAGCATGCTCATCTCACATGCTAGAAAGTAATGCTCAAAATTCTCCTAGCGAGGCTTCAGCAGTATGTGAACCGAGAACTTCCAGATGTTCAAGCTGGCTTTAGAAGAGGCAGAGGAACCAGAGATCAAATTTTCAACATCCATTGGATCATAAAAAAAAGCAAGAGAGTTCCAGAAAAATATCTACTTCTGCTTTATTGACTATGCCAAAGTCTTTGACTGTGTGGATCACAACTGTGGAAAATTCTGAAAGAGATAGGAATACCAGACCACCTGACCTGCCTCCTGAGAAATCTGCATGCAGGTCAGGAAGCAACAGTTAGAACTGGACATGGAACAACAGACTGGTTCCAAATCTGGAAAGGAGTACGTCAAGGCTGTGTATTGTCACCCTGTTTAACTTATATGCAGAGTACATCATACAGAATGCCAGGTGGGGTGAAGCACAAGCTAGAATCAAGATTGCAGGAGAAATATCAGTCACCTCAGATATGCAGATGATACCACCCTTATGGCAGAAAATGAAGAGAAGCTAAAGAGCCTCTTGATCAAAGTGAAAGAGGAGAGTGAAAAGTTGGCTTAAAATTCAACATTTAAAAATAAGATCATGGCATGCGTTCCCATCATTTAATGGCAAATAGATGGGGAAACAGTGGAAACAGTGACAGACTTTATTTTCTTGGGTTCCAAGATTTCTGCAGATGGTGATTGCAGCCAAGAAATTAAAAGACACTTGTTCCTTGTAAGACAAGCTATGACCAACCTAGATAGTATTTTAAAAAGCAGAGACATTGCTTTGCTGACAAAGGTCCATCTAGTCAAAGCTATGGTTTTTCCAGTAGTCATGTATGGATGTGAGAGTTGGACTATAAAGAAAGCTGAATGCCAAAGAATTGATGCTTTTGAACTGTGGTGTTGGAGAAGACTCTTGAGAGTCCCTTGAACTGCAAGGAGATCAATCCAGTCAATCCTAAAGGAAATCAGTGTTGAATGTTCATTGGAAGGACTGATGCTGAAGCTGAAACTCCAGTACTTTGGCCACCTGTTGCAAAGACCTGACTAATTGGAAAAGACCCTGATGCTGGGAAAGATTGAAGGCAGGAGGAGAAGGGGACGACAGGATGAGATGATTGGATGACATCACCAACTCGGTGAACGTGAGTTTGAGCAAGCTCCGAAGTTGGTGGACGGGGAGGCCTGGTGTGCTGGAGTCCATGGGATCTCAAAGAGTCAGACACGACCGAGCAACTGAACTGAACTGATGGGAGGAAAGAGAGATAGGAGGTGGAAATACCTTTTAAGGAGCTACTCTGATGATAGAGATGAAAGATGAAGAGTTTCTATAAAAGAACAGTATCAGTTGAGGTGGAAGAAAGGAAAAAGTTGAGATGATATTGCAGTGGCATTAACTGGTTTGGGCATGCAGCTTGTGACTGAGTTCTAGCCAATGAAATATGGGTGGAAGTGAGAAAAACCACCAAAAGCCTTGCTCTTTAAGCTATTTCAAGTGACCTCCAAGTCTTTTCATCCCACCTGAATCAGACTTGGGAAGGGTACCTGACAGGGTAGCCACCACCGGAAGGATGCTCTTGTCCCGAGATGCTCAGGGGAGCCTCCTGACTGGACTCTGATGTTGACTCTTTGTCCTCTCTGTTAGAGTAGCGTGGTCTAACAAAGCTAACTTACACACTTTTTTTTTGGAGAAGTGCATAAACTTGTTCTGAGATGTGATGAATTGATGGTAACTACTAGGCATGCACAACCATATATAGAGGCCAAGAATGCAGGCACCACTTTCTTATTCATCCACACAATAAGTTCATATGAAATGATTTGTATTCAGAATTCAAAGAGTCCAAGAGCCCTTATTTTTTCCACATTGAACAACAACAAAAACAATCTGCAGCTAAAGGTAGTTCCCAAATTTGAGTTCTTTCATCCCTTGTCTAAATAAACTTTCCCACTGCACTCAAGACCAAAGCTTTAGAAGGAGAAGTTACTTCATCCCTATAAAGTACTTTGGGGTTGAAGGACACAAGAGCAGAAGAAATCTATTTGTGTGATGTGGAGGTCACCAAGGAGGACTAAGAGCTTCTAAAACCTCTCCATCAGAAGAGAGTAAATTGGCATCTGAAAAGAGCTCTATATCATCAGGAAGCCTCCTTCTTTAGGGATAAAAGCTTATCCGATCAGATATGTGTTAACTTTTCTGATTAAGAATAAAGAGCCTCTGAAAAGGAAATTTACAAGGGAAACATTTATTGGGGTATCACACACGCTGACCTCTCTGCCTCCACCCTTAATGGGAGCAACCTTCTACAAATCAAGCCATAGGATCAAGGGCTTTTCCAGGGCTCATAATAATAACAATAATAAACATTTATCAAGAACTTACTAGACCCCAAACCGCTGACCTTATAATTATTCTCTTATTTCACAATTGCCTTCTGAGTTAGATTATAATAATAGTTCCATTTTGCAGATGAAGATAGACGCTAAGTGATTTGCTGAAGGTCACAGCATGTAGGATGCCTATAAACTAAAACCCAGGTAATTTGATTTCAGATTCAAAATTCTTAATTACTATATTCTCCTAATTCAAGAACTTAATACTTTATTTTAAAAAGTTAAGGTCTCTGAATTTATTGCATGGTATGTTTTCACTGGAAGTATTTTTCTTTCTTTGTGATATGTAAAATAATAATAGTGCATCTTACTAATATTGCATCTTAGATTCCATAAATATAATACAATGCTAATTAGCCTCTACTGACTGTTGAGGCAAAGGACTGGCTCAGTAAGAGCTATGTATTAGGGAAGATGCTTTCCAACTTTCTCACAGAGCAGAGTGCCTTATGCAAACAAAAATCTGACATAGAGCTCTAATATGTAGAGCAGAGAGGTATCAGTACTTTATGTCCAAATGCATAGCATGTATTTATTATATGGTTAATCATTGAGACTACTTGTTAGCATGATGGAGGTCTCCAGAAGCTTGAATTTTCTTTTAAACATTCAGGTGGTTTTTTTTTCCCCTTATAAGTGTTTTTAGAATATTTGAAGATATAATTTAAGTTGTTATGTTCAAATCAAATATAAAGGACATCAGGCCACACTTGTGTGAATCCGTGGCTGGAAAACCATTCTTTAAGAGTTGTTTAAATCACTCCATGAGAAGTGCTTTCATCAGGCCAGAAGATCACTCCAGTTTCTCATTTGTACTGGACATTATTATACTGAAAGTTATTTGGAATGACTCAACTATCCAAGGAATAGCCTTGTAGAATTACAGAACTTGAGGGAGGCAGTAGAAACAGTTTCTTCAAGTTCTCTGACTTGGTCAATGTCAGTCCTCCCGTCACCGGGCATTTTTAGTAGTTTCACAGTATATCTGGTGCCAGCTTTCCAGGTTTGAGTACCAACTGCATACCTTACTAACTGCATGGACCAGGAGAAACTTTTTTACTTTTCCTAGCTTGGGATTTCACCTGTAAGTAGACATGGAAATATCTGTAGTTATTTTGCAAAATCACTTTAAGAAATAAATGAGATAATGTAAATAAATTATTACCCATAATGTCTATGCTGCTGCTAAGTCACTTCAGTCGTGTCTGACTCTGTGTGACCCCATAGATGGCAGCCCACCAGGCTGCCCCGTCCCTGGGATTCTCCAGGCAAGAACACTGGAGTGGGTTGCCATTTCCTTCTCTGATGCATCAAAGTGAAAAGTGAAAGGGAAGTCGTTCAGTCGTGTCCAGCTCTCAGTGACCCCATGGACTGCAGCCTTCCAGGCTCTTCCATCCATGGGATTTTCTAGGCAAGAGTACTGGAGTGGGGTGCCATTGCCTTCTCCACATAATGTCTATAGTAATCAATTAATAAATTTTAATTTTGTAGTTATTATGGTGCCTCTACAAGGGTGAAATGACCGTGCTAGGGTCTGGGGCCAGAAAGATGCTTAAGTGATGGTCCCTGCTCTCCAGGAGGTCTTATCTATTTTCTGCTGCTGCTGCTGCTAAGTCGCTTCAGTCGTGTCCGACTCAGTGCGACCCCATAGACTGCAGTCCACCAGGCTCCACTGTCCCTGGGATTCTCCAGGCAAGAACACTGGAGTGGGTTGCCATTTCCTTCTCCAATGCATGAAAGTGAAAAATGAAAAGTGAAAGGGAAGTCGCTCAGTCGTGTCCAACTCTCAGCGACCCCATGGACCGCAGCCTGCCAGGCTCTTCCCTCCATGGGATTTTCCAGGCAAGAGTACTGGAGTGGGGTGCCATTGCTATCTATTTGAGGAGATTGGAAATGAAAATGAAAGATTAGTAGCAGTGAAAGTCAACATAAAGTAAGATCCAAATGCAGGACAAAGACAAGGCTGCTAAAGATCACAGGTGTAGAGCACCCTGTTTTAAAATGACAGAGAGCAAGCTTCCAGAGCTCAGGGCGGTAGAAACACGTGTGGCAGAAGCTGTAGTCTGGGGTCTGTGGGATCTGTCTGGGCACTGGTGCTTGACACTGGCCTGCAACGTTTAGGAAGATTTGAGTCAACTTTTTAATAGCAGGATCAGTCGTGTCCAACTCTTTGTGACCCCATGGACGGTAGCCTCCATTCATGGAATTCTCCAGGCAAGAATACTAGAGTGTGAGTGAGTAAGCATTCCCTTCTCCAGGAGATCTTCCCAACCCAGAGATTGAACCTGAGTCTCCCACACTGCAGGCAGATTCTTTACCGTCTAAGCCACCAGGGAAGCCACAAATATTAGGATATTTCATTTAAAAATCTGGATTTCAATAGACCAGTGGCTCCTGCCAAGTATAGAGACCTCACCTCTTTCTGGCAGAAATGTATGGTGAGGAGATACAGCCTGGGACACAGAAAACATATTCAAACGACTGCCCTGATTCGGGGAGCGAGCTCCGCCCATGGCAAAGGTCATGAGGAAGGAGGCTTGGCATACGCAAAGGCACAAAGGCGGGATCGAGCCTCAGGAGTCCCCTGGAAATTCTCGAGCATCTACCCCCCAAACCAGAGTCTGCCTACTTTCTGCTTTGTGCTTTCACCTACACCTCTGAGTTTATGGGGGGCTGTCCCCCAATACCTCTCTCTGAAAAAAGAGTTAGCTTACAGCTCCAGTTAATAATTCCTGGGTGTGACAGTGTTTAACCTACAAACTCCTTTGGAAATCCTCTAGCCTGCCTGAATAGGTTTTTCCGGCCACATGTGATTGTTCAGAGCCTCCCAACTGTGAGAGGCAGGAGATGTTCTAAACTGTTTAAACACAGATTCCTTTGAGTAGTTAAAAGATTGACTAGAAATTGTATTGGTGAAGGGTTTTGCACTTATTGGGCCAATGTTTGCTGCTAAGTCTCCATACTCCTTACCTACTGTGTCCTTGGCAGTGTATTGATTGATATAATGGGTGTATAGAAATGTAAGTAGTAGCCTCAATGTTTGTAACCTTGGACCCTTGAGTGAGCCCACCTCACCTTTGCCCTATAGGAATGCAGCTTTGTCCAATGCTTTTTTGGAGGCTGGTGCCTGACTTTGGAATAATCACCTTTAGAGAAAGATAAGTTTCTTAAAATGTTAACAGGCCTCCTGGCCAGAAGATGATGTAATTCACCTGAACTCTTGCATATGATAAGTCTGAAAGCCTGGCTTTGATTAGAACCAGGAACTGCTGTCCTTGCATGACTCCACCCCTTCCCCCATTATCCTCTATGCAGAACTTAAGGTATAAAAACTACTTTGGAAAATAAAGTGCGGGCCTTGTTCACCGAAACTTGGTCTCCCCATGTCGCTCTCTCTCCTAAATTCTGGCTGAGTCTCCATCTGGAGCGCGGAACCTGCCATGCTTGCTAATTATGCCTGGGCTTCTAAGATCCGACCGGGGAGGCCTCAGTGTCTCCTCTCCTTCGGGAGAACGGAAGGACGCCTGCGGCCTACGTAAGTGGTGCAAACTTCTTGTCTTGAAGTTTTATTGGTCTCCCGCGTAAACCAAGCTACTCAGCCTCTTTCCTCCACTGAATTTTCCTACTGAGCTATCCTCATCCTATTACTCTTTATATCTTTGATAAAATATTTAAATAAATAGGTCGCCGACGCCGTCCCCACTTCGAATACCCTGGATCAGCCGGGGCTGGTCCCCAGCACCCTCAGATCTCCCAGCCATGGGCAGACAGCAGTAGCAGGGCCCTAGCCTTCGTACAAGCTGCGTCAGGTATGAAGCGTGCCTTCAGAGGGAAGAGGAGACCTGGATGCCTTCAGCAGGTGGTGCTGAGATCCTTGAGTCTCGAGGGGAACTCACAAGGGACCCTCTTCTCTTTGTTCAGAGCCGTTTGTGAGAAGGTAGGAATTTCAGCCTTTGAGGGGCAGCTTGGGGCTGTTCAGCACACCCAAGCATCAGATCAGATCAGATCATTGTACTGAATAATTTTAAAAATTTGAATGAAGTATAGATTTAACTTTGGGGGATAAACTACCATCCCGCCATATGTGTGTGACTTCTCCACTTCTTACTGCAATTTCCATCATTTTTTTTTTTTAAATAGAAATTTGCAGCCCTCTGTGTTTATCTAATGTCTGTTCAGAACAGTTTGAGACCCTGTTACTGTTTCAAAATGTATGCATGTTCAGATGAATCTTCAACCCAAGGAAGAAAACAAAGCTCACAAAGTTTTGTTTAAAAATAAAATTTTTAAAATCTAAAAACTCTGCATTTCCATAGCTTTTTTTTTTTTTTTTTTTAACCAAGAGATCTTACATACTGGATCTCCTTGTCTGGCCATCCTGTCTCTGTAGATAACTGTCACTGGGGAGGAGTGGTAGCTGCCCTTTGGAGGGACTTTGTGCGGGTTCTCTGCACATTTGTATCAGTGCTGCCCGTGTGCCTGTGTTTCCACCTCTTCTTTGTGGAAGTCAGGAGCATCAGTACGTGTTTACCACGCAAACAAAAGTGTTTTAAACTTGGTTTGTTTTACTCACGTCCAATATCTGTCTCCTATAGTCACCATGACCCTGTATCGTGAATAATTTATAAAGACTTGGGTGCAAAATGATCCTTGAAGAATGCTTGCATTGGAAGACAATGCGCGAGGACACAGTGACACAGGAGAAAGAATATCAAATGTCGCAGGGAGGAAAAGAGGGTGGGCACTGCCAGGTAGGGTCTCACCGCGTAGATGGGTTTTGAAGGAAACGTGGATTCCTGCACTAGGAGGACAGTATTTGGACAGGCAAATAATTACAAATAGATAGTTGTCTAGAGACCATTGATAGATTGCATCCTGTCTCTCCTCTGCTTAATAGCTTTCAATAGCTTCCCATTGCCTTCAACACAAAATCCATACTCTTTAGACTGATTGCCACAGGAGATCCTTTATGTTGTGGCCCCTGGGTACCTTCCAGCTTGTTTTGTGCAGAACAAATCTCCCACTTTGGCCCCAGTGGGGTAGCTGTGCTCAGTAAGTTTACAGTTCCCCCAGAGTACCAGTCTTGCATTTTAAACTTACTGTTCGTTCAGACTTACCCCTTGCCCCTCCCCACTGTCTCCTCTTCTGAGAACTCTTCTCTGACATGGCCTTCCTCCAAGGCTGAGTTTGAGGCTCCTTCTCTGGGCTTATTCCACACAGAGCAGAACTCCACCTTCACATCCATTCTCCTGGATTTGTCATGGTCTTACCATCCATTTACCTCCCTCAGTGGAATCTCAGCTCCTTTACTGAAAAGACCAGGGTGCACCCCTGTGAGGAAGACACACTAGAGCTTATTACTGCTGAGAGAGTCACTTTTAGGAACCAGCAGAGTGCATAGACTGTTCTTTCTTATGCAACTCAGCTGACAGCCAGGGCTTCCCTGGCACTCAGAAATTTTAGTCAACTTAACATGAATTTTTCTGGAAGTCAGAGTGCTGGCTACAGTTTTGGCGAATTCTCGGCAACTGACATCCCCAGGGCATCTGCTCATGCACATTCCAGCTGTCACGTGTGTGTCTGCTCCTCCACCCAGCGCTGTCCTGGAGGCAACTCCCCGTCCCTGCACCAGTTCCCATGAAAGATCCTCCAGAAATTAGCTTGTGTGGTTGAATTAACTTATTGAACAATTGAGGTGACAAATATTCTGCCCACATCTAATTCTCTATAATGCCCATTTCTTCCTCAAGCACCCAGGGTGTATACCCAAGTGAATATTATTGTCTTTCTAAGAGTAGGGTGCCAGCTATTAATGCAGTGGCATTTTGCATCATAAATTCAGGTTGACCCTAAGTCTCTCTAACTGTGTATTTCTACCTATTTTTCTTACTCTTACTTTATGGAGAGATCCCAAATGAGTTTTATTTTCTACAAGATAGATTTTCAAATCTTTCACATCGTCCTGATCTTTTATAGGTCAAACATCTACCTTGTCTTTCTCCAGGGTTGGGGACTCTGAGAAGTAATTCTTTTTTTTCAATGAGAAAAAAAAAAAAAGTTCACAGATTTTCATAGCAATACTACTGAGAGTTTTTATGTGCAAACCTTTCTTCAAGGTTACCCTAAATTAATCCTGTGAAATCTAAGCTTCCTCTTGCCTTCAGGTGGATGAACACTTTGGGGACAAGTAAAATGGATTATTTTACCTGACTTATTTACACAAAGTGAAAAAAAAAATGGGTCACAGCCTTTTTATTTAAGCTGATCAACTTAATTATAACTCTTTGGATGCAAGCATTTGCAATGTTTTCTGTGGTTTGGGTGTAATTTCCTGCCAGAGGGGGATGTGGGGGAGGGGGAGGAGGGGCTGCTGCGTTCTGGCACCAAACCCTCCAGTCCAGCTGCTCTCTGCGGAGTGTCAGTGACCTTACTCAACAGCACCCAGACAGTCAAGGTCCCTGTAATGAGAAAACCAAATTACAGGTACGTAATTTTCACAGTTTTCTGCCAGGATCTCCAAGCTGGTGACAAATTGATATACTACTGTCTGTACAGAAGGCTAGCTTTCAGAAAACAGGCCACTCTCAGTTGAAATACTATACCTGAAGGAATGCACAGCTTCAAACCTCTGAGATACAAAAAAATAAAATAAAATAAAAAATCCTTCACCCAGTATCTTGTTGAATATTGAAATGTAAAGGTCAGAAAGCCTTCTCAGGATAACAAAATGGGAGAAAAATCTTTTGGCATTGGGAACCAGGAGATCATGGGAAAGCAGCCAACAATGGGAAAAGAATGAATTAAAGTCTCAAATTGTGAATTTTGTTATTCATTCCCTTGCCTAATTTTTAAAATGTTAACAGGTAATGATTCCCTTATAACTATATATGTTTCTCAAAGGTAATTTCCTAAAACCATAATCAAGAAGTGACTGGTTCCAAATAGGAAAAGGAGTACATCAAGGCTGTATATTGTCACCCTGCTTATTTAACTTCTATGCAGAGTACATCATGAGAAACTCTGGGCTGGATAAAGCACAAGCTGGAATCAAGATTTCTGGAAGAAATATCAATAACCTCAGATATGCAGATGACATGGCCCTTATGGCAGAAAGTGAAGAAGAACTAAAGAGCTTCTTGATGAAAGTGAAAGAAAAGAGTAAAAAGTTGGCTTAAAGCTCAACATTGAGAAAACTAAGATCATGGCATCTGGTCCCATCACTTTATGGCAAATAGATGGGGAAACAGTGGAAACAGTGGCTGACTTTATTTTTGGGGGCTCCAAAATCACTGCAGATGGTCACTGCAGCCATGAAATTAAAAGACTCTTATTCCTTGGAAGGAAAGTTATGACCAACCTAAACAGCATATTAAAAGGCAGAGACACTACTTTGCCAACAAAGGTCCATCTAGTCAAGGCTATAGTTTTTCCAGTAGTCATGTTTGGATGTGAGAGTTGGACTATAAAGAAAGCTGAGTACCAAAGAACTGATGCTTTTGAACTGTGGTGTTGGAGAAGACTCTTGAGAGTCCCTTGGACTGCAAGGAGATCCAACCAGTCCACCCTAAAGGAGATCAGTCTTGCGTGTTCATTGGAAGGACTGATGTTGAAGCTGAAACTCCAGTACTCTAGCCACCTGATGTGAAGAATTGACTCATTTGAAAAGACCCTGATGCTGGGAAAGACTGAGGGCAGGAGGAGAAGAGGATGATGGAGGATAAGATGGTTGGATGGCATCACTGACTCAATGGACATGGGTTTGAGTGAACTCTGGGAGTTGGTGATGGACATGGAGGCCTGGCATGCTGTGGTCCATGGGGTCGTGAAGAGTCGGACACAATTGAGCAACTGAACTGAACTGAACCGAATCATATTGGTAATAGAAATTGACAGTAAAGAAAATCAGGTTCAGAATGAGGAACATGTGTACACCTGTGGCGGATGCATTTTGATGTATGGCAAAACCAATACAATATTGTAAAGTAAAAAAAAAAAAAAAGAAAAGAAAAAAAGAAAGAAAAACAAACAAAAAAAAGAAGATCAACCCTGATCATTCATTGGAAGGACTGATGCTGAAACTCCAATACTCTAGCCACCTGATGTGAAGAGCAGACTCATTGGAAAAGACCCTGATGCTGTGAAAGATTGAAGGCAAAAGAAGAGGGTATCAGAAGATGTGATGGTTAAATAGCATCACCAACTCAATGGACATGAATTTGAACAAATGCCATGAGATAGTGAAGGATGGGGGCAAGCCTGGAGCAGTGTAGTCCATGGGTTGCAAAGAGTCAGACATGCCTTAGTGAGTGAACAACAACAATAGTAATAGAAAGAACTTGCATTAAGATTTTCCTATACATTGAGTTCAGTTATAAGCATTGCTTATAATTCAAATGTGTTTGCTCATTTGACCCTTACAGCAACTGTATGAGGTAAAGGTTATTGCTGTCCCCACTTTGCAGGTGAGGACACTGAGGCACAGGGAAGGTGCAATTTGTCTGAGGTTGTACAGCCAGAGAAAGGTTGGGCCAGTAGTCAACCCCAGCAACATGTCCCTGGAACTCTTGTGCTCAGCCACCAACTGGGTCTTTGTAAAGCACAGTATGTTTTCCCCATAGGAGCAAAGACATCATTGGTTGGTATATTCCTAACCAAGAGCTTAGCCTTGGATAAAAATAGATGGTAAAACTAAAGTTGAAAAAAGTGAAGATATAGCTAAATGAATCTTTTCTCAGTAGAAATATTCAGTGGTCGAGGTGAAGTCCCAGTCAGCGGTCCCACATGCTGGACTGCAGATACGGCCCCTCACCTCAGAGCTCGGGTTCAAGACCAAGCATGAGTCTATTGCTGAGTGTCCTCCAGGTGACTCTAAAGTTAGGAAATCACTGTTCAATTTTCAGATACTTAATGAGAATTTCCTATTTGATAGGTAAACAGAGGTAAAAAAGATGCAGTCATCACTTCAAGTGTTGAAAAATGTAGGTCTGTGTGAGGTGGGGGGAGGTAGGGAAGTAAACGACTGTAATACAACACAACAAAGATGTCTGACTGAGTAAAGGGAGGGATAATTCCAAGAGAGGAAACGGGGCAAGGATAATAAAGACGCTAGGCAGAGGAGATGGCATTTAGGCTGAGTTACCTGAAAAGATGAGGATGAGTTACTCAGGAAAGGCAGGTTGGAGGAAAAAGGATAAGGAGGCATTTTTCTGGACACAAGGACATCTATTCAGTCAACAACCATGACAACTTATTGCATATTTGCCATGTGCTAGGAGTTGATTCTCCTGAAGGAGGGCATGGCAACCCACTCCAGCATTCTTGCCTGGAGAATGCCATGGGCAGAGGAGCCTGGTGGAGTCAGACACGACTGAGCAACTGAGCAAAGAACAGCACAAGACCTGATTCATGTTATGCTCAAAGACTGTGCACAAAAGAGCACAGAGCTGAAAGTGTGTGGCCTGCTCAGGGAATTCAGAGCAGCCAGTTTTGTCGGGAGGGGCCGCTGTAAAAGGACGGTGCAGTGAACGAGGTCCCAGATTCTTCCAAGATGGAAATTAGCAAATGATCCCCTTGTTAGGGTTTCCCTGAGATCAAAAAGTATGAGACACGAGGGGAGGAAGGTAAGACTGTGCAGAGACAGAACCTGGACCGGGAGCCTCAGCCAACCCTGCAGTGAGCTCTGGATCATTATGCTGAGAGCAGAAAAGGAAACCTTCTAAAAATGGTGACCAGTTCACCTGTAAGTGGACAACATGATGTGTGGGATTCCTCTCTGCTGCTGTCATGGGAAGGAGAATGGGGAAGAGCAATGACTGTGTTTCAGATGCTTGCTAGTCTCTGAATATATTCTGCTCCCTGACCCCTCCACCCCTTCTAACTAATAACCCGGGACCTTGCAGTGGGGACAGTGCCACCCTCCGGGCTTGGTGTCAGTTGAAAGTGGAGCCGCAGGTAGTCCCCATGCCCGTGTCAAGGCCGGCGTTTGTTGTGTAGTTGTGAAGCCAGGCAGGAGAGCCATTTATTTTGATACTGACTTGTTTATTTGACTTTGGCCATGCTGGGTCTTCCTTGCTGCCTGCAGGCTTTCTCTGGTTGCGGCGTGCAGCCTTCTCATTGTGGGGCTTCCCTGGTTGCGGAGCTTGGGCTTTAGGGTCCCTGGGCTTCAGTAGTTGTTGCTTCTGGGCTCTATGTGCAGCCTCAGTAGTTGGAGCACACGGGCTGTTTCCCCGCGGCATGTGGCATCTTCCCAGAACAGGGATCAACCAGTGTCCCCTGCATTGTGAGTTCAATTCAGTTCAGTCGCTCAGTCGTGTCCGACTCATGATCTCATGAACTGCAGCATGCCAGGCCTCCCTGTCCATCACCAACTCCCGGAGTCCACCCAAACTCATGTCCATTGAGTCAGTGATGCCGTCCAACCATCTCATCCTCTGTCATCCCCTTCTCCTCCTGCCTTCAGTCTTTCCCAGCATCACGGTCTTTTCAAATGAGTCAGTTCTTCGCATCAGGTGGCCAAAGTATTGGAGTTTCGGCTTCAAAAATCAGTCCTACCAATAAACACACAGGACTGATCTGCTTTAGGATGGACTAGTTGGATCTCCTTGCAGTCCAAGGGACTCTCAAGAGTCTTCTCCAACACCACAGTTCAAAAGCATCAATTCTTCGATGCTTAGCTTTCTTTATAGTCCAACTCTCACATCCATACGTGACCACTGGAAAAACCATAACCTTGAATAGATGGACCTTTGTTGACAAAGAAATGTCTCTGCTTTTTAATATGCTGTCTAGGTTGGTCGTAACTTTCCTTCCAAGGAATAAGCATCTTTTAATTTCATGGCTGCAATCACCATCTGCTCTGATTTTGGAGCCCTAAAAAATAAAGTCAGCCACTGTTTCCCCATCTATTTGCCATGAAGTGATGGGACCACATGCCATGATCTTAGTTTTCTGAATGTTGAGCTTTAAGCCAAGTTTTTCACTCTCCTCTTTCACTTTCATCAAGAGGCTCTTTAGTTCCTCTTCACTTTCTGCCACAAGGGTGGTGTCATCTGCATATCTGAGGTTATTGATATTTATTTCTCCCAGCAATCTTGATTCCAGCTTGTGCTTCATCCACCCCAGCATTTCTCATGATGTATTGCGAAGCATTATTCAAGGTAATCCTGCATTGTGAAGCAGATTCTAAACCACTGGGGAAGCCTCTGAGGACATTTTATTTCTGTGGCTAAGTGACAGTTGGAGGCTCAAATTATGTAGAATAAGAAGCAGAGTCACTCCAAATGAGTTACCTATTCATAAGAAGAACATTCATTTTATTGCCAATATTAACAAACATTACATAGAGTTTTGCAAAAGCCCTTTTATCTGAACGCACTCAGTATGCCCTTAATGTCTTAAAAGCCAGGTGGCAAGAACGTTAGTTCCGTTTTGCAGAAAGACAAATTGAGGAAAGCAAGGTGAAGTGTGTCCACTGGCCTGATTTGTTCAGGCTGAGGGGATGGGCTGCCTTCCTCAGGACCCTGTGGCTCCTCCTGCAGTCTAGGGTGGTGCTCATCTGTGTGTCGGCACGGCAGTCTGTGCCATCAGGTGAAAGTCTGTTGAGAGCAGGAGATTTTTGCCCCCATCACCTTTCCAATCCCTGATACACTTCCTGTGGTTTTTGCAAGTATCCAGTGCTCATTTGCTGAGATACCCGGGAAGGAAATGAGTGAATTTTATAGAGCAGCGGTTGATATAACTGTAGATGTAGCATGAGCCCGGGTTGTCTGCCTCCCAGATGAGTGTTCATCTCTAGATTCCTTTCTGATTCAAAGTATGGTCTCAAGGCCAGCAATAATGCAAAGGCTGGTCCCCGAACACCAACTAAGTCAGAGGCTGCATTGTGCCAAGATCCCCAGTCATTGTCATGAACGTGAGAGCGTGAGGAACACGGCCTTAGACAAGAAGTCCTCCCTTTCAAAAGCATGGAGTCGTTTACCTTGAATAGATGTACAGCCACTGGCCTTCATTCTCCGTGCTTATCTGTACGGTTCAACCGTGACCCAAGGGCAATAGACCAGGCACACGTGTGACAGCACCTAGGGAAACTGACCCACAGCAAACCAGCCGTGGGAATCAATGTCTCATTAAAGCAATGCTAATAATAACCACGATACCGAGAGGCAGCATTTACTGAGAGTCTGCGTGGCGGGCGCTGCCCTAAGTGCTGCTTGTGTTTATCATGCTTACTGTGTGCCAGCACTTTTCTAAATGTACATACATATGTTATTTATGTGTACACTCAAAGACCTCATATTATAATTTTTCCTTTGCTTCTCTTGTATCATTAAGTGAGAGTTTGCTGCACACACACACACACACACACACACACACACACACACAGGTCAAGTTCTACTGCTGTTTCCACATCACAGGTGAGGGGATGAGGACACTGTGTCCCAGATTCTCTGGTTAGAAAGTGAAAGGCCCTGGACTCGCAGTCTGGTCCCTGAGCCCCTACTCTTAACCATCAGCTGAAACAGATTGAGGATGACCTTGGTCTCTGTGTGTATTCTTTTCTCCGTCCCTGACATCTACACCAGGGAAAGACCTTTGGCAAAACAGTCCTCAAATGCAGAAGAAGGGGCGGGGAGGACAAATTTGGAGATGCAATGGGTTCTCTCTGCTTGGAATATCTGGGCCTGGGTGCCAACCCTCTGGTTCCAACAACTGGAGCACCATCTTGTTTCCTTAGGGCTTCCCTGGTGGCTCAGCTGGTAAATAATCCGCCTGCAGTGTGGGAGACCTGGGTTCGATCCCTGGGTTGGGAAGATCCCCTAGAGAAGGGAAAGGCTACCCACTCCAGTATCCTGGCCTGGAGAATCCCATGGAGTGTACAGTTCATGGGGTCCCAAAGAGCGACTTTCACTTTATTTCCTTAGGGCTTTTCTGGCGGCTTAGCTGATAAAGAACCTGCCGGCCAATGCAAGAGATGCACATTGGATCCCTGGGTGGGGATGATCCTCTGCAGAAGGAAATGGCAACCTGCTCCAGTGTTCTAGCCTGGAATATTCCCTGAACAGAGGAGCTTGGTGGTCCCCAGTCATGGGGTCGCAGAGTCAGGACCAGCGCACAGGCAGGCACGCACGCTTGTTTCCTTAAATTCCTGTCGGTAGTTTAGCGCTTCCATTCTGTCGTCTTGCATTTCTGCCTCCCCCTTGACCCCTCGTGCTTATGTATCTATATGGAACTAATAAAGACTCGAACAGGAAATATAAAATCACCATGAAACTAAACCAAACCTGCAGCAGACCCCAGAGGGCCCCGTGCAATCAGAGCTGTGCGAAGCTATTTTCTGGGAGCTGTAAACCTAATGGCTTGCTCGGTGCGAGGCACAGCTGCAAGGCTCCGGGGACAGATATGCCCCTTGTTGGAAAACAGAAGGGCTTTAAAATTATTTTCACAAATTTTTTTCCCTTAATATTTTCCCAGCTACCTCAGGCTCTCCTTCCCCTCTGCCCTACTTAGCTAAGTAGCTAGAGTCTGGGAGGAGCCGTGATGAAGGAAGAGTGAGATTTCTCCATTTATTATTACTGATAAATAATAAATTATTCTAACAACTTTTCTATTCAGTTTTTTCATAAATCACTTAATTTTTTTTTTCACTATAAGGATTTTCTTTCTTTCACATTTTTTTCCAGGCGCATGTGTGTTTTAGGAGGGAGTCATCCTAAGTTTGAATTTTGCCACAGGAATATTCTCTTGCTTCCAAGGACATGGCTTACACCCAAGGCAGTCTTGCTTCTGCTTGGTCTGCTGTTGCCCTCTCTTCATCTAACACAGACATGGCTTTCCCCCAGGTCTTCTCTCCTGTCCTCTCTCACAGAAGCCCTTTCTTTGGTGAGCCTGCATGCCGGCACAGTTCTCTGTGCTTCTGGAGACAGGCGTCTCTTGGTGTATGTTCCTCAGCCGTGGTCCTGGTCAAAGGGACTGGATGCTCTTTTGCTCGGCCCGGTCTCTCTGCTCCCTTAGGCAGCCACAGCCAGGTTCAAATCTTGCTTCAGTGATTGCTACGTCCATTATATAGCTTCGAATGAATTGCTTCCTCTCTCTCACATGCAGTCTCCTCAATTATAAAATGTATTTAATAATATGCACTATTTGAGTGTTGTGAGGATCAAGTGCAGAAATGCATGAAAAATGTAATGAATTATAAGGCCTTCCACATATGTTACTTCTGTAAATATGCACTATTTTTATGGAGAGTCTCTTAGGAACAGTGATCACCTGTGAGTGTGAGAATAACTTAGAGGACCAATCACATAAAGGAAAAATCTATTGTGAATGATTTTAAAATATATGTGAAATTTTGGGGGCTCCTCATTTTTCTGACCCAGAAATTCTTCTATGTTTATGGAATTTTTCTAAAAATTTTTCAGGCAGCTCTGTTAACAGACTTGTCCACTCTCTGTTAAGCTAGAAGCCACATCCGTTTACAGTAATTCTTGCTTCTGTCTAAAGTTTGAACACCAGACTAATAATAATAATGATGGTGATGATATGCAGCATTTTAAAAAGTATCTACCATGTGGCCAGTCTCTATCCACATATTAACTCACTGAGTCTTCACATAACCCTTTAAAGAAGGTGCAATCAAATCCTGTTTTGTAGATAGAGAGAGGACGGGGCAAAATCAGGCACAGGGTCATAGACATGACGGCCTGGAATCACTCATGGTTGTTATGCCTCAGGAATCCTTGCTTATAACTACTCTGAGATATAACCTTCTAAACTCTAGGGTTACTGTGGAGGGTAAAGAAATGGTAACTATTGATTCCCCCCGTGCTCTGTGAGAGTGTATGGTAAGTGTTGTTTCCCTCCACAGGTACATTCAGGTTTATGAGCACTGGCTCTTTCCCTTGGGTCACGCCTGAACTAAGATTTACTGCACTTCGTTGCCTCTGCAACTCTATGGATGTGAGAGGTGGACCATAAAGAAAGCTGAGCGCAGAGGAAGTGATGCTTTTGAACTGTGGTGCTGGAGAAGACTCTTGAGAGTCCCTTGGACTGCAGGGAGATCCAACCAGTCCATCCTAAAGCAGATCAGTCCTGGGTGTTCATTGGAAGAACTGATGTTGAAGCTGAAACTCTAATACTTTGGCCACCTGATTCGAAGAGCTGACTCATTGGAAAAGACCCTGATGCTGGGAAAGATTGAAGGTAGGAGGAGAAGGGGACGACAGAGCATGAGATGGCTGGATGGCATCACTGACTCAGTGGACATGAGTTTGGGTGAACTCTGGGAGTTGGTGATGGACAGGGAGGCCTGGTGTGCTGCAGTTCATGGGGTCGCAAAGAGTCGGACACGACTGAGTGACTGGACTGAACTGAATTGTTGCCTCTGCAGAAAGCTAGGTTTGTTCTGGAACGTTATGTATCCAAAGTCCATAACCTTCAAAGTTCACCTTAAATATCACACACAAAAAGGGGCTTAGGTATGCATATGTGTGAGTCTTATATAAGACAAGATGAAAACTTTACACAAGTGTTTGATGTCTAAGCCCTGGAGAAGGGGGAAGCACACGGGGAGGGTGTGGGCAGGAGAGACCGGTGCTTCCCATCGACGTCCAACCTTCCCTATGATGCTCCTGGTCAGTTCTCCTCCCACTCTTTACCCACACAACCTCCTCAGCCACCCAGAATAAAACAAAGAGGAGGAGGAGATAAAGACAAGAATTCGATTAAAATGACCATGCCAGGACGCTTGAGTCCACTAAACTTGGAGCAAGACAGACTTGGGTGTTTAGAATGGTGATCTCATCCACAGTCAGCCGCTGAGGTCCTGTCCTCAGAGCAGCACTTCTCCATGGGGCCCCTTGTTCCTGCAGCATCAGTATCCCCTGAAAAGCTGGCATAAGTGCATGTTCTTGGGCCCAGCCTCTACCCATCCAGCCCCAAACTATGAGAGGGTCCCAATAACCTGTTTCAAAAAGTCATGCAGGTTCTGATTTGAACCCAAGTTTGATTATCATTCAGGGGTGCTGGGGGTGGGAGCAAAACGTGCTGATGTCAAGCCATAGCTGCAAGCTAAATGCAGCCCACTGCTGGTTTTTTTTTTTTTTTTAATTGATTGATTTATTTTAATTGGAGGATAATTATTTTACAATAGTGTGATGGTTCTTGCCATACATCAACATGAATCAGCCATGAGTGTACATGTGTCTCCCTGTCCTGAACCCGCCTCCCAACTCCCTCCCCATCCACCCCTCTGGGTTTTCCCAGAGCACTGGCTCTGAGTGCCCTTCATGCATTGAACTTGCACTGCTCATCTATTTCCCATATGGTGACATACATGTTTCAATGCTAGTCTCTCAAATCATCCCTATGAGGGCAGCCTTGAGTGGTTGATTGCCACAGGGACCGCGAGGCCTGCAAAGCTAGAAACATTTCCTCATCTCTAGTCTTTTACAGAAAAACTCTCCAGTCCCTGCCTTATGGAATTAGAGGAACAGAAACCTCCCAGGCAACCACTTGGAAGTGACTTTGCCATGTATATACTTTGTGATCTTTGTAAAATTTCCTTCTGATCCTGTTTTCGCCTCAAAACAGAGAAAGAACGTTCTAACTCCCTTGTAAATGTGTGATCAGATAATCCATGGAAAGATGTGAGCAGAATACCTGACACTTAGCAATCGCTGAATAAGTAGAAATTATTTTTAATGAAGCAAAACTAGAAAAATTATTAATTAATTGATTAGCTTATATTTGAGTCTTAATAAAAGTAGAAAAAATATCAAATTAAACTCATTTTTTAGTAGAAAACAAAGAAAAACTTTAGGCCAGGCCTATAATCCTTTAACAGGAAATACAAGTTTTAAAAGTAATAAAATTGTGTTATTCTTTAAAAGTAACTTCAATTTTAAAATGTATTTGTACACTTAATATCTTTAGGCTTGAGCAGAACCCATTAATAAACATTCATCTCTTAATTCTTTAAAATTTTGCAAGTCTTATTCAAAGCCTTTATTTATTTCAAGCACAATCTACTTTTGACAATTTTTTCCCCTACTATGGACATTAAAATTTGAACTTTATGTTAATAAATAACAAGAACTACCATTCATTTCCCAATGTTTACAAATATATTCGTTGCTATATATTTTTATATATACATGAGATACATGTATTCTGTATTAACTAAAATGTGGTGGTTTAGTCGCTGAGTCCTACTGATGCTTGTGATCCCTTGGTCCGTGGGATTCTCCAGGCAAGAAAACTGGAATGGGTTGTCATTTCCTTCTCCAGGCGATCTTCCCAACCGAGGAATCAAATCCGGGTTTCCTGCATTGCAGACAGATTCTCTACCAGTTGAGCCACAGGGAAGCCCCATTAACTAAAATGGGGAGGGTTAAAAGTATATAACTAATGTTTCCATTCTTTCTGTATTTGCCTTGAAGTTGAAAACAACATTTTTTATTATTATTCATGATTTTGTGGTTTTGCTGGGCTCAGCTGAGCAGTTTTCTACCACATAGCACAGCTAAGATTGCTTATTAGTCTGCACTCAGCTGGGAGATCTGCTGGTGGATGAGACTCCAGGACAGGCTTTCCTCTGCCAGGGCATCTCTCTACATGGCCTCCCATCAGTTAGCAGTGAACCAGGCCATGGCAGCTTCCAAGGCCATGGGCTTCCAAGATGGGACATTCAAGAAGACAAGACTCAGTGTGCAAGCACTTATCAACCTTCTGCTCACATCAAGCTTGCTAAGGTCCTATTAATGCATCTCACATGTTCACCCACACGGTCATGTGTAAAGAGCGTGAATATACCAGGGTGTGAATGCTAGGAGGTTTGTCCACTGGACACACCAGTGCACTAATCAGTCACTACCAATAACTTCTGAGTAATGATAATGTGGTGGATCTGGAACACACACTGATTGTCTAGACTGCCTCCATTCATGTGGGTACTGGAGAAGAGCAACGGGGCTTCTTTATTTCAACATGTGTTTGGGATCAATCAGAAAAGACAAGTTTCTTTCTGAATGTTTGTTTAAGGACCTAGTTTGAATAATTAAAGCACAATTAAAGGACAATCCCTGTCCTCCTGCAGGGGTTTTGAGCCCCAAGTCCAGGGCAGATGCTTTGGATTGGCTTCCCACCCACATTAGGGCAGCCTGCGTTTTGAAGGTGCTTGTGTAATACACAGATTATGCCAGGTTTTTCTGAGATGAGTCAAAAGCCAAGCTCTGATAATAAGATATCAAGGTGGCATTTGGCCGGTATTGTTGACACAGCTAAAAAAATTGAAATGCCTCTCACCCAAACCTCTTAGTAATAAACTGGGTCATAAACACCATTTAATGCTACAGTGAGGCTGATTTTTTTGGAAGGAATGATGCTAAAGCTGAAACTCCAGTACTTTGGCCACCTCATGCGAAGAGTTGACTCATTGGAAAAGACTCTGATGCTGGGAGGGATTGGGGGCAGGAGGAGAAGGGGACGACAGAGGATGAGATGGCTGGATGGCATCACTGACTCGATGGACGTGAATCTGGGTGAACTCCCGGAGTTGGTGGTGGACAGGGAGGCCTGGCGTGCTGCGATTCATGGGGTCGCAAAGAGTCAGACATGACTAAGCGACTGAACTGAACTGAACTAAACTGATGGCTGATTTTTAATTCACAGGCAAAATCTCTGATTCTTTATCACTTGTGCTGAATATTTAAGGAGGTTGACACATGTTTATTTTCAAATGATACTGAAATCAATTTAGATTATATGGAAGTCAATGTAATAAAAATAAGAAGATAGCATTATCTTCTGGAAAGGACTAATTTATTTGAATGAGTTAGATATCTTTATAGTCTTCTGGAAATCTGTATCAAACTTCAGTAAGAATTTCTTTGGGGTTCTTGAGGGGATCTGCTTAGATATCCTTGACTAAGTACTGCCCTCCTCTCTCTGAAACATCATCCTCTCTGAATAAATACAGAACTTCAGGAATGAGTGAGTGTCACCCCAAGCAGCTGAAGCAGCCCTGGTGATCATTAGTCCCCGGAGGGACTAATGGGTTTCTGTATCAGTCTCACTCTGTGCAGTCTTGACCCAGCCTCTGTAGTAAGGAACAGTCCCTAGAACTTAAAATATCATTCAGTTTGCAGGCAGCCTAACAATAAATGCAAGTGTATGTTTAATAAATGATTTGTTTTGAGGGACAATGATGGTGCCATAAGACTGCGTTGGTGAAGACAGAGAAGAAATTGTGAAGACCAGGGGATAGATTTCATTCATTCATTCACTCAAGGGACATTTCTGAGTACCCACTGTGTATCCATCCTGGGCATTTTGAAGAATTTTCCCTTCTTACAGAGCTACAGGGAAGGGTTTTTCTTGAGTAGAAAAAGAGATTGCAGTGAGGGGAGCAGAAAGTTTCTATGAATACCCTGAACTGTTTCCATAATTTCTTAAGCAGTGTTATTTTTCCATAGTTTTTGTTAGATTCTGAAAGAAACCCAATGACCCCAAAATGTTAAAGGTAGTAGAGAATTATGAATGGCTGAGATCATGACTCATTGTCCTAGACCTCATTTTCTAGCCTAACTCTTTCATTTCTCAAGTGAGAAAAGCCAGATCCAGAAAGCTGACATGAGTACTTTGTTCAAAAATCACTCATCAGGTTGCTGATAGAGCTCAGTTTAAACATCAATAGGTTGCACTACCTTTTGGGTGGTTTCACTAGAAATGATGACTGTTGATTATCCAAATGTCCTATTGATATAAGCATATCCAAAACACAGAAAGGAAGTGCGTTTCCAGCCATGGAGAGGTATTATCCTAGCAGGAAATAAAACTTTTGCCTGGTTTCTTAGACAAAGAACATTCTTGGCTAAGGGCCCTGACGAATATGGGGAGAATGGCTTCAGTGAAATAATAATGCAGGTAAGAAGTTCTGCCCGCTGACCTCTATGGAGTGGCAGCTGGGAAAAGGTTGTGCTTTCCCATTTCTAAGTTTCTCTTTCTTGGTGCAGGGCATCAGATTTTGTTGATTAGAAAATGATCCACAATATTAGTACACTTAGACACCAAGTGGGTTAGGTCAGAGAACTCAGGAGAGTTCTGGAGGACATCAGGAGGAAGAGACAAGACATAGATGTGGGGAGGAGTCCAGTTCACTCATGTTCCACAGACACACGCAAGACCAGTAGGAGACAAGTCTCTAATCAAATGGAGAAGAGTATCCAGTAGTGACTGAACTGCCATGACCCACTTCCAGCTACATAATTACAGGGCTCCTCCTTCCATGATTGATGTTATAAAGGAAAAAAGAGCCTCCCAGAAATGAAGTAAGTTATAGTTATGGGTGGTGCAGTAACTAACTCTACCATGAATTACTGTTTGGGGAAGAATTAGGGAGAGTTCTTGCAGCTGACAGTCAGCAGATCCACTTGCGTTATAATGAAGCAGGTTGTATTAAGTCTGCATACATCAGAAATTCTTGGATACTATACGCCTTTTCATTGACTGCTCACACAATCATGGAGAGTGTAAGAATTAGGTGTGCATCCCTGTGACCACTCCTTCTTACCCGGTGGTCATTGCAAGGTGGGCAGATGAGCCAGAGGAAGAATTTGTGGTGTTGCTTCTCATCTGGTGACTTTTAAAGAGTGGCTTCATTCACTTGTGTGGGTGTCCATTCAGTCCATTGTCTGGAGGTCCACTCCCACCGGCTGGATTCTTCTCTGGTTCAGTGGGTAGCCCAAGAGGAAAAGAGGAGTTCAATCCCAGGTTCTGTCCATGACCGTGAGGTCACAGCAAGTTCAGTGATTACCGCCACTTTTCTGTCTGTGTGTGTTTTAACCACATAGAAAGAAGTATTTAAAAAAGGCGTGTTTGTTAATGCTCTGAGAACCTGGCTACAACACTGCCTTGTGGGCATAAAATAGGAACGCTCTTGGCACTGCCTGCTTTTACTTTTACCAACACCAGGATTTTTTGGACAAGTTAAACCCAGGAGACATCTTTTATGGGAAAAGATGGTGAAGCCATAACTGCATTCCTTGGACCTGATGGTTTAAGGAAATTTACCCCAGGAGGACTTCTGTTGGATGGTTTAATTAGCCCCAAAGTAAAGCAGTGGCAGAAAAATTTGGGTCAAATTAGTACTTTACTGTGTATTAGGTCACCATGTTTGTCTGACAAAATGAGACACCCCAGGAAGAAAACTCTGACTGCCCGACGTCTGGGTGACGCTTAGGTAAACGCCGACTCCACTCGTCAGTTCCACAGATGAAAACATACATCTCATTCTGACACTCCTTTGCTTGAAACTCTTTGACGAATCCATTTTACCTTCAAAAGAGCCCAGATGTCTTAGAGTGGAATTCTAAGACTCTACCTTACCCTAATCTGTTCTTTTCTAGCCTTCTCTCATCCTCTGCGGACCCGTCTCCAGACCTAATTGATAATGTCTCTTTCTCTGAAATTTCTTCCTTGCTCACACCTCACTCTCATTTTTCCAACTAGGATGTCTGATAATCCTCTACAGTCACTCAAAGTTGTCCTTCTTTTTGTCCTGGCTAGGGTTTTCCCAAGTTAAAAAAATCTGTGCTCTTCTCGGATCCCTCTGTGCCTCTCTAAATGCCCTGTTATGGTAGACTTCTCTTTCTACTTCTCTTTCTTCTTTCATTTTAATCACATCTATAGATTTGGCTCAGACAGTAAAGTGTCTGCCTGCAATGCAGGAGACCTGGGTTCGACTCCTGGGTTGGGAAGATCCCCTGGAGAAGGAAATGGCAATCCACTCCAGCACTCTTGCCTGGAAAATCCCATGGACGGAGGAGCCTGATAGGCTACAGTCCATGGGGTCGCAAAGAGTTGGACACGACTGAGCGACTTCACTTTCTCTTTCTGCTAGTGTTGGAGCTTTGCAGGCACCCTGCCTTACGTGGCTGTATCCTCAGCATTTGGTATGGTTTCTAGAATAGTGAGTCCTCACTAAGCTATGACGAGAGAGTGACTGGATGGCTATTGCAGACTTCGGTAACACCCCCAGTGAGAGTGTTTCAAATGTCTCACCCCTTGATTGAGAGGCAGACACGCAGTCAAAACTCTCTTTTCATGCAGAAATGCATAGAGAATCTCTTTTATTATAACAGTGATAATTTCAGTGTTCTTATTCCACAGAACCAACTCATTTACAGAGAAGAGACTAATGACATCTCCCACCATTTAAAAAGCCTCATCAAAGACTGACCAACACCAAAAGCATACTCAGTGTATGGGCTCATGGGGTCCCAAAGTCTAGTACCGCAGGCTGTATGTTGAAAGGCAGCAGAGAGTAGGGGCTGAAATCATGGACTGGGGAAACATCTCAGCTTTGTCACCTACTAGCTGTGTGACCTTGGACAAGTTACATGAACTCTTTCTGCTTTAATTTCCCTACATATAAAAATATGAGGCTACTAATACAATTATGTAAAGTTTAAAAATAAAATAAAATTAAAAAAAAAAATGAGGCTAATGATTGAACCTACCTCATAGATATCATGAGACAAGCAAGAAATCTGTTAGTATCAAAAGCGTGAACAGTGCCGGGCATACTACTCTGTGAAGCAATATGGAGTAATGGCCAAAGGCACTGATCTTAAACAGACAGTTCTGGCTCTGAGCTTTTGTTCCCCACTGACTAGCAGTGAGATCTTGGGCAAGTTGTTCATTGTCTCTAAACCTTAGTTTCCCTTCTCTGTAACCTGGAGCTAATAATTGCACTTTCGTTTGACCTTCACCTATTAACTGAGCTATCTCCCTAAAGCATTTAGCACAGTAAATGTTCAACGAATGCTGACTTCTGTTGATATTATGTAAGACAAGCTCTCAACAAATGCACGCATACATGCTCAGTAGGTCCAGTGGTGTCTGACTCTTTGTGACCCCAAGGACTCTAGCCTGCCAGCTCCTCTGTCCATGAGGTTCTCCAGGCAAGAATACTGGAGTGGGTAGCTGTCCCCTCCTCCAGGGGATCTTCCCAACCCAGGGATCGAACCTGGCTCTCTTGCATTGATTTGGGGCTAAATCTTCATTAGGTTAATAATATACACCTCTTCCAGCATTAACTCTTTTGGTAGCTCCACCTTTTCTCCCTATCCTTACTGGTGTAAGTTAAGAATTGAAAAGAGAGGCCTTTAGCTTCAAGACATGTGCTATGGATCTAGAATCATGCAATGTCACACTTGTAGAACCCAAGGTTATCATAAGTTTTAACCGCTTTATTTTAGACCATTGGTTCTCAATGGAGGCTGAACGTGCCTTAGCTCCTTTCCTTAGGGGACATCTGGCAAAGTCTGGAGACCATCGCAAGTGTGGGGGAGAAGGGTGCTACCAGAATCGAGTGTTCAGAGGCCAGGGATGCTGGTCAACACTCTCAGGGTACAGGGAAGTCTCCCAGGACAAGGGATTACCTGTCCTCAAAAGTCATTAGAGATGGGGTCGAGAAACTCTTTTGAGTTTAAGGCAATTGAAGCTAAGAGAGGCTAAAGGACTTGCTTGTGATTAGAGGATTGATGACATTATTTCTGATTTCATTTGATCTACTGTGGAATTTTCCAGTAGTCATGTATGGATGTGAGAGTTGGACTATAAAGAAAGCTGAGTGCTGAAGAATTGATGCTTTTGAACTGTGGTATTGGAGAAGACTCTTGAGAGTCCCTTGGACTGCAAGGAGAGCCAACCAGTCCATCCTAAAGGAAATCAGTACTGAGTGTTCATTGGAAGGACTGATGTTGAAGCTGAAACTCCAATACTTTGGCCACCTGATGCAAAGAGCTGACTCATTGGAAAAGACCCTGATGCTGGGAAAGATTGAGGGCAGGAGGAGGAGATGACAGAGGATGAGATGGTTGGGTGGCATCACCGACTCAGTGGACATGGGTTTGGCTGGACTCCGGGAGTTGGTGATGGACAGGGAGGCCTGGCGTGCTGTGGTTCATGGAGTCGCAAAGAGTCAGACAGGACTGAGCGACTGAACTGAACTGAACTGCGGAATACCTAAACAAACCCAGGAGGCAGAAGAAAGCCCAGCACTGAGATCCTGTTGTTATCGTTCCAAACCCCTGTGCTGTGATATGAGGGCACAGAGCTCTTGCTTTTCCCACACTTTCACCCCACTGTCTCCCGTGCATCCCAACACACAAGTGCACACAGCACCATCCCTGCAAAAGCAAAGCCGAGTTAGCCTTGTTCAAGCACAGATGAGTTTTCCTCCTGGTCACGTCTGTTTCAAACCAACCTATTTCATCACCACTGCGAGTGGGATGAAAAGGTGATCTAGGACACAGATGTCCGTGGCTCTCGGACAAGAACTGGGCCAAGGCGATCACGTCAAATAATCATAGCTTTGTGGTAAGCAGGGGCCGCAAGCAATTGCAGAAATCCTGTGACTATGAGAATGAAGAGTAAGAATAGCAAAGGGGGTAAGAGTTGATGTACATGCCACACAAATTCACAGGAAGTAGACTTCATCAGTTCTAGTATCTGTGGTTTTCTTGTGTTCTCTTCAGATCTTATTCTGGGAAAAGAAAGTTATCAGGTCAGTCGTGGTAATGTACTCAGTTTTGTTTTGTTTCTGCCCTGTTCTGCACAGGCAGAATGAGGAGATGTGAACCCTCACACCAGACAGGGGCCAGAGATGAAAAGAGACCCTGAGAAGGAATCCAGGATTCCATGTGAGAGATGCGTAGAAGGAAGCGGCGGGGAGAGAAGGAGCGGTATCATCCTGGGATGTGAAAAGCATGACTGAAAATAGTCTGTTCTCTAATATCGCTAATGAAACCACGGTGATGTCACTTCTGATCACGCTGTCGTTTGAGCTGCTGATCTTGCGATAGGAAGCTTCCCTTTGCGCATTCACAGCAGTGACAGTGGAAAAGACCTTCAGATTCACAGTGAGTAGGTGGAACTCGTCAAGAAAAATAACTTCACTACAACAACAACAAATGATGGAGGAGACAGAAACTTCTCTGGGAGGGTAGAGGGGAAAGAGCAGAGTCCAAGTGCTATGACACATGTGAAAGAAGAGTCATTTATTTAGTAGGAAGTAACCCATTCACACAAACCTCGCTTTGTGGTCCCTCAGAAGTACGCAAGTCCTACCAATCTGTCCACCACAGATTCTCATCAGAATTTCTCGGGAAATGCCTCATTAAAGAATCTTTAAAGAGTAGTTATGAGTGCACACCAGTCAAACCATTTCAGAAAGACAGTCAACACTACCTACTGTAATATTAATTTCCTTCCCTTCCACAGGAACCACATTTTGCCCAATTTAGTATGAGTTTTGAATTAAGGCCAGCCATGAACCCTCTGAACCACTCTCTTCTCTGCAAGAGAAAGCTGTTTCCTGTCTCTAAGAGGAAGGCCTTACATGGTCTGAGGACAGCTTTTCTTTGGCATTAAATAGTTCTTCCCAGATATCTTTATTGGATACTCGATGGGATGATTCTAGCTCATAAAACTTTACAGAAAATTACTGGTGAGAACCAGTTGAGGATTTTTCAATTGTAGACTTTGAAAAATAATTTAAAAAAAAAAATGGATGCTCTCAGATCCACCCACCCTAGTCGTTTGCTCATTTCTCTCTCATGCGGTATGTAGCCCTCATGCTACTGAACCTGCGTACCTTCCACGAAGAGTCAGTGGTCATGCCAAGGCTTTAATTAAACATTTCATCAGGAAGATCTACAGGGCACATATTTTAAGTTGTCTGGTTCATTCCCTGCCACCCGCTAAAGCTGATCTCCATGAGCTGCTGGCCTGCCGCAGGGCGCGTGGCTCCGCCTCAGTTCTGGGTCAGGGTGTTTCTCCAAGCTGGAGCTCCTGGCCTGCCCGACTCACAGGTCCCCACATGTGCTATTAGAAAACCACGTCTGTGCCCAGTCCCAAGCTCACGCAGTCAGAACTTCTCGTCAATTGGGGTTCTGAATTTTACACTCTAACCTATTTCTTAAATGACTTTTATCTGTTCAGGAGTAAATGTTAAAGACTTACAGGCAGGAAGGTCAATTATGCATCTCACATGCAAAGAAGGGGAGAGGAGTGGGATTATGGTAGTGCAAGGAGACATTTTGAAGAATAGGATTTTTTTTTAAGAAGAAAAAAAACGATACTTCCAAACCGTTTGTGTGTGTGCATGTCCGTGTGTGTAACTGATTTGTTCATTCATCCTATATCTGGGCTCTCCTCACTCCCTGACTTTATTTTATTTTCCATTTAGTCTGTTTTGACATCTCTGCCAGAAGAGGCGAAGGGGAAAACCTTAGGAATTTAATATGCCCTTCAAAGTAATTTAGCTTTTTAAAAATGTATCTATTTTGACCTTTATAAAGTTGTTTTCTGGCATTATCCAGTTCGTGTTTTATATAGTGTCACATGTTGGTAAATGGAATAGTAGCTAGAATTATTTTTTAGACCTCAATTAATATTATTTACCCTATTAAATGTATGTGGTTATTTACTTACATATTTGTTTATTAGTTATTTAAGGAAGAGCACATACAAAGCACAGGTCACTGTTTAAGCATATGAGAAGAAGCGTGAATTTTAAAAGTGTGAGTGAGTGAGTGAGTGAAGTGGCTCAGTTATGTCCCACTCTTTGCAACCCCGTGGACTGTAGCCCACCAGGCTACTCTGTGCATGGGATTCTCCAGGCAAGAGTACTGGAGTGGGTTGCCATTTCCTTCTCCAAGCGTGCCCCACGCTAAACCTTCATCATCCTTCGATGATTTTAACATACCTGCTATTTTCCATGCCATGAAAGGAACTGCAGAAAGCTTTTCATTTCAGTATCTTGAATCTTATGAAAACTGCTTCTAATAAAATAACGAAAAAGTTCACTGTTACCAAATTCCAGACACACTCGCGATCCTGAATCTGCTCTCAACTGGATTTCCAACATGAGGGAGAAACAATGGTCTCTCGACCATTCTGTATACAATTCCCTGCCTTTGAGGCCCATATTTAATTTCCAGCCTGTTAGGATTGAAACCTGAAATTATGCTGTTATTTTAGCTTAGAATTCCTAGTCTTCTCATAATCATCGTTAGCGAGATTCTTGCTTTGTTCAGAGTTATTGTTATAATCAGCAGTAATGATAGCTGTGACTATTGACGATGCGGGCTGGACAGTCAGGTCTGGACTGCCTCTGACTCGGGTTGTGCGTGGCCGCGCCCGCCGGGCTGAGGGCACCTGGAAACGGCCTGTGCTGCCCGCCGCGTGGCCACAGCCACACAGCACGGGGGCGGCTGTGGCAAAGGGTCAGCGGTGTCATCCAGGCGGGGAGCCTGGGGACTGGTCCTCTGCCGACTTGAGAAGAAAGATCTTGAATGTGAATATCCATTAAGGTGAAAAACTGCACTAGATTCAAAGCATTCTTAGAAATATAAGGTTGTGTGGCTTATATGGTTATACGGGAAAGCAGTTAGTTTTCAAAAAGAGACTATGTTAGGGAAGTTTTCGAATATAATTCCCTTTCCCATATTAGGGAAGTTTTCGAATATAATCTCTTCAAATATTTTCTCAGACCCACTCTCTGTCTATTCTTCTTTTGGGACCCCTACAGTTCAAACGTGGGTGCCTTTAATGTTGTCCAAGGGGAGAAGCGGGTGGGGTGAATCGGGAGACTGGGATTGACAGATATACATGAACTGCTATGTTTAAACATGAACTACTGCTATGTTTAAAGTTGGAAACATAAACTTCTGTTTGAAATAGATAACTCATGAGAACATGCTGTATAGCGCAGGGAACTCTACTAGCTGTCCTGCGGTGACCCAGATAGGAAGGAAATCCAAGAGAGAGGGGACATATGTAAACATATAACTGATTCATTTTGCTATGCAGCAGAAACTAAGACAGCATTGTAAAACAGCAATACACCAGCACATGTTGTTTTTTAAATAAGCAAAAAGAAAATGAGTTTGAGTCAGTTTGAGCCAAAGCAAAGACCGCTGAGCATCCTCCCAGCTTGCTTTCCGGCTCCTCTCCCCTCAAGGACCCTAGTTCTCAGTCCTCATCTCTGCAGATGCACACTTCCCTTTGCCCCTTGGGGTACCCCTTTCCAGCCTGACCCCTGAAGCTCCTCAGATGGCAGTGTGGCCCTCAGTTCCCCAGGGGCCTGGCACAGGGCTGGTGAGGGCAGATCTGCTGCCTGTGTGGGTGTGTGGGTGTGTTTGGGGGCATCCCTCCTGGGAGACGGTTAGTACAGGATGGGGAGTCAGAATGCAAACCGAACTCCTCTTGACTGGAGCTCTGGTGGTCTGTCTTTAAGCATTCAGTTCAGTTCAGTCACTCAGTTGTGTCCGACTCTTTGCGACCCCATGAATTGTAGCACGCCAGGCTTCCCTGTCCATCACCTACTCCCGGAGTTCACTCAAACTCATGTCCATGGAGTCGGTGATGCCATCCAGCTATCTCATCCTCTGTCGTTTAAAAACTTTCAAAATTTGTATGGGGTTTGTCCCTTCCCTTTGGGTTGCCCTGGTGGCTCAGCTGGTAAAGAATCCACCTGCAACGCGGGAGACCTGGGTTTGATCCCTGGTTTGGGAAGATCCCCTGGAGAAGGGAATGGCTACCCACTCCAGTGTTCTGGCCTGGAGAATCCCATGAACAGAGGAGCCTGTCGGGGGACAGTCCATGGGGTCGCAGAGTTGGACACGACTGAAACACTTTCACACATGCACTGCCTTCCCTTTAACAAAAATTAAAAGAGCATTTTTGTGTCCACATTGTAATTTGAGCCCAATTAAAACAATACCTCTAACAGTGTCTTAAACTTTTAGAAAAGTCAGCTCTCCTTTCAGATATGGAATTAACACAAACACAGCTGTAATATACATTTCATCTCATCTCCAGGGGATGCTGTCTGTGAGGTGGAGGCAGCAGGAGATGGGGGTTCAGAGCCAGGTGGACAGAAGATTCACAAAATGGGACTGTAGGAGGCTAGGAGCAGCAAGGGAAAGACCCCACCTTGTAACCCACACTCCATGCTGGGTTAAGGGACTGTAAGTATCCCTGTCCCCTCATAAAACAAATGCCAGGGTCAGGTACCTGATGACAAGCAGTGCACAGTCCCAGGGTGAGGACTCCCTCCTCCCTGCCACCTTTGTGATGGCTTTGGGCAGATCTCTTGACCAATCTGTGCTTTCAGTTTTCTCATCTGTAAAACGTGTTTAATCGTATTAACTTGTTTCCCAGGGAAGTAATGTGATATATGAATATTTGCAGGGAAACCTTGGAGATCTGGGGGCTTCCCTGATAGCTCAGCTAATAAAGAATCTGCCTGCAATGCAGGAGACCCTGGTTCAATTCCTGGGTTGGGAAGATCTCCTGGAGAAAAGGTAGGCTACCCACTCCAGTATTCTTGGGCTTCCCTGGTGGCTCAGCTGGTAAAGAATCTGCCTGCAATGTGGGAGACCTGGGTTTGATCCCTGGGTTGGGAAGATCCCCTGGAGAAGGGAAAGGCTACCCACTCCAGTATTCTGGCCTAGAGAATTCTGTGGAATGTACAGTTCATGGGGTCACAAAGAGTCAGACATGACTGAGCGACTCTCACGTCACTGGGAGATCTGACCGCAAAGGTGCCTTATCCCAAGCAGCGTTTGCTGCTCTCCTCCTCACCCCCACTAGCAAACGGCCCCTAGCACATGCATATTTTGGCAAAGTTAATGTAAATGACTCCAGACTGTTTTCTTAAGAAAAATGAACGCTTGTGTTATTTCTCAAGAAGAACCTGACATAATCATTACCAAAAAAAAAAAAATTTCACAGTGGCATACAGTGAAGGCTAAGGTTTTTAAAAACTCATAACAACAGATTTCAGGTCTAGGCTCCTATGGGGTTATTATAAGCACCAGTGAGTAATAATGATTACAAAAATGAGGAAAAATACATTGACAGTGTTATTTGAAAACAATTGTGTTAAGAGGCTTTTTACACACATTTTACACAGTGTGGATATCCAAAATGGATTTTAGATGATATTAAGAGGATTGCTTTTCAGGTATTAAATGTGCAAAGAGCAGGAACGAAAGATGTGTTGAATTGGCCAGTGGACAGAATCTGGCCCAGGGACCTGATGTAGCTACAGGCAGCTGGCAAGGAAACCCTACAATAGTTCCTGCCTCTCTGGGCTTACGAAAGTTCAAACATCTCTAAATACGAAGTAATTTCCTTTTACTCATTTCCAACCTAAATGTTTTGTTTTTTCCTCTCTCGCAGTTTCTCGCTACGTGTGTGGACTCCTGATATTGGAGCTGAGTTAGACCCGATCGTTAGGATCAGACCTACACCAAGCGTGGGCAACACGGTTCCTCTTTTCTGAGGCCGAGTGACATGGCCCTGCCTCTCCCTCCCTCCCGCTTCAAACCAGTTCCTCATCTTGTCTTCCGGAGTTTAGTGAACTGGACCCTCCTCTTCCTGGTCAGCCAGGCTTACAACCACAGCCTGCTGTGACTTCACCATGAGGCCTCGTGTCACACCTGACACATCACTAGATTCTGAAGGCCTGTGGGCACTGAGCACACGCGTGAGCCCCCTGGGGTCTTGTCCCAACGCTGATTTCCTCTCTGTCAATCTGGGCTGGGGCCTGAGGTCATGCATCCCTTACAAGGTCCTCAGTGATGCCCATGTGGGTGCCTCCTGGACCACAGTATGAAGAGCGAGGAATCCGCTTTTGTTGTCAGGGAAGAGGAGAGTTTTGTGCTGATAACAATCCTCTCCTTTCTGGTCTTTCGCAGAGAAATCCCAGCCCAGTCAGGACTGAAATGATCATCCTGAGCATAGCAAGCTTCAAGTTAGCTTTTGTTTGTAAAGGAGTCAAACGAGGAACGTCAGGAGACAGAAACTGAGAAGGCTGGGCAGCGCGTGCAGCTTCTCCGTCTGCTGTCTCCTCTCTGGTCCCGTTCACAGGCTCTGCTAACACGCGACGTCTCATCATAGGCTTCTGCTGTCATCACACATGGTTTATTCCTTCAACCAGTGTTTTTTGAGGGCCCACTGTACGTGAGACACTAAACTACACTCAGAATAAAGGAAATAAAATACTACAATTTCCCACCACCAACAGCTTGCAGTCTTACACAGAAAAGAGCCAGATAAGCAAGGCAATGCACATTTCTGGGCCCAGAACATTCTTCTTATGGTTGTGAATTCCTTTATCTCACCTCAAAACCCTCATTATCACTCAAACACTTTATACTAGAGTGTACACCACTAAACTACTGTATTTTATAATTCTCTACTACAAGTCATGATTGTAATCCTTAGAAATGTTCTGCTCTCAATGATCCAATTTTGATATATTTTCAAAGGTTGCATTATAAAAACTGTTCTAAAGAGAGGGGCTATGATTTTTTAGTCTGGATTGTCTTAAGGCTTACAAGGACTGAAAATTCAAAAACAAATATGACTGAATATATGGTACAAAACTTAAAAATCACTAGGAAAAGGTAGTAAATAAATGTAGTAAGTACAGTAAGTCCTGGGAAAAATGTGAACTCAAAGGGAACGTGATGGGTGATTGGCTCTATCTTCATCACGGTCTCTGTTCTCAAATGGAGGCTTCTGGAGGAGTAAAGGGAGGTGCAGGGGAGCCTAGGTTTTGGACGGCAGGGAGAACAGTCAGTCAGATCCCTCTTGGGAAGGGCAGGGCAGAGCACAAGGCCCAGGGACCCTCAATTCTCCCCAACCCATTTTTTTTTTTTTTTTTTTTTTTTTTTTCTGAGATGGATGTGTTTACTACTCAGAAGATTCCTGGATATTTCTGGCAGCCAGAAGATCCAGAAGCCTCCCCGCTCATACTCAGCCTATTTCTAGATGGTGATATTAATAAGCAAAACCAGGACTGGGGTTGCTTGGGATCACGTGGATCAGGACCTGCGGACAGCACCAGCAACGCTCAGATGGCCCGCCTGGGTGTTCCAGGGCCACCGTGATGCTGCCCCGCGTCTCATCCACTTGCAGTCGCCACTGATGGATTCCAGTGAGCTTCTTTCCTCTGCTAGAGGCGCTTCTCTTTCCATCTCATCATTCCAGAGCTCACCCGTTTGATCTTCTTTTTTGTTTATTTCATGATAAAGCCCAGAGCCATCCAAACAAAAGTAGCTTGACCACTACTAATTCCTGATGAAGACAACCCAATATATCAGTAGCAGAGACATTACTTTACCAACAAAGGTCCGTCTGGTCAAGGCTATGGTTTTTCCAGTGGTCATGTATGGATGTGAGAGTTAAACTGTGAAGAAAGCTGAGCACTCAAGAATTGATGCTTTTGAACTGTAGTGTTGGAGAAGACTCTTGAGAGTCCCTTGGACAGCAAGGAGATCCAACTAGTCCATCCTAAAGGAAATCAGTCTTGAATGTTCATTGAAAGGACTGATGCTGAAGTTGAAACTCCAATACTTTGGCCACCTGATGAGAAGAGCTGACTCATTGGAAAAGACTCTGAGGCTGGGAAAGGTCGAAGGCAGGAGGAGAAGGGGTTGATAGAGGATGAGATGGTTGGGTGGCATCACCGACTCAATGGACATGAGTTTGAACAAGCTCCAGGAGTTGGTGATGGACAGGGAGGCCTGGTGGGCTGCTGTCCATGGAGTCGCAAAGAGTCGGACATGACTGAGCTACTGAGCTGAACTGAACTGAATCTGCTAATGCATCTTACTAGCCCACCATACATCATAGTAAAATATAAAACAGAGTGTTGTAACAAACCAGGCATCACCCTAAGTGTCCTACAGGAACTGACTTATTTAACCCTTGAAGTAGCCTTAAGAGCCCTTTACTACCCTCATTCCCATACTACAGATGGGACATGTAAGGTTCAGGAAGGTTAAGTAACTTGTCCAAGGTCACACAGCGGGTAACTGTCAGAGCTCGGATTCAGGCCTCGACTGTCTAACTCTGGAGTTCAGACTGTGTACTGTCTGTCAGGCATGAAGACTTGCATGCCTTGTAGGTTGTGTGTAGACATTATTATAGAGGCGACATGGAGTCATTGTTAGATTTCAGAGAGATGTGGTCAGATTTAATACTTAAAAAGACAGAGAGGGACTGGAAGATGCAAGATGGATACAAAAGTTAGAATCAACAGGGCTTGCTGATGAACTAAAAATGGCAGGAAGCTGAAATCAGCTCCTATTTATTTGGAACAAAGACTGTGACTCTGTCCTTTACTGCATAGTAGCTGAGGATGAAATCTCTGGATTTCCTGGGCAGTCATTTTGACTTTGCTAACTTTTTGTGGTTAACAGCCTAGGCCCTTGAATCCAACAGGCCATGGTACAAATTCCTGTGAACAATAACAGCAGACGTTTTATGGAGTGTTACTGAGCCTCTATGGTAGTGTTTACATGGATTGTGGCTTTTAATTGTCATGATAAACCTGAGGGAAATACTACTCCTCTCACCTTTTCAGATGAAAAAAACCTGAATTCTCAGCTTGGTTAAAAAATGTTATACTACTAAGATATGGAACAGAGATTTAAAAAAATGGGTTATCAGATTTAAGTAGCTGTTGCGTAGCCCACTGACCATACTCCCAGTTCTGATGCTCATTAGTGGTCAGACTTTGGCATTCTATTGACTATGTCTTAACTCTGTCTTCCTTATCCACAAATGAGACTGGAACATAACCTCCTTCATTGCCAGGGGATGAGGGGAAATAAACAATGAATGGAAACCTATGCCATACACTCAGAAAATTAAAATCAGTCAATAGGGAGGTGACACTGGAGATGCAGAGGTGCTGGGCTTCGCAAAATAGATATTAGAGGTTGAATCAGGATGCCTTGCTGGTGGATTGAAAATGACAGGAAGCTGAAACTGATGCTCTTTTTTCCTCTGAATGAAAACCATGACCCCTTTTTTCTTAAATGTATAGCTGAATTTCTTTCCAGATGTATATTTTACCTTGCTTGTGATTCCAAATACACAAGAAGTGCTTTTCAAATCTTTCTCATGAACCTTGTGATGTGTGTTTACTTTGAGTACAAGAACCTCCTTTTCAGCCATTTCCTAAATAAATTCTGGAATAGTTGCATGTTGGAGGTTTGGGGTTTTGCTTGTAATGAAAGAGATTCCCTAAAGCTTAATGCATTAAGAACTCAGGTGTAATAACTCCTTGTTTTTGGTTGATGGTCAGACTTCCTCGTTTCTTCCTGGACTAAGGGTTCATGTAAACAAAAGCACTGTGTTTTCTGAGTCTGTGGTTTTATTTCCACAACAACTGTGAACACATTTCAGTGTAACAAGGTCAGAAAACCGTTGTCAGTTTTTAGTATTAATTTGCTGCTATTCCTGTTAATAACAATGATGGCAGTAGTGTTCATGCAATTAGTAGTATTAGCTTCATTATTAATCAGATGGTAGCATTCCTGACCACAGTTTAAAAAAGAGGAAAGACTGAGGACTCCAAGCAGCTGAGCGAACTGCTCACGATCACGAAAGAAGACACCAGCATAATTTGGTTGCAGAGTGATGAACAGAGGCCTGACTCCTGTTCTCTGTGTATTAAACAATGAATTCTAATAAAAGAACTCTTAATCACTGGCTGCACAGTAATATCCTCAACAACACCGTTAACTGCAAAACACCCTCCTGGTGCTGGCACAGAGCCGTTCAACCTAATGGCAAGGTCTATTCCATCTCTCTTTAGCTTTCAGTTCCCATCACTCGTTTCTTTGTTCATTTGTGCAGCGGGTGGTTCCCAAGCCTATGTACCGTTTCAGACACTGTGCTGAGTGCTGGGAACCAGAAATGAGTCAAGTCACTGTCCCTCACACAAGGAAGCCAGAGCCTTCAGTATGTGTTACACAAGATGTATGTCTCAGTTTCCATTTCCATTTATTGGTAACTCTTTAAAAATAGACCCAAGTGTTTATGACAACTGACCCTCTTCATTCATTTATTTGGTTATGCAGTAATTTTTATGGAAAGCTTATCATTTGCTGTGGGGATAAAGTGATGCAGAGACAAATATAGCCCCTCTCTCAGGTACCTTGAATTTTCTGGTAGAAGAGACAGATTAAAAAAAATAAAATAATTATCAGTTATGATAAACACCATGAAATACACGAACAGGAGAGATGTTATAATTGGGAGATGGATTTTAGATAGGATGGCTAGTTAAGGACCCTTAGTGGGGACATTCAATCTAAACTTTGAAAGATGAAAAGGATTTATCTATGTAAAGGATGTAAAAATCATTTCAGTAAAATAGGGGAGCATGGGGACCTTGAGGCAGAAAACAGCTAGGATTTTTCTAAGCAGAAAAGAGACCTGATCTGATCTGGACTGTAATTTCGGCTGACATAATGGAATAGGTTGGAGTGTCAGGAATGAAAGCTGGGAAACTTTTTCTCGGTTAGGAGATCGTCGTGATAATCTGGACAAGGGATGATGGTGGATGATGGTTAGGGTGTTGGCGATGGAGATGGACAGGAGCAAAAATGCACAGAGAGATGCTGGAGGCAGTGTCAATAGGACCTGTTGGTGAATTGAAAAGGTCAACGTGAAATTAGTAAGTTGGAATATTTTCCAACTTTTCTTCTTGTGTAATTGGATGATCATTGCTGTCACTGACTGAGACAGGAAATCTTGGGTGTTGAGAGGCAGATTTTGGGGGAAAAGAAGCAGAAATTGAATACAAAAGAAGAAAACATCTAAAAGCATCCCTCATATTTATAATCTATGAGTTACATATATAGACACACACACACACACACACACATAGAAATGGGAAGAGTATGTTGAAAGAATATGTTGACCTCATTCTAAAAGTAAGATGCACAACAGCCAAAATACCTCTAGTACTCTGGAGTGACATCATCACAGAATATATTGTTTGAAACAGTATTAATACGAAATACTCCTCTTTTGCTTAAATCTCCTCTTCTACATCCCCATTAAGGGATCACATAGCTTCTGAGCAGGCATAGTTACGAGGATGTAAAGTGAGAGTAATAACGGATTCTTATGAGACACTTAAAACGCGTCAGGCACTCTTGTAAGGAGATCTATTTGTCAAACAATTCTTAATACTCATTAGGATTCTGTTCAATTTAATCTTGAGGGCCCCCCAAAACACGGCACCTAAAGAGCACATTGGCAGGGGAACATGTAGGGCTTCAGCAATTTCCTGTTCTCATCCTGGCCCATTCACCCTCCTGATGTTGTAGGTTTGTTTTTTTTTTTTTTCTAATTGTTCAATAACAAGATGGTTGAGATGACCTTTGCATTCCTTTCTAGCTCTAAACTTCTACAATTCCAAAGTTTGTATCTTTACTTTGAAACGAACAAAGGATTATGCATAAACTATGGGAGAATGAAACTGGGAAGGGACTAAAACAAGCCAACCTTACATTTCCTATAGGCAAAATTTTATTTTCGAGCTTTATAACAATAAGTGGAATCCTTGCTCTTTTTAAAAGACAGAAACGCCTTTCATTTATGAACTATTTCTGGGTTTCTGCACCAAAATCCAGGTTGAATATATTGTTTACTATTTTGTTTTTTTTTCCCCCAGGGATCTGTGTGATGACTATCTTCCTGAGTTCTAAGTTTCTCTCTGCAGATAAGTGCATATATTCTGTATCTTTCTCAAGTGTCCTACTTGAACGTTATTCCAGGAGAACTGCTGGTGGAGAAGGGATAAGATAGACGCTCACCAAGACACCAAGGGTGAAGACAAGACAACAGGTGCCCCTCCACCTCCCTGCCCTCACTCGCTACTTCATTAGGGACAGAGACCTGTGGTAAGTGATACCACCCAGACGGCCTGGTGTGCAGGGATTTAACATGGGGACCACAGACACATGTAGACACATGCAGGGATTAACACGGGGACTTGTGATAAGGAATACCCACACAGACAGCCAGGTGTGCAGGGATTTAACATGGGGACCACAGACACATGTTCCCATTTGTGCCACTGACGAGTAATCTGAAAAATGATGCAACAGTAACTCCATTGAGAGCCTTCTCTTCACCACATCTGCTAGTGGTGAGGACAATTACATCATAGCCTTCCACCTCAGCTCTCATGGGCTGAGAGCCAGGGTGAGGCTGAGCCTGCAGGTGGTGCTTCTCGTCGTGGCTCAGTGGAGGGGAACTGTAGCAAGAGCACAGTGTGTTTCCCTTTTCCACTTTACTGCCAGGGTGTTCAAGGCCCAACTCCGATTAGCCGATCACCTCAGGTGTCCAATACCACTTAAGCCTTTGGTCCAAATAGTCCTCACTTATTTAGGGCAGTTTTGTAAGGGTGCTAACTGCCCCTTAACCAGTGTGACGTGCTCAGTCTGATGCCTTTTCTTATAAGCCTATGAGTTTATGTTTCCACAAACCGTGCAGCATGCTTACCAGGAGGCAGATGTACTCAGCCCTGTGTGAGTTCATGCCAGTTGTGTTACAGCAATTATTATAACACAGATGTTAATTTAAAATTCTATAAACTTTGAAATATTAGTGCAGAAGGAAGCACTAGGAAGAAGCATGTCTGTGAGAACAAAGTTGTACATTCTGGAATCTTCAATATGTTAAGCTGCTAAAAATGGTGATGTAGAATCAGGCCTGGGAGGCACATGTAGAAAAGCTAGGGGTGGGGGATCAGTTCTCCAGAAGGACTCCACATTCTGATTATTGTGAAAATGTCTTTAAACTCTTCCTCCATTTTAAGGAAAACAAAACTTGACATTATGAGTATGACCTTATGACATTATGAGTGCTGAATTATGAGTATGATCACGTATTCCAAGAAAAGACTTTTACTGTGTATCCAGATACTGGTGCGTGAATGTATATTTTTACATTCAAGGTAAAATAGAGTTATTCAGGTATGTATCTTCTATTTATGATTTCTTACATTACCTGATTTTTTCAATGAATCAACTATTATTACAGATAATAGAATATATACTATAACAATCAATTCATGAGTAGGAGGGGTAGAAATCTAAAAACATATAGGAAGGAATAAAAGTTAATACACCATACTTAAAGGGTCCCATGTCAATATTTCAATGTGGCCAAATTAACTTGATAATCAAGTGGTGGGATGGATGTGCGGGACACACGCTCACTTGCCTGGGAGGACTTTAGAGTCTTCTCTAGTCATCACAGTGTATGGATGATGACAAAACAGGCTTAGTCTGACTCACTAACTATGATCATCTCTAGGCCCATCATGTTGCTGCAGAAGGCACTATCCTTTATATGCAAAATCTAAAAAGAAATGCTACAAATGAATTTATTTACAAAGCAGAAACAGACTCACAGACTTGGAGAATAAACTTATAGTTCCTGGGGGGAAGGATGGAGGGAAGAGACAGTTAGGGAGCTTGGGATGGACATGTACACAGGGCTGTGCTTAAAATGGATCACCAACAAGGACAAACTGTAAGTGCAGGGAGCTCTGCTCAAAGTTACTTGGCAGACTGGATGGGAGGGGAGTCTGGGGGAGAATGGATGCATGTTTCTGCATGGTTGAGTCCCTTTGCTGGCCACTTGGAACTATCAGAACATTGTTAACCTGCTATAACATAAAGTTTTTTAAAAAGTAAGACAGACTCAGAGCTGTAAGCTCAGGTGTCTTTGGCAACTGATTTTAGCAGGTTGCTATGGTAACGGAAAGATTCTGGAGTCTGGAGTTAGCCAGACATAGGTTTCACGGCCCAACTTCATCTCTGGTCAGAGTGTGATATTGGACAAGTCACGTAACCTTTTGTAACCTTGGTTTTCTCACCTGTAAACTGGGACTAATAATTCCACTCTCACAGACCTGCAAAGAGAATTAAGCCCAACAAGCTATCCACAAGGCAGGGTAGTGGTCTTCAGACACTCAATAGCAGAGTTTTCCTTCTCTTTCCTGTTTTTCTCAAATGCAAAAATTAGCATTTGGGGCTGTTGACTAAATACACAAACATCCAGGTGATCACCCCATCACTTCCTCTGTTGTTTGAGCATTAGAGTGTGTATTTGGTTATTCTCTATATATAAACATTACATTAAAGAAGCATTACATCAGTTCTTGGCCCTTGAGCACATAACAATACTTAAAATTCATAATTTCCAGGTGACATAATGATACCTCGCTTTTTAAAATTTTATTGGGGCATAGTTGATTTGCAATGCTGTGTTAATTCCTGCTGTGCAGCAAAGTGATTCAGTTATGCATACACACATATTCCTTTTTGTATTCTCTTCAATTGTGGTTTATCACAAGATATGGAATACAGTTCCCTGTGCTATGCAGTAGACCTCATTGTTCACACATTATATATAACAGTTTGCTTCTGCTCATCCCAGCTCCCAGGCCCTCCCTCCTCTACCCCGCCTCCCTGCCCTGTATCAACCACAAGTCTGTTCCCTCGTCTGCGCGTCTGCTTCTGGTTTTGTTCACTTGTTTTGTGTTTTAGATTTCACATACACATGATATCATGTGGTATTTGTCTTTCTTTTTCTGACTTAGTCTGCTTAGTATGACAATCTCTGGGTCCATCCAGTCTGCTGCAAGTGGCATTATTTAATTCTACTTTTATGGGTGAGTAGTATTCCATTGTGTGTGTATACAGCACAGATTATTTATCCATTCATCTATAATGGACATTAAGATTATTTCCATGCCTTATCTGTTGTAAACAATGCTGCTAAAATGGAGCAGGACCCTAGGGTCCTCCTCAAGCCCACTGCCCATTTTCCTCAGCCTCGTTTTTGCCTGTGGAAATTTAGCCAAGGAGTAAGTTTAATCAGAGAAGTGAAAAAATGCAGAAGCAAAGGAAAACAGTCCAGCAAGACTAAATAATAATCATTTAGCCATTAAGCATAGGCGAGGACATTTAGTTCCTTCTCAAGGCTACAGATAAAATTCTGAGCCATTCCCTATGAGCTGTCTTGCAGATACTGAAACATGAGGAATAAGTTACTACATAATGACAAAACTGTAGCCATGACCATGTGTGTGTGTGTATAAGCTGCCATAATCCGAGAGCTGACTGCAAGGAAATGGGGAACAGTCGACTGTGGAACTGAACTTGAAACAGTCAAGGTGACACTGGTCAGACCATTGGGTGACCAGTTTCAAGATGACTGTCAGACTGCGCTGTCTCTGCACGTAGCCTCCTCCCTCAGCCTAGGAAAGCTCTAGCCCGCTGACTGTCAGTGGGGGCAGTCAGCCTTTGGACAGGAGGCCACCCTCCTCCCTGCTTCCCAGCACCCTCTTTAATGGCTGTGAGCAGTGGGCAGCTGGACCCCACTTTGGGTTGCACTGTTATGAACATTGGGGTACATGTATCTTTTCAAGTTACAGTGTTACCTGGATGTATGCCCTGGATCCTACGGCAGCTCCACTTCTAATTCTTTGAAGAACCCCCACATTGCTTTCCACAGCGGCTATACCAATTGGTATTCCTACCCAAGGGTAGGAGGGTTCCTTCCCTGTGCTCCACAGCAGCATTTGTTATTTGCTGACCTTTTCGTGGTGGCCGTTCTGACTGGCATGGAGTGATGCTTCATTGAAGTCAAATGACAGAGAGATATCTCTTGACAACTGTTGTTTTTATTTTTGTATTTGAAAAAAAAATTTATGGTTAACATAAAAGATAGTTTAAAAGTTTTTTTCTTTGACAAACTACACATTAGAAAATGCACCTATTTAAGGGACAATATAACCTTCAAACTTAAAAATTAAGGACAGGGGTTGTTTTTAATTCACTCATACAGTATTGCAGACAATCTCAGCTTATCAACCAGTTTAGACAAGAAACGACAAAGGCCTTCTGCTCCTAAGCTGTAAGTCTGCAGGAATCCGTGTGGCAGATGAAGACGCAGGTTTCATTTGGGGGCTTCGGCTCAGCCTGTGTGTGTGTGTGTTTGGTGGCTTCGGTCGTGTCCGACTCTTCGCGACCCCATGGGCTGTAGCCCCGCCTGGCTCCTCTGTCCCTGGGATTCTCCAGGCAGGAATACCAGAGTGGGTTGCCATCTCATCCTCCAGGGGATCTTCCCAGCCCAGGGACTGAACCTGAGCCTCTTATGCCTCCTGCATTGGGGTCTCTTATGTCTCCTGCATTGGGAGGCAGGTTCTTTACCACTGGCGTCACCTGTGAAGCCATATTCACTGAGCAGTATTTCAGTGTGTTGGTCTTTACATTTTTACAGATGCCACACTCACCCACCACCTTCTTTCAAATGACTCTGGAATTTCTGCTTAGGTGGAGAAATGATGTTTTAAAAAGGCTCATGGACATCATTTCACGGGGCACCCTGCTCTCTGGGCTGTGGTAAATCTAGGCCAGTAGACTGCTTCCGGTCGTTGACAAATTCTACTGTTGCTTCCTTTTTTTCCTCCATGAAGTTTCAGATAAACAATTAACCTATTTCCAACACAGTGTTTGGTATTGATTTAATTTAGCATGTGTTATTCATCTGCATGCCTCACAACGGTTGCTTAATTGTCTAAATCTTCCCCGTGCAGAGTGTGCTGCCTATGGAATCTCTTTCCACAGAACACTCTTAGCAGAGTGTGGCTTACTATTTCCATAACATCTGTCTTTTCTACTAAAGAGCAGATTAACAATTATGCTCCTTTTAAAGGTGTGTGTGCATATGTGTGTGTTTGTGGAGGGTGTGCTTAGGGGAGGTTGGGCAAGATATCTGCTTCTTGTACGAGTCATTTTCTGGAGCACCAGTTGTCAGTATTAGCAGGTCAGGGACTTCGCAGGTCGTCGCAGGTCCCCACAACACAGCCGGCAGGACTGCCCTTCCCTCGTGCCTGAGTGTGTCATAGAAGGCCACCTTGCTTCCACTAAATGTGGTTGTCTGCAAAGGAGGCAGCATAGGCGACCCCCCTCCCTGCGCTCCCACCCCCATCTCACACACACACACACACACACGCACACACGCACACACACACACACACACAAAGCTCCTTTCAATTGTGTTAAGCAGTAAAGCAGAAGGATTTTTTAAATTAGTGTTTTGTTTTGGCAATGGTTGCTGATGTGTTCATGTAATACAGTTTTAATCAAATCCCCAAAGCTGAAGACCTTTCAGCGTATCTTAGGCTGCACTGTGCACGGCTTATTCCACTTGAAGTGGCCACCGGGGAGGCACAATTAGCTGTTCCCATGGAGAAGTTTGTTATAGTAATAAATAATGACTAGCATAGGTAGCGATGGAATCAATTAAAGATATTTTTGACCGTCTAATGGTTTATGGGAAAGCTAAATAATTGACAACAACAAGTTTGGGACTACGCTTTCTATCTGCACATCTTCCTATAACTAAACATTGGCCACACACACAGGATAGCGTCTGAGGTCGCTACTTTTTCCTTCTTAAAGCCCCATTGCCAAGGGTATGATGGGAGGAAAGACAATCGCAGCCCTTACATAACCAGGCTGATTTTGAGAGGGTTAAAACTCTGCTGTAAATATTTGCTGCAGGCGGAAGTCTAACATATGAGGCAGGAGAACAAATTGTGTTATCAGTTTCAAAAACAATCTGTTTCACCATTCCTTTATTTATTATTTTAACCAGTGTAAAACGGAACAATAGGGGTTGCCTGGCTGAGAGGGCTTTGTGCTTTGTCTTTGGGTTCTAACAGCTTTGACGTTAAAATAGAAATTCGGCAAGTGGGACATTGGTAAAGTGCTCTACCTGCTTCTGGCATCTTGACAGGGAAAAAAATCAAAATGGTCAGGCTCCCTTGGTTTGAAATTGGTGTGTGTGTACCCACAACTCACTTTATAAATAAAGTCTCAGAAGGAAATAGGACGGATGGGTCTATTCTGTATATTCAGTGAGGAACTGATATGCCTCACACCACCTAAAGCAGGTCAGTGATCCATGAGCCTAGCAAGATTTACATGAAAAGACACACGGTTCCTTCAAAATTCCTGGGTATGTGACATACGGCCTCAATGCCAATGTGGGTATCACTGGGAATTTGTCAGAATAAACATGAGCTCAAGGTTAAATCACAATTATCATCATTTGATTATGAAAAGCGTTCAAGATTATAATTGTAGAAATGCCCTCTGAATGGGCTTACCTTACTGCAGACTGCTTCAGCTCTTTCCTCTCTAAGTCAGCATGGGCAATGCAAGAGTAACAGAAAATGCCAGGAGAGGCAGCAGGGGCCTGAAATCTCTAACCACATGTTAGTTACCCCTCAGGCAAAATGTAACTTTAATAGCACTTTAAAGTTTAACAGGGATCAGCAAACTATAGACCATAGGCCAAATCTGACCCACTGCTGTTTTTATTAGTAAAGTTTCATTGAAACAGTGACATTCACTCATTTACCTATTGTCTATGGTTGCTTTCATGATATAATGGTAGAACTGAGTAGTTGCCATAGAGATTGCCCATGGCACGTGCAAGGCTGAAAATATTTACTACTGGCCTTGTACAGGACAAAGTGTGCCAACCCCTGACTCATAGGAGTCCATAAACTGATGATTAAAACTTGATCTATTAATACTCATCATATTCTTTTGAGAAAAAACTTATTCTTTCATTCATCCCATCCCTATTTTTTAGACCTGAAGACGGAAAGGCAAGGACTCTGAGGATGATCAGGTGATCAAAGAGGATATTAGTGATTCCTGGTGCTTTTATGGCCATAGTGAATGGTCAAGAATGTCAGCAGTTATTGAACAGAGTGACCTTCCCAACAGAGAGATACATCCTGTTGGAAGGATCTGACCCATTGCCTCAGCTGAGTAGCTGGGTCACTCAGAAGTTTATCAGGACGGTGGGGAATCTCCACAGGTGAGATGGCAGGTCAAACCAGGCCAAAACTAAAGAGAAAAGAAATAAAGTGGCTCTAGAATTTCAGGCCGGAGCAGGAGACTCCAAAGAAATTGCTTGAATGTGAGAGGAGTGTTTGGAATTTCTTTTCACTGCTAATGGCTCCTTGCTGGTCATCCTGTGGAGGCTGGCTGGCTTCTGCATGTCCACATAAGCTCTAGTCTGTAGAAAAAGGTGGCTGGTCCCTTTTTCCTTCACCACATATAGGATGAGCTGTAGAGAGTCGGTGAAAAGTGATGAGAGGGTGAGACACAGAAAGGTGGTCTTTGTTTGCTCTGAGCCAGGAAATCACTCAACTTTCAGCCACATGGTTTGAATACATTAACACTACCAGTGTTGTTTTGTGTTTTTTTTTTTTTTTCCTTTTTGGTGGTTTCTTTTCTTTTTTTTTTTCCTTTTGTCTTTTGAGTGTTTGGCTCAAAATGTACAGTTGGTACATATTCTAGAATTATCTTGTTAGATAATTTCTGCATCTTTTCTAACTAGGCAGTGATTAGTAAGTGTGAAAAGGGGTTAAGATTCATCCACTTACAAGAGAAGGACTGTTTTATTGATACTGTTTTGTTATTGTTATTGTTGAAGGTTACTCAGTAAATAGGATAAAGAGCATCACATGGAAAGAAAGAAGAGAATGGCTTGGTCCTTACTTTCTTGGGATGCAAAGGCCTGAAGACATGTGATCTCCATACTCCAGCTGCTCTGCACTTCCTTCAGTCGGGAGCTCGCCGTCCCCTCTTCCCTCCCCAGGTGAACTCCCCGTCTGCCCAGATGGCTCCTCCCTCTTTGTGTCTTTCTTATGCCTGGACCAGTCCTTCCTGGATGTCTGCTTTGACATCTCATACAGAGAAGACTGGGTCTTCCTGTCACTTGATCCATCATAGCCTGTGATTCCCACTGTAGAGCCTTCTTTGTGTTCTTATCATTATTAACTTATTTCTCTTCTAGACTGTTCTAGACTGTTCTAGACTCTTCTAGCTTCATGAGGGATTCTTCGCTGCTGGTTTCATCATGACAATGTAGTGCTTACTCAATTTTGAAAACTCAGTTTTGAGGCTTGATCTCTAGTCTAAAGACCAAAGAATTTGCAGAATTTGTTATGCATTTGAGTTCCTCTCAGTTGGATAATCTTTACAGTTCTACAGTAGGGTTGGTGAAAAGTGATCGGACTAACATTTATGGATCAACATCTTTGTGCAGATATTGTACCTCAACTTCTAGAGCATTATCTCATTTAACAATCTCCACAAGTCTGTGTGGTTAGGGCACCTGTGACTGCACTGCTTCAGAGCAGGTTCAAAGATGTTAAGTGTTGGCAACACTCAACAGCAGCCAGGGTCACGCAGCCAGGAGATAAAGGAGCCAAAGCCTGACAATTTGTACAGTCCATCTTTTCTCACTGAGCCGTGCTACTGCTGATAAATGGCTTTTTCTGGATGAGAGTGAAAGAAAGTCATTTTTTCTTGCTTCTTTCTTTCTCTTCTTTCTTTCACTCCTTGTCTTTTTATGTCTCTGTGTCTTTTCTACTGGCAAAACCCGAGACCTCTCAAAAGTGCTGTGTCCTGTAACTGAGAAGTTGTTAACCTCTGCTTTCTGGGCTGAAAATAACATATTTACTTCTCATTCTTGCCACCCAAGACCATACATTTTCAATCCCCTAAAATGCTTACAAACTCATAATTAGGTCTTGCGTAAACTTTTAAGGGTTTCATTTGTCTTTGAGAAAGGGGTGTTAAGATTTGGGTGGGGACTCTGGCACACTCCATCTTTACTTTTTTCAAATAACATATTAAAAAAGCAACAACACACTTACTTTCTAACAAAGCACAAGTAGGAATTTAGCTCTCCAAAGGCATCATCTCTACCCAGTGTTCTATAAAATTAGTAGAAGATTAGATAGAAATTATTCATCAAGGATATCAAGTGGGAAAAGCAAGACAGGTGTTTGTTCTAAGTTGTTTTACCTTTACTGTTATCTAAGAACTCGAGGTATGGTGTGTTAAGGAACTCTGCTGAGACCCTTCCATAAACCAATATTTCATCTTTAAAATTAAAGCCTAAAGAAGGAAAAATTGCTGCAAATCAGGATAAATCTGAAGTTGAAATTATCTTTGAGGATATCATTTAACTTTTGAGAACCTGTGCTACCCAGTTACTCATATCTACTATTCTTCTGCTAACGTGGTGAAGATGATCTTCCTGAAGGATCGAGGCATGGGTTATGACCCTTCAAGGTGCTCAGTTTTAGCCTATACTTCCATATTCTTTCGGTCTCCTTTATGACACACCACTTATGTCAGCAGGTTAGCAGGGCCTGAGTAACTACCTGATTTTTAGCGTCATTGATCAGCTAGGAGCCTTCTCTCCTGGGTCACCCAGGAGCCTGTTCCCTGGTCCAGGATTCTGCACTGGAGCCCACATCTGCCTCCTCAGCTTCATCTCGTGTGGTGCCTACCAAATTACTCCTGGGAACATGAACAGAGAGGAATTGCTCAGACAGAGTGGCATCTTCTACGTCGTCTCACAATCTATTCTCTTTTGACCGAAATTAGCTGTCTTCCTCCTCCCAGTTATTCTTTGCCGCCGTGCTCAGGCGCTGTTTCTCTTTAAGAAGCTGGCCTCGGTGCCATACTCCACTTGACGTGAGTCCCTCCTTCCTCTAAGCCACTTCAGTCCCTCATCCACGTTTATTTCTTTGCTTTGCATGGATCATACTGTCCAGAAATTATTTCTTAAATGTCTTTCTATCCAAAGGGCAAGTGCCATGACCTTCCTTTATCCCCAGCACTTACCTTAGGAACTAGTATTTGTCTTCTTTGGGAGGTCTTCCTACCCCAGGTTTGGTTATCTGGCTCCTAGGACACAAAGCTTAGCCTTTCTAACCTGCCAAGACAGTTTAAAAGTTCAATGGTTTGTCATTTTCTCTGTTAGAATTGCTTTTGTTAGTTCCTATAAAATTTAACTATTGGGCTAAGATTATTGGAGGTAATAATTAGGTGATAGAGTAAAGCTTAATTTATTAATGGCTGAACTTCAATCAGATTTATGAATGTTTTAGAAGCATAGGCCAAAACTTATATTTAAAAAACTGATAGAATCTCGTATCTGCAAAAGCAACAAATACACACAAGTCCCTCCTTGTAGTGAGTCACTTGGATGCAAAATCAACTGTAACTCAGAAACACCAAGAGGGGTGAGCTTTGTCAGACTGGACTAACTTGTTCTACTTGTTATGGACAAAGAAAGGCCTGGTGAGGTCTCAGGGTGCAGAAGTCATACCTTGGGTTAGTTACAAGGAGCATCCTGTGTCTCCCCCTGCTGGTTGGTGGGATAACTAAATGCACCCACCCCAGGAGTCAGAAAGGCAAGGCCTTGCAGCTTTGTATCAGCCAGTCAACTGGGCTCTGAATTTTTAAGGAAAGCTGATCAAGAGTTCATGTCAGGATATTTAATTTCATCCTCAGCTCTCTAACTCTGGTTAATTAGCACTCTGCATTTCTTAACAATTCTAACTTCACATCCCATTGAAATAAACCATTAAGAAATCTACTTCTTGCATATTTTAATTCCAGGCTATAACTACATTTTGATTAGATTAAAATTGTTTTAAAAAAGTTGTGTTTGAAAATAATCTCAAGTGTTACCACAAGGGATACCATTTCCTCTAGTCTTCAAAGGATTATTTTAGTTCACTAGTAAATTTGGGGGGGTTTGCTGTCTATAAGAATTACTTATGCATATATGCATAAGTAAATCTTATAGACAGCAAAATAAGGTAAAGTGAATCCATAGAAAACGTAGGGGAAAAACATTATCCAAAATTTATTTATATTATCCTGTTATCTTTATTTGGTGATTGTATGTCTGACAGACTCAAATTTCAAAAGAATTTGAAAAGGCTTTTTATTGTGAGTATTTATCTGAGTGTTCATGGCAAGACTTGAGCCGAGGCAAGAACCCACAAAGAAGATATTGTATCATAGATAGTTCACAATGCTCTTATTTCAATGGTGACAGCTAAAAAGATCTCAAGCCTTGCCATTATCAACTGGAAAACAAAAATAATACAGCAAGAAGTAAGGGGGAAATGAGAGGGGAAAGGCAAAAAAGGTAGAAGTGGGGATTCTTATGTCTGAGATTAGATATGAGGACTAACACTGAAACCCCAAGAAGTCAAGGCAACAGTGAACAAAAAATGGAAGGCCAGAAAAACGGAGAGAAAAGAAATCAGGAGGAGAAGACTGGGTTTTGAAAAGTACAAAGGGCACGCAGCAGTGCACACCGCCGTCTTTACAGGTGTGATTGTAGCATGCAGAGCAATATTCTACATTAATGGGTAAATTGTGCTCCATGTATCTTGTTTGCTAGGTTAGGGAATAGTGTTATGTCTCTTGAGGAGAGTTTGATTAATAATAATGTAAAATTTTAAATTTCCTAATTAACAAATATTTATTGAGTGCTGCATGGTATGTTAATTCCTTTAAAAATTCTAAATTATCAGTAGCTTAGTGCAAGGATTTATTTCTTGCTTGTGTCACACTCTAGTGCTGGTCACTCTGGGACCCGTGCTTCTTCTATATCCAGGTGCTGCCATCTGTAACAAACGGCCTCCAAGTTTGCTGAACAGGAAGAGAGGCGGAGATCACCCATGAAAGGCTTAATGGGCCAACCCTGGAGGTGGCTTACGGCCCTTCTGCTCACATTCCATTAACCATAAATCAGTCACATGACTCTAATCTAACTGTCAGAGGTTCTGGAAAATACTGTCTTCCTACTAAATATTAATATGAATATTACAGCCACAACATTCTCTGAGGGTCTAGAAATTTATTAGTGGATGGAGGGTTGAGGAAACAGACAAAAGTTCTGCCTTTATGGCAGAAAATAAACAGTAAGTGAAACAGAGAAAGGGATAGCATGTGGGTGAAAAGTGCAGAGGAGAAAACTACAACACTCAGGGAAGGAGGGTGCGACGTGGGCAGGACTGAACTACCACTTAAATAAGGCAGTCAGGGAAGGCTCCAAGGAGAAGGAGACGTGTGAGAGAAGATCGGAAGGAGGCAACGCAGTCAGTGGTTATCTAGAGGAAGGACATTCCAGGCAGAGGACGCTGCGTATCCAGGAGTCCTGAGGCAGGAGCTGGAGGAAGCCAGTGTGGCTGGGGTGGATGGAGCGGAGTGAGCTGGTGAATTAATGGTGGGAGGGAGGTGCATCAACGGGAGAGTCTGTCAGGGAGGCCATGGGAAGGGCAGACATCCATGGCCAAAGACAGCTTATGTGCATACAGGACTCCGGCTTTTTCTCCCAATGAGACTGGAAGCACTGGAGGGCGTTGAGAAGGGGATGGACACATAGGTACCTATTTTCTACTGACGTCACTCTAGTGGCTTGATTGAGAATGGCATGCAGGGGACAGAAGTGAACCCAGGTAGGCTGATTGGGAGACCACCCTAATAATCCAGGTGAGATGGTGAGTGTGAAAGTGATAAGACAATATCCGCTATCCAACCGGAGTCCACAGTGGCGTCTGCAGGATTTTCTGGTGGATCAGAGATACGGCAGAGAGAAGAAAAATCGGGTGTGACTCCAGGATTTTGTGTCTTAGCAAGCAGAAAAGTGGAGGCAGTAGATTTTTAGAGGGGACACAGTTTTCAACAAGTTGAATGTGAGATGGTTGTTAGCTCTTCAGGGAGCAGTCTGAGATGGGTCCTTGGCTATAGTGAGTCTGGATTTCAGAGCAGAGGCTTGGCTGGAGATAGAACTTTGTTAGTTACCAGAGCCTCCACAGACGAGAGAGCTTGGAGTGAGAGAAGTCCTCCAGGGCTGAACAAAGCAGGGGCACCCCAACATCCCAAGGCTGGAAGGATGGGGAAGACCCACCAGGCAAGATGGAGAGGGCGCAACTAGGAGGTGGAGGGAAGATCCTCAGACGTTATGGGAAGGGAGGGCTTGGGAAGAAGGCGGGGAGCAAGGGGAACAGGTCGCTGATAGACCAAGCGAAAAAGAAAGACGGAGCCTTGACCATTAGGTTTCCAACATGAAGGCCACTCAGGACCTTGACAAGGGTTCTCTTTTCACCAAGTGCGGAGAATGAAACTTGTCTAGAGATTGGGAGAGAATGAGAGGAGAAAACGTGAGAAGTGTGAGTACAGACACTTGTTCTCTATAAAGAAAAGGGGAGGAAAGGGTAGCGTTGAGACAGTTTATCCTTTAGACATTTATATGCAGATGAGTAAAATTCGGGGAATGGGAGGTGTTGATTTAGGAGAGAGAAAATCACTAGAGCGATTCGGAGGCAAAAGAGGATGCGATCAAGTGCCCAAGGGCAGGGACTGGCCTTTCCTGGCAGAGGGGATGCTCCTGCAGCAGGGGAGAAGCCGGTGGCGTCTGAAGCGGACGCAGAGAGGTGACGGGTGCAGGGCTGAGAATTTGCGAAGCTCCTCATCTGATTCCCTCCATTTCCTCAAAAAATGAGGACGAGGACAAGGGAGGAACGGTTCATATTTGAGGAAAGCGAGAGAGGTACAAAGCAGTCATCTAGGAAAGCTGGAGAGTGAGTGGACTGGGGAAACGCCGTGTGATCGGTCAGCCACCGTAAAGGCTCTCCTTGAAGAGGGAGCAGGGATTCGAAGCGAGGCGACTCAGCGGTCCTGTGCTTATTTCCAGCTCCGTTTAGTTCCATGAGGGCAGGTGAGGATAAGACAAGAGTTGGATTCGACTCGAGTCGCGTTGTTCAAGTGAGTAAGCCAAAGAGAGAGGCAGGGAGAGAGCAAAGGAAAGAGCATATTCCAAGCAGTGATAATAAAGACTGGCTGCGGAGTTTCACCTGGGTGAGAGGTGAGCGGAGGGTCAGACTCAGAGAACGGGCGTGTGCCTGTCAAGATGGACAGAAGGTGGGGAGGACCGACTAGAGTGTGAGACTCGAAGAGGCAAGCCATTCTGTGTACAACAGATAGACAACCAGGTCCTATTCAATACCCTGTGATCAGCCACAAGGGAAAAGAACACTGGAAATGATGTATGTGTGTGTATAGCCAAATCATCACAACAGCGAAAATCAACTATACTTCAATAATACTTCACCTATGCTTCATTGGCATCATCAGCTCAGTGGACACAGGTCTGAGTAAACTCCGGGAGACAGTGAAGGACAGGGAAGCCTGGTGTGCTGCAGTTCATGGGGTCGCAAAGAATTGAACACGACTGAGCAACTGAACAACAAATACTTCAATAAAATAAATTTTTAAAAAGTGAAGTGAGGGTGTAAAGAGTTAAAAGGCAGTTTCAAACACAGGATCTATAGATTGCAGAGGCCCTTGTGGAGTTGGAATGTTAGAGGATGCAAACAAGAAAGATTGAAGATGGTGAGCAGAGAAAGGTGAATTAAGATGAGGTCCTAGATTCTGCTAGCTACAGGTCTAAGACATATGCAACTGCAAGAGGGGATGCTGAAATAATGTGGGGAGAGTTCAAGAAAATAACAAAATGGGGTTTGGAAATTGTCGTCTGGTGACGAAGGGGTCAGAGCTAGAGAGAGAGCAAGGAGGTGTGGGGGGAAGGATTGGATGTGGTAAGATAGTTAAAGACCATGATCACTTCTCAACCAGCCTAGTGGTATGCAAGAGAAGTGTGAGGGGAAATGGTGTTCCCGAGAGAACCTGGTTTCAGCTTGAAACACAAGATAAATGAGAAGAGACGGAAGATTTTCAGAATTCAATGGTAGCCAACAGTGCTTGCTAAAGGGCAAAGTGGAAAGGATTCTGATGATCAAACGAAGTGAAAGCTATATTGATATACTTAGTGAAGTAAGTCAGATGGAGACACAAATATTGTATGATACCATTTACATGTGGAATCTAAAAAAAAAAAAAAAAAAGTACAAATGAATGTATTTGCAAAATAGGAAAAGTCCCAGATGTAGAAAACAAATGTTTGGTTACTGAGAGGAAAAGCAGGAGAAGGACAAATTGATAGTTTGGGACTAATACACACCAGTATGTATGAAACAGAGAACCAATCAGACCCTGCGGTGCAGCACAGGGAACTCTACTTAGTACTCTGTAGTGATCTATATAGGAAAAGAGCCTTGAGAAGAGTGCATATATGTGTCCAGGTCAGTTCAGTTCAGTCGCTCAGTCATGTCCGACTCTTTGTGACCCCATGGACTGCAGCACGCCAGCACCCCGTCCATCACCAACTCCTGGAGCTTGCTCAAACTCATGTCCATCGAGTCGGTGATGCCACCCAACCATCTCATCCTCTGTCGACCCCTTCTCCTCCCGCCTTCAATCTTTCCTAGCATAAGAGTCATTTCAAATGACTCAGTTTTTCACATCAGGTGGCCACAGTATTAGAGTTTCAGCTTCAACATCAGTCCTTCCAATGAATATTCAAGACTGATTTCCTTTAGGATGGACTGGTTGGATCTCCTTGCAGTCCAAGGGAGTCTCAAGAGTCTTCTCCAACACCACAGTACAGAAGCATCAATTCTTCAGCGCTCAGCTTTCTTTAGCAACTCTCACATCCATACATGACCACTTGAAAAACCATAGCCTTGACTAGATGGACCTTTGTTGGCAAAGTAATGTCTCTGCTTTTTAATATACTGTCTAGGTTGGTCATAACTTTTCTTCCAAGGAGCAAGCGTCTTTTAATTTCATGGCTGCAGTCACCATCTGCAGTGATTTTGGAGCCCCCTAAAATAAAGGCTGTCACTGTTTCTATTGTTTCCCCATCAATTTGCTATGAAGTGGTGGGACTGGGTGCCAAGATCTTCATTTTCTCAATGTTGAGTTTTAAGCCAACTTTTTCACTCTCCTTTTTCACTCTCATTCAGAGGCTCTTTAGTTTTTCTTCACTTTCTGCCATAAGGGTGGTGTCATCTGCATATTCTCCCGGCAATCTTGATTCCAGCTTGTGCTTCCTCCAGCCCAGTGTTTCTCATGATGTACTCTGCATATAAGTTAAATAAGCAGAGTGACAATATACAGCCTTGACGTACTCCTTTTCCTATTTGGAATCAGTCTGTTCCGTGTCCAGTTCTAACTGTTGCTTCCTGACCTGCATACAGATTTCTCAAGAGGCAGGTCAGTGGGTCTGGTATTCCCATCTCTTTAAGAATTTTCCACAGTTTGTAGTGGAAAGTCATCCACAAAGTCAAAGGCTTTGGCATAGTGAGTAATGCAGAAGTAGATGTTTTTCTGGAACTCTTGCTTTTTTGATGATCCAGTGGATGTTGGCAAATTGATCTCTTGTTCCTCTGCCTTTTCTAATAAATCCAGCTTGAACATCTGCATATATGTGTATGTATAACTGATTCAACTGGGGCTGTGCTTCTGAAAGTGATACAACATTGTAAATCAACTCTACTCCAAAAAACATTTGAAAAAATCGAGAAAATCAATTGCACAGATCAGTACAAGGATCAGAATATGGGGATAAGGTTTCCAAATGAAATGTGGGCACTTATTTAAATTTGAAATTGGGACAGACAGTGGTTACTCCTTTGTGCTTACCCCAGTCTTACCGTTCCCCTCTCCTCCTGCCTTGTCCTCTGAAAACTACTAATCTGTTCAGCTCCATGGTTTTGAGAACGTTACATAAATGAATTCATACAATATGCAGTCTTTTATGATGAACACTTTTCACTATGAATAGTAAGAATAATGACCTTTAAGTTCATCCAGATTATTGTGTGTACCACTCAGTTCTTTTTATTACTGAATAAGGTTCCATTGCACATATATGCTGGAGCTGGTCAACTATTTCTCATCTAAGGACATTTAAGGTGCGCTATGGACTGAATGTTTGTGTCCTCCAAAAATCACACGTTGAAGCCTTACCCTCCTGTGTAACAGTGGACGTGGCATCTTTGCCTTAGCTGAGGTTATGTGGATGATCACCCCAGTTGCCTAAGACAGGCTGTTTCAGTATTTTACTATTACCAGTAAGTTGTGATGAATATTTCACGTACAGGATTGCCACTGTCTTCTTAAAGTTGGTTTTGCTAGAAGCTTCCTTGAAACCATAGGTTTGAAGTTCTTGCATTCTTTTGCCTAAATATAAATAAATCCATAATTATTAAAATTGTTAAAAAGCTTAATCTCTGGGAAAAAACATTTAGACACATCCTATACAATGTACACACACACACAGCCCCCAATCTGAGTGGCTCTTGTACACATAATGGTGAGTGACTAAAGCCAGTCATGAGGGTTAGATTACTTTTATACACACTATAAACACACAAAGCTCACTGATACTTTCAGAAGTCTAAATAGCGGTTACCCTTTAGAAGAGGCCATCAGTGGCTTTTCAGTGCCACTAACAGAGACATCACTTTGCCAACAAAGCCTCGTCTAGTCAAAGCTATGGTCTTTCTAGTAGTCATATACAGATGTGAGAGATGGGCATAAAGAAGGCTGAGTGCTGAAGAATTGATGCTTTTGAACTGTGGTGTTGGAAAAGACTTTTGAGAGGTCTATTAGATGGATCGATAAATAAATATTTTCTCTCTTTTGCTACCCAGATTGATTAGGAGCAAAAATGCAGAGTACCATGTGATATCAAGTGATGGTGTTCAGTACGCCCTCCCAAGACCACTGCCGCATTCCTTTGATATTCCAAAAGTACGTGTGTGTGTGTGTGTGTGTGTGTGTATTCCAATAAAGTAAAAAAAAAAAAATGAACCTTTGCTTGCAATTCAGAAATTTCCCTGAAGTGTTCCTTCGTTTTGTTGCACACAGTTGGCTGGAATTCTTGACTCCACTGAAGGTTGCAATCATCAGTAGCATGCTATTTTCCAGTGTGGTTTGAGAGTACAGGGGAGAGCTGTGTTTCAGCTGTGGTGACCTGACCGAACTCCCGTTAATTTCCTTATAGTGGTATCAATGATTTCACCTGTAATTCTTTTTTTCCTAAAATCGATCTCTCTGTCAAAACCCAACCTGAGAACAATGGAATGGGTAAGTGGATTTTTTATTTATAAAAAGGGCAACATCTCAGAAGTGAAATCACAATTTAGTTGGGATAAATTGTCTTATAACTTCAATTTTTTTACATTAAAGCTATAATTGAGGGGCATTATATGCTGTTTATCACGGCAATGAAAATGTAGTCAGAATGAACTTCTCTAGGCTGTTAAACTGCCTCTTATTAGCATTGAAACTATACTCACAGCCCATTATCTTGGGCTATATTTTTTGGTATAAGGGAATTGCTATCAAAGTGTACTTAATCTGAAAGGAATTGGTTTATAATTGGCATCTTTGTGAAAGAGGAGTTAAAATTATTTGGTATTGCTGTAAGGTAACAACACTTTTGGAATATCAAAGGAGTGCGGCAGTGGCTTGGGAGGGCGTGCTGATCATCATCACTAGATATCGCATGGTGCTCTGCATTTTTGCTCCTAATCTATCTGGGCACCAAAAGAGAGAAAATACTTATTTATCGATTTGTCGAATAGACCTGTTTTTTTTTCGAAGTCCATTGAGGAGTTTTCATAATGCTCTATTACCAACACTAGGCATCATTGTTTCGGCTCAAATGGTAAAGCACCTGTCTGCAATGTGGGAGACCTGGGTTCAATCCCTGGATTGGGAAGATCCCCTGGAGAAGGAAATGGCAGACCACTCCAGTACTCTTGCCTGGAAAATCCCATGGACGGAGGAGCCTGGTGGGCTACAGTCCATGGGGTTGCAAAGAGTTGGACATGACTGAGTTGACTCCACTCCAAGGAGTGTTAGAATCTGAGTAAGGATTGCTGTATTTGGAACATAGTAGGTGCTTCATAAATGTCAGTGACACTAATTCAAGTCTCTAAGAGGTCTGAGTAAAGGAAAACAATATTTCTTCTAATAATAAACAATATATTTTCTCCTATTGTTAGGCCTTATTGCGGGCTTCCCTGGTGGCTCAGTGGTAAAGAACCTGCCTGCCAATGCAGGAGATGTGGGTTCGATCCTCGGGTCAGGAAGATCCCTTGAAGGAGGAAATGGCAACATGCTCCAGTATTCTTGTCTCCCAAGGACAGAGGAGCCTGGCAGGTTACAGTCCATGGGTTCACAAGAGTCAGTCATGGTGACTAAACAACAAATGTCTTATAGTTCATTATAGAGCTAGTAAAGGATGCAAAGGTGGCAAAATAATGGATGTAGGATAATTTTATCATTTTTATATTGATAAGCTAGGCTAAGTATTGCCAGGCACACCTGTCAAAATAAAAATAAATAAATAAACGCTGTCACATAATCTAGATCAGAGTCAGGCCACCTTTTTTGGAAAGGACCAGATAAATATTCGTAGTTCTGGAAGCCTAGCACGCTGCAGTCCATGGGTTCACAAAGATTCAGACGAGACTTAGCAACTGAACAACAGACTGCAGAGTCCTTGTCACAGCTACCCAACTCTACTCTTATAACTTGAAAGCCTCCATAGACTGTACAAAAATACACAGCTATAGCTGTGTTCTAATAAAAGTCTAAAAACAGAGCTGGCTGAATCCGGCCTGTGGGCCTTAGTTGACAGATCCCAATCTAGAAGATTACCTGGCAGCTTTGTGCTTGTAAATGGGAAAGCAAACCCATGCACTGAAGTCTCACGTCTGTATGTGGTCATAAATTGGCAGCCAGATGCAAAACATGGCTTTATTTGTTATAATGATATTTATTATATTACAGTATTATTAAATTATAAGGTAATTGTAATGCAACAATTTATTTTAGCTATAATAGGCTAATAGCACCTATTATTATCATCAGAAATAAATAGTGCTCCATTCTTTTCTCTTTGGAGACACTGAAATACAAGCACCCTTTACTCCTAAGTACAAACACAAAATGCAAGCTAATATAACTTCTAAACAAAGAAAGGATTTAAAAGTTTAATTTCAATTTTGTTCCCTCTCCTTCCTTGATATGATGTACAACCATTTCCATGTGTGTGTGTGAAATAGTGACTGAAATGCACAGCTGTAGCTACAGGCCTTCTCCAAGTCACCATTGCTTTCTCAAAGTCTTTAAATAAGGGGGACTGAGAGCAAGTTTATTTCTCTGCTGATTTATGAGCAGTATGTTGCATTATCGAAACAGAAGCTCCAACAGCATCTTGTCTAAGGTTCGAAGCACTGAGGAGACCCAGAGACAGAGGAACTTCCCATCAGGGGAGAAGCTAGAGGCCTCACTGCTGACCCAGGTCTAGAAAGGAAAGTTGGCTCAGAAATAAGTGATTCGGGGGTCTCCTTGTGCCAGCAGCCCGAGAATGGCACAAGTCACCTTGTAGCCAATAACTTGACCTGTCCAATTGCCAGGCCCTTCATTTGCAGAACTGAGATAACATTCCCCCCTTTGCAGGGTAGACGTGAGCGAGAAAGGAGATGGGACACCCGCGGGTGCTCAGCTCAGACAACCAAGAGCGGCATGTCGTCCTGTCCTTGCCAGGTTCTTCGTTCTGTGGCTGCAGCTGCTTTTGCTGATGGCTGGTACTGGGTGAACCGCAGGCCCTAGTAAACAATCACCAATGCATTTTCTCACCTCTCCGTTTGCATTCCTCTTTGAAATCTATGGGCTGACCCCAAAATGCAGTGCCATGACGTCCCTGCATCTTTTAGCTGCACAGGCCATCTAGGGCGAGAGCTGCAGTGCCTTTCCCAGTTCTTATATTCCCAGTACTTTTTCGACATTTAACACATTAGAACATGCTGCAGAATCCAAGTACTGCTTCTTCAAGGTAAAAATGTGTTTTCTCATATCTCAGTGTGTTGAATAACTTTTAGATGCAAAGTTAGCACAGCAAACATTGACATGATGCAAGCAGCTTGGTGCCAAGTACCTAAATATGCATAATAGAAGTTTTTATGCTACGAAAAAGGAGAGTTACACACTTAGTGGAAAGACAACTTTGAGGCTTACAGATTTGTAATATTCCGCTATTGTCTTTGATTCCAGGTGTGCAAAGGTTAGAAGACACGAAACAGAGTGGTACTTATTCTGTATGTACTCTACTTAGACAAACCTATCCATTTGCTTTGGGGTCTACGGTCATAAAGTCTTTCTGGAGGCTGTGAAGTTTGGCTATTTCAACTGGGACTTCGATTTATGAGGCTCTGCAAGACCACGTGATTTTAGAGTCAGACCTTTTGGATCTGAGTCCTTAACTGAGCTTTTAGGGCAAATTGGATGATCTTTGGTTTTCTTCTTGGTACAATTATCATGCCACCCATCATGGAAGAGTTTCTAATATTCCTGCAAGAGGACACCAGCCATACTCTCCACCCTTGCCTTCTACGGGGTGTGGTCCTTGGAAGAAACTCAGAAGTCTGGTCTCTCCCTCCTGTGAGATGAGATCTTTTCCAAGGATGCTTCCTGATTTCAAGCACCATTGTTTTCTGGTAGACATTCATTCCCTCTCTTAATGAGAACACTACTTCTAAGATGTTTGGAAGCTTCCTCTCCCTTATTTTCAGCCTTACAGTTTGATGAGATTGACCCTAATTCAATTTCACTGGTGGATCTAGATTAGTTGAAACAAATCAGTATAGCCTATCTCCTGATCATGGTGAATTGACTAAAGGACAGTTAAGCATCCCAATATCAGCTCTTAGTGGAAGAGCCTGAGTCATGGGTCCTTTCCTGGGACCATCAGAGTGCATGCGATGACTTCGGCTTAAAGCTCTGACTTCTCTGTTGAACATGAAGGTAGATGAAAGTGTCCTTGGACAGCCTCTGATGGTCATGTTTGGAGTGAGATATAAAAATAACTGGGCTTTTGATGGCATTTTAAAGCCATGGATGTAGCTTTGCTTGAAGTCAGGGTTATCTTTATATCATAAGCTGCATGAACCAATCAGTTCACTTTAGAGCTTAAGCCATGTGAGTTGTACTTTTGCCATGAGTTGAAAGAGTCTAAAGTGAAGCAGAAAGACTCTCCAGATATACACACATGTCTGACACTGAGGGTGAACATGGAACAAACTCAAACAGAGCGTTAGTTGCACATGAGAGTTCAATACAAGATTAAGGGCTATATCAACACTGTCACTCCTATATCCGCCCCCCCCCCATCCAGTTTTCTAAGTCTCTTTCCTTCTGTCTACCAAATTTTAACACTTTTTGCATGTTCAATATGCATATTCAATCCTACTGACTCTTTTATTCCTGAAAATGGTAAGATAATTATTTAACATCTATCAGCCTAGACACTGTACTTACTGGGTGCTTTATAAGGATGCCTGAGGCAGAGGAACCAGCGATCAAATTGCCAACATCCGGTGGATCATCGAAAAAGCAAGAGAGTTCCAGAAAAACATCTATTTCTGCTTTGTTGACTATGCCAAAGCCTTTGACTGTGTGGATCACAATAAACTGTGGAAAATTTGAAAGAGATGGGAATACCAGACCACCTGACCTGCCTGTTGAGAAACCTGTATACAGGTCAGGAAGCAACAGTTAGAACTGGACATGGAACAACAGACTGGTTCCAAATAGGAAAAGGAGTTCGTCAAGTCTGTATATTGTCACCCTGCTTATTTAACTTATATGCAGAGTACATCATGAGAAATGCTGGGCTGGAAGAAGCACAAGCTGGAATCAAAATTGCCAGGGAAATATCAACCTCAGATATGCAGATGACACCACCCTTATGGCAGAAAGTGAAGAAGAACTAAAGAGCCTCTTGAGGAAGGTGAAAGAGGAGAGTGAAAAAGTTGGCTTGAAGCTCAACATTCAGAAAACTAAGATCATGGCATCCGGTCTCATCACTTCATTGCAAATAGATGGGGAAACAGTGGAAACAGTGGCTGACTTTCTTTTTTGGGGCTCCAAAATCACTTCAGATGGTGATTGCAACCATGAAATTAAAAGACGCTTGCTCCTTGGAAGGAAAGTTATGACCAACCTAGACAGCATATTAAAAAGCAGAGACATTACTTTGTCAGCCAAGGTCCATCTATTCAAGGCTATGGTTTTTCCAGTGGTCATGTATGGATGTGAGAGTTGGACTGTGAAGAAGGCTGAGCACCAAAGAACTGATTCTTTTGAACTGTGGTGTTGGAGAAGACTCTTGAGAGTCCCTTGGACTGCAAGGACATGCAACCAGTCCATCCTGAAGGAGATCAGTCCTGGGTGTTCTTTGGAAGGAATGATGTTGAAGCTGAAACTCCAATACTTTGGCCACCTCATGCGAAGAGCTGACTCACTTGAAAAGACCCTGATGCTGGGAAAGATTGAGGGCAGGAGAAGAAGGGGACAACAGGATGAGATGGTTGGATGGTGTCAACGACTCAATGGACATGGGTTTGGGTGGACTCTGGGAGTTGGTGATGGACAGGGAGGCCTGGTATACTGCGGTCCATGGGGTTGCAAAGAGTCGGACACAACTGAGCGACTGAACTGAGCTGAACTGATCTCTAACAACCCTGTTAAGTAAGCATTGTTATACTGACTTTAAGAGGTTTAGGGTAACTCAGTAACTTACTCAAGGTCACACACTAGTAAGTGGTGCACTTGGGGTTCAGGCCCAGGCATTTTGGTACCAGACTTTATGCTCTTAACATCTTCTTGACCTGATGATCAGTTTATTGGCTTGTTCTCATCACGTGAGGCAAATTGATACACAGCCTTCCATGTATATGAAATTCAAAAATATTTATTGAATGTCTAACATGAGCCAAACACTTTACTGGATGAGGGGTAGATACAACTGTCAACAAGTCAGACCCAGATGCTTCTGCTCTGGAGCTTACAGTCTAGCAGGGACACACAGCAGGTAGACTGTCATTATCGATCCAGTGTGGTCAGAGCTCCAGCTCCATTGTGGAAGCTGGTAGAAGGCAGGGAGCAGTCACATAACCCTTCTTGGAGCCCAGGGGGAGCTTGCAGGACAATGAAGCCTGTGCCAGGACTTGGTGGGAGGTAGCCAGGTGATGGGTAAGTGAGAAGTATTTCAGGGAAAGGGAGTAACGTGAACAAAATCCTGGAAAGAGCATGGTGGGTTCAGAGAACCAAGAGCTTTCTGAGTCACTTAGAGAAAGTGGCCAGCACAGAGGCAGGATAGAATCTTGGGAATCCAGTCCTGGAATTCAATCTTCATCTTCAGAATGGAGGCAAGAATTAAACATGTGGTCTAGGGTCTTGATCAGAACAGGTGTTTAGAAAATCACTTTGGCTGTTTGGAAAACACATTAGAGTTGGGCATGACCGGGGACCAGGAGACTATATAGGAGGCTAGGCAGTGACGCAGTGAAAGATGGAGCGGTCTTAACTCAGAGGGTAGGAGTGGAGAGCAAAAGACTTCTCTAGAAAACAGAACTGGCTCAGCTTGGTGACTGATTAGACCTGAGGTCTGAGGAGGAAGTGACACTGAATCATTCTTGGGTTATGTCTAGGGTACCTGGGCAGAGAGTGACCGCATTCACTGAAATGAGGAACGTAAGAGAAGAAAAGGTTTGGAGGGGAAAAGATATGAAGTCATCCTTGACCATGTCCATGGTTTCTGAGCTTTGTGGTGCCTTTCCTTTTTAAAATATTATATATATTTTTTAAAAAAATAAATATATTTATTGTAGTATGCTGCTGCTGCTGCTGCTAGATCACTTCAGTCGTGTCTGACTCTGTGTGACCCCATAGACAGCAGCCCACCAGGCTCCCCCATCCCTGGGATTCTCCAAGCAAGAGTACTGGAGTGGGTTGCCATTTCCTTCTCCAATGCATGAAAGTGAAAAGTGAAGATGAAGTCGCTCAGTCATGTCTGACTCTTAGCGACCCCATAGACTGCAGCCTACCAGGCTCCTCCGTCCATGGGATTTTCCAGGCAAGAGTGCTGGAATGGGGTGCCATTGGAGTACAGTTGGTTTACAATTCTGTGTTAGTTTCAGGTGTACAACAAAGTGATTTAGTTATACATATATCCACTCTTTTTTAGACTCTCTTCCCCTTTGGGTCTGTACAGAGTTTTGAGCAGAGTTTCCTGTGCCACACAGTAGTTCTTATTAGCTATCACTTGTAGATATAATAACGTGCATATGTGTACCCTTCTTGATTTAATTTTCTCCTTCTGATTGGTCCCTATGTAATGGCAACTATACCATTATATTTGGTCAAATACTTGTATAACTTTCTCAGAAAACAAAAATATGAAGGGACTGCTAGCATCATCTCATGCAAAATCCACCTCATTGAGGAGGGAATCAGAAGCTCCTTCAGACCAGAAGCTCAGAATCCCCCAATTATACAGATTTCCCGTGAGACAGTTATTAAATAAAAACAAACAAGTGGGTGGTATTTGAAACTTTTAAATGATTTTGGGAATAAGATTTAATGTGAGTGTTAAAATAATGGTGCGTTAGAAAAAAAGGTATAAGCCAACACGTCTATGCCATCATTTTCTTAGGCTTTTAAGCAAATTATCAACAAACCTTAATGAGGAGCCCACATAGGAGAAATCCTTTGATGAGCCCAAATTAAAGGAGAAAAACAATGGACTTTTTGAAAACCAATTCCAGAGTTAGCCTTGCAAAAAATTAAGCTACTCTCAGTCCAACTTCAGCATTTAGTGCCCCACTCTGGTCCTCCTCTTTCTGCCCTCCCCAGTGGTCTCAGCTCTTGGCTGAAGGAAACACATACATCTGTCTGCAGCAAATAAAGCCAGTGGTCTCCAAAGCACAGACTGAGAAAAGTGAGTACGAAAATTAACAGGAGGCATAGGATACAAAGCTACAGGCCAGTGGTGTTGACAAAGGACTGTTGACAAATGTTTTCTTGATTCCTCTGATCTGATCTTAACTCCTTTTCTTCAGCTTTCTGTTATGTCATCAGATATACCATAGAGGATGAGAGATGCACCCAATCAGTCATGGCCTACCGTTCAGTGAGCTCAGTTGAAACTTTGGAATCCTTCCCAACACAGTGTTCCAGGAGGTCAGGCAACTAACTGGTAGAACCTGGCCAATGCCACGTGCTGAGTTATTAGCTCCTTTGCTTGTCCCTCCCTGTGTCTATGCCCTTTGCCAAGGAATTTTGCATTTCTTCCTACTTTCCCTTGTCTTGACCACATGCTAAATCACTTCAGTCATATCTGACTCTGCAATCCTATGGACTGTAGCCCACCAGGCTCCTCGGTCCCTGGGGTTCTCCACACAAGACTACTGGAGTGGGTTGCTATTTCCTATTCCAGGGTATCTTCCCGATCCAGGAATGGAACCCACATCTCTTGTGTCTCCTGCACTGACAGGCAGATTCTTTACCACTAGCTCCACCTGGGAAGCCCCTCTCTTGACTGTACAAAGGGACACGTGACTTGCTTTGGCCAATGGGATGGTATGAAACTGATACAAACAGAGGCTTGAGCATGCACTTGTGATCATACTTCTTCCTCATTCTATTGACCAAAGGGGACAAGGACCAAGTGGGAAGAGACTACAGGGGAAAATCATGGAAACTGGGAAGGGTTAAGAAACTGGAGTCAGCATTAAAATTTGCCACCAACTTAATCGCTGCTTTGTTTTGCTGCTAAGAGTTAAAAGGAGAGTTGAGAGAGAATGTATTTGGAGTGAGGAAAGGTTAGTTTTTTATGTAGTTCATGGGAAGCACACTTCTCACGGCAAGTATACGGGCTGGTCTGCCTGGCCCTCCGCCGGCGGATCACATTTGTCAGAACTCTCCACTGTGACCCGTCGTCTTGGGTGTCCCTGCACAGCATGGCTCACAGATTCATTAAGTTATGGCAGCCCCTTTGCCACGACAAGGCGGTGATCCCCGAAGGGGAAAAGTGGAAGCAGTTACAGATTCCCTCTTCCTGGCTCTAAAATCACTGTGGATGGTGACTGCAGCCATGAAATCAGACAACACTTGCCTCTTGTCAGGAAAGCTATGACAAATCCAGACAGTGTGTTAAAAAGCAAAGGCATCGCTTTGCCGACAAAGGTCCGTATAGTCAAGGCTATGGTCTTTCCAGGAGTCATGTGTGGATGTGAGAGCTAGACCATAAAGAAGGTTGAGCACCTCAAACGGTGTTGCTGGAGAATATTCTTGAGAGTCCCTTGGACAGCAAGAAGATCAAACCAGCCGATCTTAAAGGAAATCAACCCTGAATATTCTTTGGAAGAACTGATGCCAAAGCTGAACCTCCAATACTTTGGCCACCTGATGAGGATAACCAACTCATTGGAAAAGACTCTGATGCTAGGAAAGATTGAAGACAGAAAGAAGAGGATGACAGAAGGTGAGATGGTTGGATGGCATAACTTATTCAATGGGCATGAGTTTGAGCAAACTCTGGGAAATGGTAAAGGGCTGGGAAGCCTTATGTGCTGCAGTCCATTGGGTGGCAAAGATTCGGACATGACTTCATGGCTGAACAACAGCAAGGTTGCTTTAAGTAAGATGGTCAAAGAGGGCTTCTCTGAGGAGTAATAAATAAAAGGTGGGGGAACCACATTTGCTTATGGCTAGAGTAACGATGTTCTGGGTGCAGGGGCCACTGCTGCACACACAGAACCTGTGTGTGAACTAAAAAGGACCCCCATCTGTGAAGAGTTGAATCGCAAGGGATGCCCTTCCACTGGGCTCCCTGGCTTGACCAGCAAATCTGGTGCTAGATTTCCCTTCGGTTGTGTTCCAAATGGGACAGTGTGCTATTAGAACTACCAGGAAGCTGCCACGTCTTGCCAACATGATCAGGTGGGAGTCATTATTTATATCACAGAATCACCCACTACATCATAAAGAGGAATCCTGAGGGTACTGTGAGCATCTGGGTTTGTGGTCCCTGCCTGAGTAGCATGCATTTGAAGTTAAAGTGTTAAGAATCACTGACCAATATCAATCACTGAAATAATCCAAGAGCCTTGGGAATAAAAATGCGTATTCATGAGAAAATACAGTTTGAATTTTGAAGGTTTGCATGTGTTGATTTAAAAATACACCTGTAAGGTAAGACAAGTCATGACTTGGGCAAAGACAGCGAACTCGTGTTGTGAGTCAAGCCCCAAGGAAGAAATACGGCCAAACGAAGATGGGAGTTCCTCACAGGGTTTTTGAGATCATGAGAGGCATCCCATCATCTGGTAACTGGAAAGTGGGGTGAAGGTAAAATTGGAAAATTGAGTGAGGTTGGGTTCCAGCTCATCCCCTTCCATGAATTTTCCGTTCCAAGCATCACGACTGACCCTAAGTGTTGAGTGGAATATGCTGTTTCTGCCTCACCTTTTAGAAATGCTTGGTTTGTATCATTCTGGTGTAGAAGCAGAGGGTGAAAAGGAAGGATAAAATTTGATAATCCTTGCTGGAAATACTGTGAATTTTGGTTCAGGAGTTTATGGGGAATTCTGAGACTGTGTTAATGACTCTTGTTTCATGGAAGAGACAGAGAAGAGGGAAAATGAGAAAAAAAACATTGGGAGAGAGAAGGGAATGGAAGCTGAGCCTTCTGCAGTGACTAAGCAAGCAGCTGGTATGTGGCTGGACAGCTTGAATTCTCTGCGGGTAGATTGGATATTTGGATGGAAGGGCATGAGTTCCTTGGCTTGGGTTTTCATTGTGAGCAGCAGGTGTTATAATGGGCAGCCGGGATCATTTGTTTTTTTCTTTTTTCGAGAGGCTGGAGAGGAAACCAGACTTTTGTCATTGCTAGTTTTGTAGCAAAACATTTTTTTGCTATTGTTTCTAGCACAACCATTCGGAATCTCATCTGATGGGGTTGGACAGAGTTAAGCCATTTGAACAAAAGTGGGCAGAGTTGTATATTTTAGGAGGGTCACGTGTGCATATTTGAACACTTAGGTATTATTTTCTCTTATTGCCAGGGGCTTTAAAATGAGCAGCATTCTTTTCAAAGAATGATCGTGTAAAAATATCTTAATGTTCTTTTCTTTAAGAGAGGGAGATCCGAACTGGTGTTCACCTGAATTGTGATCGCTGCCTCTGGGAGATTTTGGAGTAGAAATCGTGGCCAGGTATTTTTGTTACTGCAGATTCATCATATCTACCTATTTCCTTTCGAAGGCTTCCTGCAACTTACACATATGGACACTAGCTCCAAATAGTACAGAATAAAAGTTAAGACAGTTTAAAAGTGAAATGCAAGACAGGAACAAGGGAAATCTCTCCCTACACTGCCCCTCTCCCCGGCAGGTCAGGGGTCTGCACTGTGACCTCCTGGGAAACACAGGAAGTACTTCAAGATCCAGCTGTGCTTTCCATGGAATGTGTGAGAAGATCCTAACACATCTCACCCTTGCTCTCTGTCAACAACCGTTTTACGGCACTGATATTTCTCCCAGAGTCAGGTGGCAAGGATTTCCCCTGTCTGCCTGCTCCCTTTTGGACAGAACGCCCTCTGCAATTGCGGCGGCGGCCGTTGCCCACTCACAGCATGAGCCAGGCAGGCCAGCAGAGGCTCGCTTGAGCACCAGCACAGAATGTCTCACTGGTTGGGTAATGGTGACAGTCTGGGAACAGGCAGTGACTTATGTTGATCAGCATCTCTCCTGCCCAAACTGATGGCTGGGAAGCCAGCCCCTTGGCCCACGGAGAGGACAGTGTGTTCCCTCTCACAGTGGCTGCAGGGTGGGAATCGCTGCTAATCTGAGCCACTCGAGCCCGTTAATCTTGGAATTATCTAAGAAAGGCAATTGCCTGGCACCTCCTCAGCTCACAAAGCCGAAGCTGCTATCTGTACTGCCATCAACAGGGTCTAATCGGACAGAGGCATCAAAACAGCTGAATAATGTGCACTGGTGTCTGCTGGCCCTGGAGATACATGCTCTCTGAGTTCTAGACGAAAGTGGAAATGCACAGAGACGCATGGAGGCTGATTAAAAACTCTTCACAAGTTATTTTCCAGCTTTGGTTGGAGATTTTGTTAAATACACAGGTCCCTAGACCTGACTCTTAAGAACTCTGATGTAGTAGGTCTGGAGTGCGCCACTTGGGCCTTTGAATTGCCAACAAGTTCCCAGGAGATGTTCCTGCTGCCTGCGGATCGCATATGAGTTGCACTGTGCTACATTCTAGAAGATTCAGTTACCTGAAGTTCCTGCTTTGCTGAAAAAGTCCTGGAACTCCAGGATTTCTGTTCACAGGTCTCTGAGATGTGATGCGACCACTGCTTCATAAACGGCTCAGTGATTAATAGGTTCAAAGTCAAAGAAATCTGATAAACATGCATCCATTAGATACCTGCTGTTGTTCCCCAATGACAGGATCTGTTCAGTGTAGCAAAATGTACCATTGTTAGGGGTGGAGAAAAGGGAGACGGACAGAAGTGTTTAGCTTTCTTTCTATTTTTATTTTCTACTAGTGCAGTGGAGTTTTTAAAAGTTCTCTCTCCCTCTGCTTCTCACAGAAAGATGTGGGTTGAAACAAAGTGATGACGGAAGCCTACCCGGGCCCCTTGGGTGTTAAATTCAGGCCACTCTGCAGTTACACCCTTCAGAAATGTTGACGATTTTGAGAGGATCCCTTGATATGGAAAACAGAGGACTGCACTGATTCCTGCTGTGACCAGGCTGCTGGAACATTTGACTGACTCAGTAATGATTATCCCCTTAATCTTCTCAGGTAACTATTGTAGAACTGCCAGCTCTACATCCAGACCCCCGTCCCCCAATTAGTTTTACTCTCAACACTACTTAAACTGATTTTTAAAGAAATATCATACTCACAAGCAAAAATCAAATGTTAATGACCCTTGTTATACATGTCATGACAATTCAGGTAAATAATTATCAGTAGTCTAGGCAGGTCTCCAAAAGTGTGCAATAAAATCGGTAGATGAATAAATAAGTTTGTGCTTTCAAGCTAAGCACACAGAGAAAAAAAGGAACAAGTTCTTATCTTGCTCAAGCATGCATCATTCACCACATTTTTCTGTCTAGCTCAACTGTGAATGTGTGTGTATGTTTTTTTCAAACCCTGTAACAAACCAAGAGAAGATTGATATGACCAAGTGTCCATGTGTTAGTCAGAATAGGCTTGGTAATTCCGCAGTAACAAATAGCTCCCCAAGTCTGGGTGGTTCACATGGCTTGCCCAGCCGTGGTCAGCTCTGCTCATTCGAGTTGCACAGGAACCAGGCTGATGGACAATCCACTTTGATTCGTGTGGTCTGGATTAGAAAGACAGGCAAGGTACAGAGTCTTACAATAACCATTAAGTGATTTGGCCCAAAATGTGACACTTGTCCTTTCTGCCTACCATTGACAAGCCCCCTGATGGACCAGGAAGTAATCATGACCTTGCCTCTCTGCAAAGAGATAATGAAGCACAGTTTTCCATGAAGGAAACTGGATCTTAGTGAATGGTAGAACGGTCAGCCTCGGGTAGAATCTGTACAGCAATTTGAATATGGAAGCAAAGAAAATGGGAATTTTATTAGTCTACAAACTACGAATGCATATCAGTTTGATGGCTGGAGTCCAGGCCTGACCAGAGCATTCTCTTGAAAAGATGAGATCTTTTTTTAAAAAATGGTGTTATTAGTAGTTAGATCAATCACTTTAAGATAAAAGATGTAGACGACCAGGTTAAACCTCTTGTGCTATTAGTCTATAAGATGTGGTGGGAAAGGCACTGATGGGAATGAGACATGATTCTAGCCTCATACCTACCACTCTATAACCCTAGAGAAATTGTCTCATCACCTCTGCATATGAAGTGGTTAGATGAAATGACCTCTTAGCTTCCTTTTGGTTCCAAGATTCTGTAATTCTCTGAATTACAATCTTCATTTGGATTTATATAAGAGTCACCAGAACACAGTGTGGTAGAAAAAAGATATGGGAAATATTAATGGTAATAGTGCTGGCCTTATAATGAAGCATATGTAAGTTATGTAATGAGTTCCCTTTCATAGTATGTATATTTCTCTTTGGTGCCAGAGTTGAGTTATTGCCCCCAGACCAACTGAAATGCCAAGATTCCAGTCTGGATGGGAGTCCCTTATACAATGCTGAGAGTGAGCAGAGGAGTGATGAGCAATTGTAAAGGACAGGGACCTGGCTTTTCACCTGCCTGGTCTCTCCAGCTTTCAGGGTCCTGTCCATTCGGATCAATCGTTTGCTAATTACAAGCTGTCTTTGGAAGACTCCTGCATCCTGCCTGGTGATTCATGCTTTTGCATTGATTTTCACATAAGCTAAGATGCAGTTGCATCATTTAAGCACTTGGAAATTGGTCATCAATGAACTATTTTGGACTTAATAGACTTGATAACACTTGGAGACTCTTTATGTTTTGATTTTTGAATTGTACTACCTAAGATAGTGGAAGCTGAGGCTTATATTGCTTAATTTATAAAGAAACCCAGCAAGGATAGGACCTGATTTGTGGCTGAACTTCTATAGGCAGCCTGAGATGAAATGAAGTCTAAAAATTAGTTTGATTTGTTTCAATCTTCCTATTCAGAGAATGTTTATCCTATTTTAACCTGACTTTGGCACTGTTAGTGAAGTGGCTTTGTTTTAAATGGGGAGAGTCCTCTGCCCTGTGTTAGGACCTTAATCGCCAAACTAAAAACCACATTGAATCCTTTAGGTCATAAATGTTAATTCAAGAAAAATTGAAGTCACTAATTTATCTAAAAGACACCTGGAGTGAATCGTCCAAAACAATGTTTTTATGTGTTTTTTTCAGTGCTGAAAAGCAAAAAATACTTGATAAGTGTAGAGCTTGATCTAGCTGAAGTGGGGTTCCTGGCTTAATTTTCGAAATCCAAAGCATTCTTCTGATCATCCCAGGTTCCCCTAAGGCAAGTTGGTGGCAAACAAAAGCACAGAGGAACTCTTCCAGAATCGTGTTCTTACTGCTTGAAGTTGCACTGTAGCTCACTGGTCAAGCGTCTGGACTTGGAGGCCCTATTCTGAGACCTAGATCTGTTTTGAACTCTTCTGTTTATCATAGGTTTCAAATCTAACTTCTTTAATCCCACTCCCTTATATGCAAAATCCTGATAATTACATCTAACTTAAAAGAGCTCTCTGGAGGGGAAAAGGAGAGTAAGAAAATTGGCATGTGGTGTTGGACAATACTCTTGAGAGTCCCTTGGACTGCAAGGAGACCAAACCAGTCAGTCCTAAAGGTCAACCCTGACTATTCATTGGAAGGACTGATTCTGAAGTTGAAGCTCTAATACTTTGGCCACCTGATATGAAGAACCAACTCATCGGAAAAGACCGTGATGCTTGAAGGAAAGATTGAAGGTGAAAGAAGAAGAGGGTGGCAGAGGATGAGATGGTTAGATAGCATCACCGACTCAGCGGACATGAACCTAAGCCAACTCTGCTAGACGGTGAGGGACAGGGAAGCCTGGCGTGCTGCAGTCCATGGGGTCACAAAGAGGGGTCACGACTGAGTGACTGAACAAAAACAACAAGCTTGGCATTGTAGTAAACACACAATCAATATTAGCTTTCTCTCCTCTTAATAAGCTATGTTTCTTACTCAGGGTTGCCAAGTTGAACAAATTAATGGG